>NW_011494936.1:3531455-3538148 GCF_000754665.1 Bison bison bison | reverse complement strand
GCTCCGCGTTCCCGCGGTCGCTCGCCGGGCCCGCGGTCCTGCAGGCCGCGCCGGTCCGTCCGCCCACACCTTCGCGCTCTCCGCACCCTGGTCCCCTTCTCTGAACTACTGTGACCAGCCTCGGGAAAAAAGCCCCAGCTTCCCAGAACTATTGGATATCATCCATTGGATGTGATGGCAGCAGTAGGAAAATACAGAAATGTAAGAACAACACAGCTTTTTCTTAGACCTCAAACAAAAACCTCCCACTTGGGCTCCCCTTGACCACGACTTAACTACACAAGCCTATGGACCTGGCTCAGGGTGGCTGAGACAGGGTCTCCTGGGTCACACAGATCCTGGCCTTGGCCATCCAGCCCTGGGACCTAGCACGAGTCATGGACCTTCTGCCTCACTTTTCTCATCTGTAAGATTGGACCCCCTGTCCAATTCATGGGGGTTGGGCATGGGAGTGAAATGAGATACCCCTGCAAATCACGGCATTTAGCAGGTAGTGGGTACTGGACAATACTTCCTTAGCCTCCCCAACCTGAGCCAAACTGCCCTTTGTGCTTGTTCCCAAACACCTCTCTCTCTGCCTGTCCTGGATCAGAAACACTCTCTAGGCCTGGCACAAGTATTCAGCCTCCTTGCTGCCTGCCCCAGCCTTCACTCCCCCATACCTCTCAGCACACTAGGCATGCTGTCCCTGGGTCTTTATCTCAACCTTCAGTGTGAACATTTATGTAGCTGTGTCACCCCACCTTTCTCTCACAAACTCACACATGCACACACTTACAGATTATTAAGGCTGTTGGAGGATGAGTATCAAAATGCCAAGTTGGTGCCTAGCACGGAGACTTGCCAGCCCAATAAATGTCTGTTGTGGGGCAGGGCGGTAGGTAGAGAAGGCCTGCACCACCTCTAGCCTCTTCCTCCCAACCCCCACCTCACAGCGCCCTCCCCGCTTTCTCTGCAGCTGGTGGTGCTAAAGACTAAGCCTCCACCCCCTCCCCTCAACTCAGAAGCCATATTCACCCTAGCCGTGGTGACAGGTTGATGACTCCTATAACAGGCCCCTTTCCTCCTCTGGGGGGTTCCTGCCTCTATGGAGCCTGGTGGAGGGGCCACCAGCAGGGCCGGAAACCTGGGGAGAACGTCTCTGGCTGCCACTGATTTCTGTTCCTAGAATTGATGTTTTTCTACAATTACAACCTTCCCTCCTTCATTATGTCTCCTGTGTTCCTGAAGCAGTAAATACCAGGGTTATGCATTATATTTCCCATAACTTACTTTCAATGATCAGAAAAGCTTCTATTAATAGACATGTTATTGACAGGGAACCTGGTTTTGAAGCTGAGAGTAAGATTTCTAGAGCAGTGGTTACCTGCTTAGCACAGAGATGCCCACCTCTCCAGCTTCTGTCCCCTGGGCCCCTGTCTGCACACAGTACAGTAACAAGAGACAGCAGATGAGCAGTTGAAAACACGGCCCCCAGATCCAGTGCTTGAGTTCAGTCCTGGCATTGCCCCTTAACCTGGCTGTGTTTCTGTCTCTCCATCTGTGATATGAGGATGATGACAATAATAATTCCTAGAGTTGTTAGGCAGATTAATGAGTTCATATCTGTACAGTGATTAGCACTCTGTAAGCCCTCAGTAATTTTTGTCACATACCTAAAGCTTAATACAGCTGGAGACCTTGACTCCTAAAGGTGTCTAGCTAGCCCTAAATGCTTGTAAACTGTTCTGAAAAAGAGACCTAGGATACCTGTGGTAAAAATATGCACAAGGATCACCTAGTTTAACCCTGGTCTTATTGATATTTAAGCTTGATAGAACTGTACTTGGGAATAAACTAATCTCTCTCAACCTTTACTTTCCTTCATTTGTGTTATGTGTGCATGGCCACATTCTGAAAGGAAAACAAGAAAGGAAAGAAGGGGAGAGGTAGAGAGAAGGAGGGAGGGAAAGAGGAAGGGGGAAGAAGAGAGGAAGGATCAGATTGAGAAGGCCGAATTGTGATAAAAATTCTTATTTTTAAAATTATTTTCCATCAGAATTAGAATAATAATGCCAAATGTTCAATAAATAATGCCAAACTCATAATTTCCTGGATCTTACAGTTTCTAGAAAATCTAGGTCAGAAGACATTGCTGGGCCAGGTCAGCTAGGTCTCAGACCTGGAGGGAAGCAATGGCTGCAGCCACCGGATAAGCATCTACCCACCAGCATCACAGAGACCGACTCCCACTTCCACACTTGAAATAGGCCCTCCACTCCCTGATAGCATCAACGGCACAGGTTGCACAAAACTCAGCCATTTCCCACTTCAAGACCAGGTATGACAAGGAAAGGAGCTTTCTTTCACTTGGTGCTCAGTCGTGTCCGACTCTTTTTCAACCCCACAGACTGTAGCCTGCCAAGCTCCTCTGTCCATGGAATTTTCCAGGCAAGAATACTGGAGTGGGTTGCCATTTCTTCCTCTAGGGATCTTCCCCACCCAGAACCCAAGTCTCCTGCACTGCAGGTGGTTTCTTTACCACTAGCGCCACCTAGGAAGCCCTTCTTTCACTCAAGCCTGCCTGAAAAGGTGTGGCCTGGATCCCCTTCCTCCAGCATCTAAACACACACACATCTGTCCTGGATTCAGCATGTCTAATGGTTTGGATTATATGCTGTAGAAACTATAGGCTTCCAAAAGGCTTCATGAAGGTATTCCAAGTGGAGGTTCAAGGCAGCCCTGAGAAGGTGCTCATGACCCAGCTGGCCAGAAGGCCAAAAAAGAAGAGACTGGCTCCCATCCTGCTTCCCCAGCTCTCTGGAACCTTACAAAGATCATTTCAAGCCGAGCACTCCGGTTTTGTTTTGTTTTGTTTTTTGAGAAAGAAAGTGTGATTTTCTTTGCTACTCAAAAGGGGAACACAGTAGGTTCCTAACCTACTGTGTTAGCACTTTAAGAACTGAGCCCCTCCTCTGAGCACTCCACTTTTCCCCCCAGAAATGCCTGCTTCACCTAGGCCTAAATCAGTAATTCTCCACAGGGGGATGATTATGGCCCTCAGGGAACATTTGGCAAAGTCTGCAGACATTTTAGATTGTCACAACTGGGGTAGGGTCTACTGGCATCTAGCGGGTAGGAGCCGGAGATGATGCTAAACACTCTGCAGTGCACAAGACACCCTCCACAGCAAAAACCATTCCAGGCCAAAATGTCAATAGTGCCTAGATTGAGAGATCCTGACCTAAACCAAAAGCCAACTGCCTTGGAGGAAGTAATCCCTCAGAATTCTCCAGCAACCTAGGCAGAGAGCAAACTGGAGCATGGGGCTGGTGGGGAGGAGCCCAAGAGAAGGCTTTCTCGGGCCCCAGGCTAAGAATGGGGAGGTCCCAACATACTCCTTCCTCCTGCTTTGCCTGCAGAACACAAAATCCTGGCATCTGAAAAGATTAAACAAAACCCATGATTCCCAGCCCCTCAGGCTGCATAAGCCTGCCCCTCATCTCCTATTTCCCTCCTGCACCCCCTACTCTTGGAGCACAGTTGGAAATTCAAATTGCAATCTTTTACTGTCCAGCCCTCAAAGGCTCAGCCTGCTTCCTCTCCCAGGGACAAAGTCTCCTCAACGTCCTGCCTCCCTTTGAGATGAACCCCCCAACCCTGCCTCTCTCACCAACTGTAAGTTTGTCTTCCCCACCTCCCTCTACCCCGCCTTCTCTCTCTAATTAAACCACATCCAGGGTGTTGGGAGGGAAGGGGAAAGGATTCTGAAGACTTCCGTGCTGCAGGTTCTGGGGGCCTACAGCCTCATGTTTTTTTTGTGAGGTGCCAGCCACGCTGTGATCATTAAACCCCACCATGGTCGGGGGATTTTCTTGCTGCTGTTAACCTGGGAGCCAGCTCCATTCTTGTTTATCAGACTTGATTTAATTCAGCTTGGTCAGGTTCCAAGTGTTGAGGTGGAGATTAAAGGCAACTGAAGAATCCAATTAGCTGCCCAGTCTTCTTTAAGCCAAAAAATCAGGTCACAAACTAGATCAAAGTGAAATTATTTCTCGACAGCTCTGTTCATTAAGGGGAGGGTGGGAGCTCATACTGGTAAGCTGGGCTCATTATGGGGATTGGCATTTTAAATACAGTATCTCCCCCAAATTATATGTTTCAGAGGTCACAGGGAGAAACCGAGATTATCTCATGTGAACTCTCTATTTGCTTAATAGAAAACAGCCGAAGAACGAGCAAATATATAACTTCTAGGAAAAGACTCAAACAAGGCCCCAATTTTCCTGGGCCGGAAAACCAAATCTGGAAACTGGAATTGGCAACAATCACTCCCAGCCAGAGAATTCCTCCTCTGGGTGATCTAGAGAGCTGAGAAAGCTAATTTTTCCAGGTGGCCCTATATTCACCCATTTTCATGAGAGCCCACCCCTTTTCCTGGCTGGGTGCAGTGGCAAGGGAGGCCCCCTGGCTGCCCAGCCCAACCTCCCCCCAGTCCCAGGACCTAGGCAGCTTTGAAGAGAAACCACTCACCATCTCTGGACTCTGAGTCCCACGCAGTGTCATTTCCAGCAGCAAGAGATTCCCCTTGGGCCTTCCCGTGTTTCTATGGGCTCTTCTGAGGAGGCCGAAGAACATAGGAGGAGAGCAAGGAAGGCCATGATCAGATTCATTTCCCATAGGAAGGATCAAATATCAAATTGCTGTGAAGGCATTTAAAAACCCTCAGTTTCAAAAAAAAAAAAAAGAAAGAAAGAAAGAAACCCTCAGTTTCATGTGAGAGAAAGAAAAATTACATTCAAGAGAGCAGAACAGGACATGTGCCCTCCTTCTTCTGTAAGCACTGATTTTGGACTAAGGAAATCAGCAGAAACCATGGCTTTTCCCCTCCCTGTTCCCTTCTGCTTGCAAAATTCCTGCTTAGCTTCTCAGGCAACCAGGAACCTCTGGGTTAGAAGATGGCATTTTTAGGCTCTCCAGGTCACAACCTTGTGGGACACTGAACGTGGTTAAGTTTGTAGGGGTTTTTTTTCGAGGGTGGGGGAATAGGTTGTGACCACTTCTGGAGTCTCTGAGGTCTGAACCACCAGTGAGAGACCCCTCCTCAAACTTCCCAGTCTCTCCATCTCATCCAAGTAGGGTCTGGGAGCAAAGTCACTTGTACCTGGAGGTCTGACCCTCTTGAGTGGAGTAAAGATAGGAGAGAGCAAGGGAGACACAGGAAGAACAAGGAGAGTCTGAAAGCTTCTGTGAAAGCGTCTATCTGCACCTCCTGCCAGGTTCTTGCTGTCCCCAAATTTCTAGCTGTTGCATCACTAACCAAGTCTGGGAGTCTTGACGACTTTATTATGTGGAGGCATCCAAGTCATGGAGTTTATTTTGGGGTTGCAGCCACTCAGGACCCCCACTAGGCTTTTCTTCTCCCTTCCATCTCCCTTAGCAAGAGCCTGTACCCTCAAGGGAGAGGTGGGAAGCTCACACCTTGCCCAATATTGGGAGATCTAAGGACCCAGACCCCTGAGCTCAAGTAAGTGCAGCCCAAAGGGATTCCTCTTGGATGATGCATTTGAAGCAAAAGGAAATCATGTATGTCTCCTGGGTTTTGTTTTTCTTCTCTGTGTATTTCCCCCCATGGGATTACATCATCCTTCCAGATCCTTCCACACCAGCCTATTCTCCATGCCCCGGGGCTGCGGGGCAGCAGCGCTGCCAGGTCTTAGAAAATACACGCTGGATCCTACACGGATTTTCTAACGTGTCCCATAAGATGGACTGAACGCCCAATATTTTCGTTTTGTTTTAAATCAGCGGCCAAAAATGAGTTTCAAAATCTGGTTTCCGAAGGAGAAATGAGAGGACACAAGCCCGAGGTTGAATGTTGCACTAACCGAGCCGGGACCCAGTGATTCCCATAGGGTGTCTGCCGGCCTCCAGCAAAAGAGGAGCCTCCTGCAGCCGCCCCCGCCCGCCTCCCAAAAGGCCGCTCTTCAGGGGTTTCCGGGGATCGCGCTGCCAGAGGTGCACCCAAGCCCTGGCACTCTGGCCAGAGCCGCTCCTGTTGCTCCACACGGCGGCCTTGTTTTTGTCCTAAAAGCCTGAGCTGAAATAGAAAGCTGGGGAGTCGAGGCTGTGGTTGCCTTGCACATGTGCGCCTTGGTCCCTCAGGGGGCCGGTCCCCGTCCTGGACTGCAGTCCCTTGTGCTGGTCACTCACACTCGGCTGGCGGAGCCGCCTACTGGATATGGGGACCGAGATGTACGTGTCGCGCGGTGGGAGGTGCCAGCACAAGCCCTGTACCAATTTCCCGGAGAGCCCTGGCGCCACCGGGCCGGGTGGGGATGGGGGCGCGGACGTGCCGGCCCGGGAGGGGGGTCCCCCATCCCAGCTGTTCTCTTGGCCCCGCAGCACCCGGGACCCAAAATAGCCAGTTCACGCCGGGTCAGCCCTATGAGAGCCGAACCCGCACCGCTCCCCAGCAAGGGATCACGGGCCCAGGGCCTCTGCCCAGCGGTCACATTTCCACACGGAGCAGTCTCGCAGGGGTGTTGCGGGTGCGCGGATCGCGGCCTGATGGGAAGATGAGGAGAGTGCGGATGAGACCCGAACGGCCGGGAAGAGAGGCAGCGCTCGCTCCTGCCCAAGCTGGGGGCTGTCCGCGGCCGCCAGGGTTCCAGGCCACCAGCCCAGCCCCCTCGGCTGCTAGGCCCGCGCGCC
>NW_011494936.1:3523082-3531355 GCF_000754665.1 Bison bison bison | reverse complement strand
GGCTCCGTACACCCGCGCGGGCCGCTCCGGGCGCTCCTCGGCCGGCGCCTTCTCTCTGGCGCGCCCCTGAACTTGGCACAGAAGCCGCCGCCCAATAGACACTTCGAACAATACGGGAGAAAAAGAAAGAACGAAAGAAAGAAACCACTTTGCCGGCATAAACGCTACGAGGCACTCTCCAAGTTTTCCTGGCTTCTCGTAAAGGTGGCTGAGGCCGTTTACAGTAAGAGCAGAATAATGTTTGCGACTGTACGACATAATTATCTCCAGACTTGCCTCTCCCCCGCTCCCAGCTAGGGTTTTCACCAGCGAAAGCGGCTAATGCATTTGCACACATTAAACATCTTGAACGCATAATTACAGGCTGCAGACAGCCTGAACAATAAAATATCTCGGCTCGATATTTTTGGAAGCCTTTTGCGACTATGCCTGGAATAAATAACGACCGCTTTCTATGTCCTCAGCCATCTAAACTGCAGCCACCGTAATTTTAGAGCACCCCCACCCCATCCCTTCTGGTGCTTTTGAGAAAAGGTGCCTGAGGTGAGTGGGGGTCTGTGTATGGGAAGGAGGGTGCAGCCTCCTGGAGAGGTGTCCCGCAATGAGGGAGGGCTCCCAGGGCTCTGTGCCTGGACAGGGGTGACTGGAATAGGGAGAAGAAAATAGGTTCCCAACCGGAGGCCACCTTCCTCATTTGAGGGATGTAAGTGGGGCCCTCTAGGCCTTACAGCCTCTGGACACTGCTCTCCCCATCCTTTTCCTCTTCAGAGGCTAAACATTTTGGAGAAGGAGCTGATTATCACCTCCCCCATCTCGCAACCATCCTGAGAAGGGTGTCTTTAGATGGGACTGATTACTGTTACCTGAGAAATCTGCTGGAAAAGAGCTCCCTATTGAAGCAGCAAGATTGGGAGGAGGAAGCTGGGAGTGGTTATTTTCTCCCACCGAGGCCAGGGACGCTCTAGCTTCCCTTGAGTCTTACTTGCTGTGTCCGTAAAATGGAGATGATTATAATAACCACGGGACCTACTTCACAGGTTGTTATGAGGAAGCACTTAAAATTTTTTTATTGCCATATAACTTACATATATAGTGAAGCATAAAAATCTTAAGCACCCAGCTCACTGAATTTTTATATGTGTATATAGTTGTATAACTACTACCCAGATCAAGATACAGAGAATTACTAACCCCCAAAAGGCTCCATGAAGAAGCACTTTTAAAACTAACTTTAGTCAGCGATAACATTATTGTCTCTAACTCAAGAAGTCAACACCCTGGTCAAGTATGTGGAGCCTGTTGACCCTCAGCAACAAAAATTGACAAACCAAATATACACAGAAAGGATATTTACTATTCACACCATGGTTAAGGGCTGTGAGAATCTCTGAACTGAAGGAGCATGGATGGGTTTTTGTCTACAAACCCCCAGGCACACGGAGATTTGGGGGAAAATTGAAGATAAGACTTCAGTCCGTTTTGAGACCATGGGGTTCTCCTGTTGCTATGTGCAGCTGGGACTTTATATCCTGGGCTGGTATGCTCAATTCCAGGTTAGGGCAAGCCCAGCAGAGAAAGGCCTGAGAATCCCTCCCAAGGGATAGGAATCTGATTCCTATAGGGGTAAGGTCTAAGTTTTGGGGTGTCTTATTTCAGTGTCTCCTCTGAGTACAAATCTAGGTTGATATGTGGAGGGAATTTCCTACAGACATGTTTGGCCGTGAGATGAACAGGGCACCCTGTTTCCTGACAAGTGCTATCCCACTGGCTAACACATGAAATTGGTACAAATTGCAAACAATACAAGAGAATTTACAGCAAAAAATGAATTCACCATCTGACCCTCTGACCCCCAGTTTACTCCATAGGAAGCTGCTGTTATTGGTGGCTTGACTATCCTTCCAGCTCTTATTACATACACACCTCCTTTTTTAAACCACACTGGTAGCCCTCAATATGCATGCTGCCCTGGCCTTGGATTTTTTTCCCTAAGTAACTGTCCAAGACAATTCTCGATGACACATGTATTGGTTCAGAAAGTTATGTTCAGCCCTGGTGACTCAACCCAGCTGACATTCATGCTAACCTTGTGTGGCCTGGCACGGGGGAAGGGTCATTATAGCCTGGATTCTAGATCCTGACATACCTCTAAAGGACTTGGCAACCTGCAAAACAGTCAGCTAACTTGGCTCACCACCCATCATTAGCAGCAACCCCAATCACTCCTTGAGTGACCAGAACCATGCTGGGGGAAATAGTTAAGGCACTGACCATGACTTTTGATCTACAACTATTCTCTGGAGTCAGGGGAAATTGGAAGTGCCTCATGGAATTTTTAACTATTTTGTCTAATAGCTGTAAAAACTGCTCCTGTCATTAGCCCACCCTGGGTGTCTGCCTCAATCGATCCTATTTCCTCAGTCCTCCTTGGGGCCCAGTAGGATGGCTCTCATCCTGGCCCTCACCCAGGCCTGAGCAGAGGGAGGAGGGCACAGTGGGACCTCAGCCCCAAACCTTGGACCCCACAATGTCTGCCAGAAGACATCGGAGGAAACGCATTTACCACCTGGGCGACCTTGACGGCAGCCGATTAAACTTTAATCCGGGGTGTGTCCTCAACCTTGCCGTGTCATTTAAACACATCAAAGGTCATAAAAGGATTCCAATGCCATGAGCGGGTCCAACGTGGGCCTGCAGGGAGTCAGCGTTTAATTCTGATGGATTTCCACAGCCAGGATTGGGAGCACGGGGCATGGCAGGGGGCCATAAGAAAGAAAGAAAAAGGTTTGCTTTCCCAGCGGAACTCCAGACTTCAAAAAGCGGCGGGGGAAACCGAGTCTCGGGCTGAGGAACAGACAGAGCCCTACAATTCCGATTAACTGGGAAGACATCTAGTGGGAAGAGGTCGCAACTGCAGCGACGTCTCTCGAGCATCCTCGGCCTCTGCCTGCCGCGATCCTGACTACTGTTTAATTGTGAGGGTGGGAGGACGGAAAAGAGAAGACCCTTTCTCCCTGGCCGTGCCTTCGAAGCAGGCGACTATCTCAAAGTTTTCCAGTCAGGGCAGAAATCCCACTCAGTGCCGAGACACTATTTCTACCTCGGAGAGGACAGGTCCAGCTCTCACTGGCTTTCCAGTCTCCAGGTTCTGGTCCTAATCAGCCAACTGAGGCCACTTGGACCCAGGTTCCTCTGATTTTCATTCAACCCTTACTAGGGATCCTGAACCCAGAGCCAATAGAGTGGTGAACTGCACGTGTGGGTTCTCCTCCAGTGTACTGAGTGACTCTGGGAACCACAGACAGCGGCAGAATTCATGGGAGGCAGATCCCCTGAAGGCCATCCCACCCAGTTACCTGTTTTGAGCTCTCATCACCCTCAACACCTGCTGGTGGTGGCCAGGCACACTGCAAAACTGAGGAGCCCGGCTGCCCAGGTGCACAGCCAGATACAGTGTGTTCTCACCACATCTGTGTGGTGGAGCCATTGCACCTTGCTCCATCTTCTTCTTCTTGCCCAGACTGTCTCATTTCTATGGAGGACCTGGTGCCTTTAAGGACCCTGGGAGAATGAACCACACTATGAGTGCCATCTCTTATATTAGCTCTCCCAGCTGCACCAGTGCCTCTCCCTAACGTGGATGTGGGCAGAAAGACAGGCAGATCCTGGGCAGGCCTCCTCCTCAGATATGCCAATTACAGCTTCTCTGTTGGCAGCTTCACCTGTTTAAATCAGGGTCTTCTCCTCGGGCCCTCATGGCTGACCACTTTAGCTGGATCTAAGTTTCCCTTTTGTTCCACTGATTGTGGCACACATCATCTAAGAATCACTAGGGAGGAGGAGCCTCAGGATACTTTCCAATGATACAGAAGGACAAAGCATGTGTATGTGTCACATTTCTATGTGTGAATCCTGGGACTTCATGGATCCACTGATAGACTTTCCAGGCCCTCTGGGGTGGGGCCTGAGAGGACAGTGATGATGCTGAGAGTTGCCCTCAATAGGAAGACCCCATCTTATGCTCATTCCAGGGCTGTTAGAAATGGCCTCCTCCCTCCTTTTGCCCATCAAGTTGCCTTCTCCAAACTCAGTCGTGTCCAACTCTTTGTGACCCCAGGGACTATACAGTCCATGGAATTCTCCAGGCCAGAATACTGGAGGGGGTAGCCTTTTCCCTTCTCCAGAGGATCTTCTCAACCCAGGGATCGAAGCCAGGTCTCCCATATTGCAGGTGGATTCTTTACCAGCTGAGCCACAAGGGAAGCCCAAGAATACTGGAGTGGGTAGCCTATCCCTTCTCCAGCCAATCCTCCAGACCCAGGGATCGAACCAGAGTCTCCTGCATTGCAGGCAGATTTTTTTTTTTATCAACTGAGCTATCAGGGAAGCCCAGCTTACTATACTCCAGGGCTTAACCACTCCCTGATTCTCACAGGAGGGCTTAGGGAACCCTGTTCTTTTTTGTGTTACCCTACACCCCCCACCAAATGAAAGTAACTAGAAACAGTGGATGATACCATCATAGGCAAATGCTTTGAAGCCCTTTACCAAGGTGTTAGCCAGCCCTGTCACACACTGAAGTGCATCTTCTTCCCTGAAGTGCATCCCCAAAGTAGTATAAGAGGTATGGTTCTTTCTGCCTTCTCCTCTTCATACCTCTTAGCTGGGTGAATCTTATTCCTCAGTAGAGAATCCCTTAGGTTTTATTGAAACTGATACAGACCATTAGAGCAGCGGTGAGTGGAGTGAGGTTTAGGGGGAAGGACTGCTGATATAACCAGCCTTAACTTTAGGGAATGAAAAACTGAGACTTGGATCCTGTAGAAAATGAACTTAGGATCCAAGGGCCTGAAACAATCTGGGTTCCATGCAAGCTCTACCAGCTAATGTGTGTGCTTGGAACAGAGCTGACCCTTTACTCCCTGCACCTACATGAACAATTCAGGCAGCCCCCCTCCCAGCCCACCTGGCTAAGTCAGCACTAGACCCATGGCTGGATCCCACAGCCCCAGCTAGCCCGCTTTGCTCTGCTCCCAGCTCAGACCCGCAGGGATGTCTATTCCTCTGGGTGACAAACGAGTCTGTTTGCTCTCAGTGACATCAAATTACTTTGCACCAGCCAAGGGTCCCATGACCCGACATAACCCCACATTAGGTCCTAGAAATGTAAAGAAATATGGCCTTTTTAAAAGTAACTGAGAGCACGTAATTGCTAGCAGGCTCCGGAGGTTGTCCCAAGTATGGCTCAAGTCCTATGACGGGGCAGCGGAGACCAGCCAGAATTCCTTGCTTGGGCTCCCTATGGTCAGAAGGTTATGCCCACATTTAACTCTGGACTCTAATCAGTTTTAGAAAGCTCAGATTATTTTTGTGAAGTTAAAGAAATTGCAGGGAGACTTGCAACCTAAGCATCTTTTCCACACCAGTGGCTATCGAGGTGGGGTGTGTGTGTGGGGGGAGTGGGTGTCGGGGGAAGTCAGGCTTCCACAGAGAACCGGTTTCTGTGGAGCTTTAAAAACATGGGCCTGACTTGGGCGGCCATGGCTTGACTTTTTGATGAGAATTATGGTTTCCTTGGAGAAGGAAATGGTGATCTACTCCAGTATTCTTGCCTGGGGAATCCCATGGACAGAGTCTGAGCCTGGTGGACTACAGTCCGTGGGGTCGCAAAGAGTCGGACATGACTTAGCGACTGAGCACACAAACACACATGGTTTCCCTACTTTTTATTTTGCACCCTCCTATCTCCCCTTTCCTCTGTCTCCTGGCTTTGCTGCAGTAGCTTTCTTCCCTTCTCCCCCTTCCTCTGAATCTTCCCATTTCTGCAGTCTCCACCCTGACCCTGGCCGGAACGTTAACCCCCATGTTGAACTCCATCCTAGAATCAGGAGATCAGGGAGCCCTGAAGAAGCTGCCCAGTAGACCTGGCAGGGATTGGTCTTGCTAATGACCTTCAGGCTGCAGGAAAGGGACTCGATGTCAGTGTCCCCAGGGGCTTCTGCTAGCTGTAGTTGGGGTTGTCAGAAAGTTATATAAAAATCTGTGCACATAATTTCTTCTCTTGTTTAATTTACACATCCCTGATGAGTTTACCCAAATAGTTCTTTTCTAATGTAATGAGGAGTTGTTTTAGCATACATTAACATTTTAGCATCTATTATTAGCATAAAAATATCCCCGAGTAAAAGTGTCCCAGATATTTAACAACTCCTCAAAAAACATTAAGGAGCCATAAACACTCCAAATGCAAAATAACCCAATACTCTGCCACAGAAAGGGTGACTGATATCCACTGAGAAAAGTAGGATTAGAATTTATTAAGTAACTGGTTGGTGCAGGATTTTCAGATTCAACGGTTTGCTGGTTTCCATTTTTACCTTCTTGCTTTCTAAAATTGCCAACTCTTTAAGTTAAATCATGTTTCAGAGGAGGATCACGTGCATTGTCAATTAGACCACCAAATTAAAACAAAGCAAGCTACGACACCACTAGTACTTCTTTTTAAAAAATATTTTACTGTTGAGATTTTTATAAAATACACAGAATTGAATTTCTTCTTGAAAACTGTGGTTACTGCGATGATGTATCAACCCAGAAAACCTTTCCCTTAATCATTAGAAATCGTTCTTTGCTTTCTAAAAGGGGAGGAGGTGTGTTGAAATGAGAAATGGTTATTTGCCCAATAAGAAGGAAATATATGTCAATTGAGGACATAGAAAGGACGGAGGCATGGTTTTTATCTCTCCCCCAAATCCTGATGCAGCAGTAGAAATCTTCAATTAAAAGATGACATGCTTATGGAAAAGGGTAACAAGTGTCTACATACGCATTTTTGATGAAGAGACATAAAAATTCAGGCGAGATGCCACACTCCTTCTTTATCTAGATTTCTCTCTGGTGGACCCTCAAGTTCTTTCTAGATTGTAATCAGAACAATTCAAGTTCAAACACACTGACCCCTTACCCTCAGACATAGGAAGGATTCCTTTTGTTAAGTAATTTTGTTCAACTTGAAATTTATTTTCAAAATCCTATGTTGGGAGTGGAATGATGTGATGTCAGGGATTTACTTTAAAATACTCCAGGAGAAAGAAAAGAGTGGAAGTGAACAGTGAAACATGAAAGACAAAATGATAATAGGGGTTGAAACTTAGAGTTGGGTATATAGGGGTTCATTGTACTTTTCTGTGTGTTTGGAAAATTCCATAATAAAAGTTTTTTTTTAATGTGTTAGGCAAAGGTGGAAAAATTATCCCTGCCAGGGGGCTCAAATAAAAACGTAGTCCATCGGGTAGCACCTGGAGTTACCCTTTTAATCTTCGTTTTTCAAGAATGGTAAACGACCTTGCTCCCTTTTTCATTTCTCGGGAATCAGCCCGCCATCCCCACGCTTTCTTTCCGGCAATCTTCCTTTCTCAACCCATAAACTGAGCATCCAAACCCGAGGTTGGGGGCTGATTAATGGAGCTTCCGTACTCAGCTCCTCTGAACAGAGTGTAAATACCCATAAAAACTAATATCAAAAGTTTTTATTGAGCTGCTTCGTTTCCCTGAGCGTTGGGCCGAGCGGGGCCAGAGCAGCGGGACAAAGGAGCAGCAGCTGAGCCACAAGAAATGTCGGCGTTTTTGGTTGGCTTGGCGCGGCCCCCAGAGCCAGCCGGAGTTTCTGGGGAGAACATCCAAACCAGGTAAATGCCAATCGGGGGCTTGCCTTCCCCTGGGGACAGGTGTATTTGGAAAACGGCGGCGGGTAAAGGAATGGTGAGTGGATGGAAAAATCAGCAAAGGTAGGGAGACGCCAGCCACCCCGAAATATGTCACCAGACTGGTCTGACAGGGTGAACTATTCTTCCTCAGGACTTGGTAGGATGCCTGTGTTTCACCCACAGGACAT
Source organism: Bison bison bison (assembly GCF_000754665.1). NCBI lineage: Eukaryota > Metazoa > Chordata > Mammalia > Artiodactyla > Bovidae > Bison > Bison bison. The sequence goes on along the minus strand of NW_011494936.1, from coordinate 3,523,461 downwards.
TGGATGTCCGTGTTCACTGATGGCGTGAATCTGTGAGTGCCTTATGAGGCACACGCATCCTTATGATTACCGCATATCACTTGCCTGTAAAAGTCTGATCACACCTCTCTGTTCTAAGTTCCCCTTTCTCTTGGCCGCGCTAGTGAGTTTCATCCCTTCCTTAGTTGACTGCGTTAAGAATTTGCATCCCGGGTCAGGGACCTGGGAGTCTTTGGGGAGGAACGAACTCCCGCGGGCCCAGGCCGCGTGGCCGCTGGTCGTCTGCACCGGTTTCTCCGCGAGAAAGCTGGGGGCTCCGCGGGGCCAGGTTTACTGTCCAAGCCCCTGTTTCCTTCAAACGTTCGAATGTCTTCAGTGTATTTGTTGACATAATGAATCC
>NW_011494936.1:3518051-3522696 GCF_000754665.1 Bison bison bison | reverse complement strand
GGGGGCAGGCAGCACTCAACCTCATCGTCACCCAGGCCACCGCCACTGGCGGAATCACCCACCCATCCTGAGCCCGAAGGCGGCGGGTCTCAGAGGCGAGAACTCCACCTTCACTCCCAAGTTTGCACCAATCTTGCGGAGTCTGGGCGCCGCTGGCTGGCTGGCGCTGTGCAGAGGGTCCTCAAGGGAGCTTGGGAGACTTGGGACTAATTGTTCTAAAACGGGGATGGCGCCCCTCTCCCTGCTCAGGGACTTTCTGTGAGAACTAGGAAAGGGCAGTGCGGGAAGTGGGGTCCTTCCTGACGCTCTGGTCACTGGTGGCCTTGAAGGTCTGGTACCAGAAAGAACCCACCAGGCAGAGCTGCTGCCTCCAAAACCTTACTCTCCTCAAAATTCACAGGATGAGGGCATTTTCAAGACAAAGTAGGGGTCTTTGTGGATTTTCTTAGACCTTGCACACCCTCCCATTTTCACCATGTTAGCGTTTGGTCACCATAATGCCAAGTGACTTCCCACAGCCAGACACTGTTCCTATCACCTTGGGCCTTGTGCTGCCTTATTCATGTGTCAAATACAAAAAACAAACAAAATACACAAACAAAAAAACCCTAAAGCTTGAGCAAGTGACTCAGGACATGCTATTTCTTTGCCTAGTGGCCAGCATTGGCCCAAATTTCTTGAAAACCTACCCTTTCTCCTTAAGTAAGAGTTCAGCTTCCACAAAACCCACCATGAACAAAGTTGTCCCTCACCTGCATCCCAAAATGTCCAGTTGACTAGAGTATTGAAAGTGCTGTCCTGTTCAAGTGTTTTTCCTTTTCTCTCTTTCTCTCTTAGCTAGCCTCAGCTCCTCAGCCCTTTCCCATTCTCTAGGTCTTTCTTCCTTTGCCATTATCTCTGAGCCCCATATCCCTCGTGCCCTGGGAGAGAGAGGGTTAAGATATTCTGCAAATGCAGCTCGTAAAGCTGCTTGGATACATTAGAAACACATGAATATCCTGAAATACAAAGTGTCTTTAAAACCAACCCAGGAATGTTTATCCTAATGCTGGATGGATGCAGAGAAATAGTGCCAGAGAGCAGTGCTGACAGCCTCCTCCAAGTTAAAGTGAGAGCAGGTAAATTTCATTTGCTAGTGAAAATCAAACTCGATTAAAACCTGGATTTCCCTTTGTCCTCTTCTCTTCCAACCCTGGGAACCCAGGGCTTCATGGCCAGGCTGGCAGTGAGTCCCCCCCATCACACCTCCCCCAAAATAACACCCAGCCAGGGTATTTTTCTTCAGCTCCAGAGCAACCAAAACCCCTCAGGGCACCCCAGCCTGCCCTAGAAGGTCTGAAGCCATGTCTGCCAAGGGGCTGGTAAGAGAAAGGATCTGGCAACTTCTGGAACAAAAGCTGCTGGCCTCTGATCTTCCCATTGCTGCCCGCTGAGGGCCCCTCTAAAGGAAAGCAGGGAACACGGGGCAAAACCCACCTCCACTCTGCCACCCTCTTGCTCAATGGGCCATGAATCTGCTGTTTACAGAACCCAATGGGTGCCATGGCTTCCCAGCCTAGCCTACAAAGGGTCTGAAGATAAAAACTGTCATTGCCAGGATTCAAGTTGAGGCATCTCCCCGCAATCCCACAAGAATTTCTGAGCCTGGTAGATGCCCCCCCCCAAAAAAAAAGCAGAGGGACAGTTCAGAGGGTCTGGCCCAAGAGCTGGGCAGGCAAGGGAGTCTTGACCTTGCCATTGGAAAGAGTCTGTGCTTGCTTCCCAGAAGGCTCTCCAGTTCTTCACTGCCCTCCGACCTTTCCTTTTCCAGCAAGCTGGTTTAGTGGCTGCCTGGAGGACTAAGAGGCTAAGAAACAATACTGGGAACTTATAATGCATCTCTTAGGTCCCTCAGCAATGGACAAGAAGAGGGAGAGAAAGAGGTTTTCTTCAAAGTAAGAAGAAATTCTGGAAAACCAAAATTATTCACAGAGTTAATCCAAATTCTGTAAACCATCTCCACTAGATATAACTCAATATCTAACGGGACCTGCAGACTTTTAAAAACAGTGAAGGCATGCCAGGACATCACTAAGTTGTCTGGTAGAAAAATCACTTCATGTAGATTGAGATCTAAGACAAGAAGGAAACAGGCAGGCTGCCTCCCTGTAAGTAATCACATCTCAAGAGTTTTCAAAAGTTGATACAGATATTTAGAAAAAAAAAAATATCCCCATAACCTGATCACTAAAGATCCACCTCAAAGCGCAATAAATAATTCAGGCCTGCCTGAAGCCCTTCCTTAGCGGGGTCACCAAGTTTGGGTAGCAAAACCTAATTCGAGATGCAACCCAAAGTCTTCCCCTCGGTGCCGTCCCTCCCAGACAAACCTGCTTGGGGCTCCTCAGCAGACAAAATGAAATCTTATCTCACCATTTTTGGTGAGGAGGGACCCAGTTGGCTTTGGCAGTCTGTGGAGCTGGGGCCCTTCCTCTGCATTCAGGGCTTGGTCTCCGGCGAATTGGGGAGAGGGAGGGAAGAATGTGGAGCTGGCCTTGGCCGCGGTGTGCACCGGCAGGCAGCTGCGCCATGCCATGACCAGAGGTGAGCTGGCACAGGCGCCAGCTGGTGGGGGCTCTCGGAGCAGTGTTTTCGTTTTTCCGGGTCTGGCTAGAAAACAGGAGAGGCACGAAGCTCGGGCCAAGAGCAGGGCGGAGGCAGAGAAGAAGAGTCTGTAGACACTGCCCCCAAAACTCCGAGAAGGCAGTAAAACAAAAACAAAAACAAACCTGGGTAACCAAACGGAACCAGAAACAGGAGGAATTCTAAAGGAAAAAGGAATCAGGAGTGAGGGGAGGTGGGCGGTATTCCTTGAGAAGCGTACGGAGTCTCCAGGCTTGCAGGGCAGTTCTCACCATGGCTAGACTGCAACTTTCAACTTGACCTTGGCCTCCAGCCGTGTCTGACCTGTATGTAAAACAGCCCTCAAGTCCTTGGGAACTGGGGCCTCAAACCCTACCCTGTCTCTTTGTCATCATGAGTTTTACAATGCCACTTGGAGGAAGGAAGGGGGGTGAACGGGCCGGAAAGTAACACAAAAATCAAGTCCCTACAGGGGCTGGTTCTTTAGGCTGCAAATGGCCAAGTCAGGGAAGAGGTAAACTGGGGGCAAATCAATATTTACCCGGAGCTACTAAAAAGGCAGGAGGGAAAGGGCACACTGGCTATGTGTATGGTAGGGAGTGGGGGTCATAGAAGGTTTTATTGGGCAACACTTACATTGGTCCGGACAAACCGGGGATCAGGGTAGATAAAAGCCGGAGCTCAGCCTCCTTGGTTCGGACACTTCAGGAAGACCAGAAACTTTAGAGAGCGCACTGGGGTGGGGATGTTCACAGTGCCTTGAGCTTAGGACTGAGTCTGCAAGCTGAAACAGGAGGCAGGTCCAAGCCTGGCTGCTCACCAGTCTGCCTGGGATGGGAGTCCAGCACTCTTCCCAACCCTCATGTCCCGATACAATGCACCCACTTTCACTTTGAACGCAAGTCCCTTTTCTGGGTATCTGAGCAACTCACAACATTCACAATCGGAGATGGAAGTATATGATCCCAAAGGCACAGGACCCCAGAATTTCTCACCGAAATGTGGCGGCCACTTGGCTCTTCCAGCATCAACACCCCACTGTGCTCTCAGGAAAGGGCTGCATTTCCCAGGCACAGAGGGCAAAAGGCTTCTTCAGCTGGTTCATATACAGAGGAGGGCCAGGCATCCTCTCTGCCGGCTGGAGTCTGTGCTCTTCCCCAGTACTACCTGGGGAAGCTGGGGAGGGAGATGTGAAATGGCCCCAAAGAGTCTCTTTCTCTTGTCCCAAAACAGAGTGTGATAGAGAATGCCCAGGTGCCTGGAGAATCAGCTCCGGCCCAGGCTCTGTGAAGCCTCATTAAACCCCAGGAGAGAGTCCCAACTCAGCACCCAGCTGGGGCCTGTTCCTCTTAAACTCCTTCCAAGACAGGCCAGACTGGTTGGAGACAAGGGAGCACTGAAAAACGATGCTCAGAAATCGGTCTCTCCATCTCAAAGCTTCTGGAGGAAGAAGAGTTGCTACTGGGACAAAGTGAGGAACAAAGTCTGCATATAAACGTGTGAGTGTGGCACCAAAGTACACTTGGCTGTGTATGCGCTTATGTCCGTGTGTGATTGTGATGGGTCGTCCTGAGCCTATGGGCCTAAGGGCGAGTCTAGGAGATTGCCCACCAACACTGTGGACAGAGAAGGGGAGAAAGCTTCTACATGCAGTCCGAGCTTTCCAGTGTAATGTCCTGGGACTCATGAGCCAGGCGCATCCGCAAATGCCCCACCACGGCTCCCCCGAAAGAGCCAAATCGCGAAGCTGTTGAAGCCGACAGCCGAAAGCCAAGTGTCGGTGCAGGCGTCTCGCCGCAGAAAGGGGTGCGGATACCTGTAAAGAAAACGGCGCCAGAGGCCCCAGGAAACACCCAGCCTGGTCTACGGCGCGATACTTTACCGTCCCCAGATGCCCGCAGATTTACCTGACCTGTCCCCACCGCCTCAGGTCGTCACCCAACATCTCGCCCTGTCCCCTCCCCGCCGTACGCCGCTCCGAGCCCCACTGGGAGACGGGAAGGGAAAGCGAACTGCGAGGAGG
>NW_011494936.1:3509513-3517054 GCF_000754665.1 Bison bison bison | reverse complement strand
CCCCCGCCGCTGCCTTCGCGGACAAGTACATGGACACCGCCGGCCCCGCGGCCGAGGAGTTCAGCTCCCGCGCTAAGGAGTTCGCCTTCTACCACCAGGGCTACGCACCCGGGCCTTACCACCACCACCAGCCCGTGCCTGGCTACCTGGATATGCCGGTGGTGCCGGGCCTCGGGGGCCCCGGCGAGTCGCGCCACGAGCCCCTGGGTCTTCCCATGGAAAGCTACCAGCCCTGGGCGCTGCCCAACGGCTGGAACGGCCAAATGTACTGCCCCAAAGAGCAGGCGCAGCCTCCCCACCTCTGGAAGTCCACTCTGCCCGGTAAATGGCGCCCCCTTCTCAGCCCCGGTCCTCCGGTTCCGCCCCAGCTTCTCCTCCGCTCGCTCCTGGGTCACCCTCGTGCCCCTCTGCTCTCTCCCTGGCCTGTCCTAGTGGTGCTGCACCCCTGGGAGCCCGACCCTGGCAGGCTGGCTCTACCCTCACTGCCCTGGAGTTGGGCTGGTCCTGGCTCTCCCTGGGTGAGGGATGGCTGGGAAGAAGCTCGTGCGGACCCTCGCTGGCTTCCTTCGCCCTCTGCGCTCCGCCCTCGCCAGCCCCTGACATGGACTTTAAGGATGGGAAATTGACCTGGAAATGGTTTATCAAATTGCCCGTATTCATTCTCTCAAAAATGTCTTCAGTGTAGAAGCATCAAGTGTTGGGGCTTTGGCGACATAGAAAGGAATCAGGAATGGAAGTGTTGTCCCCTGAGCCTGGAGGCTAAGATTTGAGCCGCTGGGCCAGGAGATCAAGCGAAGCCCCGCTGCTGTGCGGGCAGAGTGGCCCAGGCTGGGGTAGTAATTGGATTTCGGCGATTTCATTTCAGTGCAGAACTTCCCATCCTCCCCACTGACCCTCCAGGTTTTGGCAGAAGGGCTGGATTGTACAGCGGTGGCAAAAGGCAGCCAGGCACTGCAAGGCGGTGGCTCAGAGAAAGCTGTCGCCTGTGTCCTGGCCTGGATCCGATCCCTCTTTAACTTGCCTTCTTCCCTATCTTCCAGACGTGGTCTCGCATCCTTCAGACGCCAGCTCCTACAGGCGGGGGAGAAAGAAGCGTGTCCCTTACACCAAAGTCCAATTAAAAGAACTCGAACGGGAATACGCTACAAACAAATTCATTACCAAGGACAAACGGAGGCGGATATCAGCCACGACGAATCTCTCGGAGCGACAGGTTACAATCTGGTTCCAGAACAGGAGGGTCAAAGAGAAAAAAGTTATCAACAAACTCAAGACCACTAGTTAATGGATTAAAAGTGGAGCTAAAGGGCAACTTGAAGAAATGCTTCAGAACTCGTTGCTTTGCTCAGATAATGGTTATAATGCTAATAATAATTGAAGAATGGGAAAGAGAAAGAGAGACACTGGCATTTTGCTTTTCTAAGGGGGATCTCTTTCTCCTGTGGAATCTACAACTCTTTTAAAACTTAAAGAAATGGTAAAGACTGCCAGTTCTCCCGCCAACTCCGACAGACCATTAAATGACAAACTCTAGAGTCAAACATCAGCCCCCCAAATACGCAATTTCAGATAAGTTTACCCTTTTACTGAAATCTTGTAAGTATTTATGTGACCGTTGTATTTTAGGACACTATGTTATGTGATAATGATCAATGATCGGAAAGTTGGTTACAAATGCAAGAGGCTGTTGTAAACATCTGCTTGTCTTCTGGGTCACCATTACCATCCCCTTTGCATGTTAAGTGACTGCTCAGGTAAATCTTAGTGAAATTCCTACCATTGTTGTATATTCTGCAAAACACGTCATGTATAGATTTAGAAAGGAAAGGAGAAGAAGGTACTGAAATAATGATCTTGGACTATTTACTATGAAGGGGCAAAGGGAGAGAAAGTTCTTCTGAGGATCGAGGATCGTTTGTCTTGGGAGTAAATACAACCATCGGAGTGAGCCTTTGAGGCCATAGGAGAACCCCGGGTTGGGAATGTCCTTCTGATAATAATTTTTAATTGCTTATGACAAGTTCTTTTTTGTGACATTTGGACAATATTTTCTGCCCCAATATAATCTACTTTTCAAAGGATTTGATACATTTAAAAATATTTAAAGCATCAGATAATTCACAGAATTCACTTTATGTCAGATCTTCTGAGAGGTCCCACCCTAACATGGTGGCCTTTGGTTTGAATACAATTAATGTTTCACGTAAATTGATATTTCCCAATATTTACAAACATTGGCTAGAGAAATAATTTTTTTTTTTATTTTTAGAAAACTCAAAATGGAAATCCATTCCCCTAAAACATTTAGATGTTTACATTCTATATGTTTGATCTGTTAAGGGATTAGTATTTTTTCCTTGTTTGTTTGTGTTATGAGACTGCATTAGAAAGTTTAGGGGTTCATCTTCACAGCACATTTTTAATCAAGCAGTTATTTCAACCAGCACATTCATTTTGTTCATATTCACTATAAAATGCTATCTTGTAAATAAAGACATTCAGCACACTGTGAAAATGTATTTGTGCACCTGCTTTTCAAATATTTCTACTAAAAATAATAGTTTAAAAAAGCCTTAGACCTGTAGATAGTTGATATAGTGGTATTAATTATGTTAATAAAATAGACACTGTCATTAAAATCTGAAGGAAATAGTCATTATTTTCCTATGCTAAACATGCACTTCACAGAAAGAAAAGGAGCCGGTGGTTTGTCCTATACAAACCAAGGACCATTCTTTTCTATTATTATTCAGCTTTTTTTTTGCTACAAATTTTTTAAGCAAAGGGAGAAATCCCTCACAACTAAAATCCTAAAAATTTAGATAAGTGCTTTAAGAAGGTTAAAGTGTCAGGTATTCTGAAAAGAAGAGAAAAGAAAGGAGGAGGAGATAGTATAAATTCCCAGGCTCCCTGTGGAAAATGAAAACCAGTTGTTTAGTATCAGTGATGCCCAGGCTGTCGTATTTTAAAATCTGCTGTTGGGTCTGCATGTATCTGAAAGGGCAGGTTTTGATATTTGTTGAAATGACAGGACTAGGAAAGGCCTTAAACCTTGACCTTGATGAAAAAAGACAATTTGTGACCTTGACTTTTGACAGCTCATGAATTGGCCTCAGCTGGATTAGTAGATCAAGGGCGCCACCTCGCGTTGACAAGCTTCCTTGTAATTCTTCAGCTTCAAGGGAATCAAAAGGTCTTACCTCCTTGACTCCTTGTTTTAGAGATTTGGTACTCATTTCTTTGGCACCAGATGGAGCAAATTTGAATATATGTAAGTTATACATGTGCCTGTATATATGTGAATATATATCATATGTGTATACATGTATACATTTGCATATTACTGCTTGTGTGTGCTTGTATATATATTTGTAGAATCTGTACAGATAGAGTATCATTAATTACTGATGACCCAAGATGGTGTAATTTAAGGTGATTTGAGTGTTGAGGTCCAAAATGTACCTTATATGATGAAGTTTTGCTCCTTTTCTTTAATGGCCGAGTTTGATTTGTATTCATAGCAGCTTCCCCTGCATCAGATTTCTGCAGATCTGCTTTAAAGCTGTACATTTTTGTTACAGTCTAAGAGGTGTTCTTAAATAACCTTTCTTTCTTGGCCCTCACCCTCCAAGGTGGTCTACCATCCTAACTAGAGCTGTAAGGGATCTATACGGTAAATAAAAAGTTTTAGATGCCTTGCTAACTCTAGAGCTCTAGAGTTACATTTCAGAAATTCAAAGAAACTCACCTCTTAAGAGGTCAGTATGGAGAGCTTAAAGATCTCATATCTATAAAATGACCATAATATGGATGCAGAAGGAGAGTTATCCTGGATAGCTCCGCGTCGAGTGCTGTGCCTGGGTGGTGTGCAATCTTATACTGATGTTTTCTAAGCTGCCATTTGATTTATGGAAGAAATATATACATTTAATATTAACAACCACCATCAAAACTATACTGACAATAACAATCATATTTACTACTTATTGACCCCTAATGACACATTGGATGCTGTATGTAGACTCATAACTAATACATATGTATGTTTCTATATTTAATATACACATAAGGTGATGTTTTTGTCAAAAACATGCTATGCTGCGCATATATGCATTGAAATGTTGGTGGAACCAAGATCTTTAGGATGCAAAATTTTGAGATGAGGTGAATTTTATCTTTATGTTAAGACGAAAGTAATTGTGAACTGAGTAATCTTATTCATCATTTTATGGAAAATAATATCAGTTGATAACAAAGTTGGCTGACGCCGACAGAAACCTCTCCAACCTGAAGACTTAGAACTCCTTTATAGATGGAGAATTATAGAAAGAATCTCTAAAGCTGTCTAAAAACAGCATGGTCTTGAAACGTACACATGGAATGGTCTTGTGAAGTGCAATCTAGTTTTGCTGCCCTGAGGATTTTCACTCCACTTGTGGAAACAAATGAAAATGGTGCTTCAAATCAACCTCCCCACATCTTGTTCTACAGCACTCCGTTTCTAAAGGAGCTGCCACCAAGCCAAAGTAACAACTTTCTCCCAAAATGTTTAAAGTGGTGGAAAATCCCCTCAAAGCTGGATCAAACTGTGTGTTTACGAACAGCTCCAAAGGGGACTCTTCTGTTGATGGGGGATATTTTTCTTTAGATGTAAGAAATATTCTGAGCCTCAGGCCTAGGAAGGAGGCCAACAGCAGCTCTGCAGCAGGAATACCACCCTTTTCACAAGCCATCGCCACTGCAGGAACTCTGGGTAAAGTAGTTTTCTTTTTTTTCTCCCTTCAGTTTTTGAAATTAATGACAGAAGATATTTCAGAGGTTGTTTTTCTCTTTCTCTCTTTTCTGAAACAGTTATTGATAATGTTGATTTTACCTTTTACTTAAAATTATCATGGATCTACCAGATAACCTGAAGTAAGCATGGAGTGTGATGGTTCCCTAATACCCAAATAGCAATTAATCTAAACCTTTAGAAAATAGACATCCAGGAGGATGCCAGCCACCATATAGGAATAATAATGCCAGACACTGGGATAGTGTTGTTGAATCCCTGATTCAAGTATATTTCTTTTCCCCAAAAGGGATACCCTTTCAGAGTAAGAAATTATAATATGGAAACAGCTACACACCATTTCCATCTATCAAATTAACAATGATTTTTAATCCTGTAATGGACTGTCATGTTACCATTTTTTAAAATTGTAAATATGGGACTTAAAAAAAACTACTCTTTCCATCTGCTCTTAATACTGTCAAATTTATTAAGGTATTTTAAGTGGATGATTGTAAAGTGCCACTTTGCTTTTCACTACTATTTATGCCTGATACAGAGCTTAAGCCATCTATTTAAACTGGTTTTCTTTTTTTAACAGAAAACTAAAATTTTCAAGAAAGGGTGAGAATTATTCTTTTTAAAAATTCAACCTATTTGAGATATTTTCTTGAAACTTCGCGAGGCAGCGAAATTCAGCTGAGGATGATAACATATGTGTGCGGGTAGCTAATGACAGATTTCACCGTATAATATATGTGCGGATTACATCCTGCTGAGTGTGTTTGGAGGGTTTGGTGAGGGTGCGGGTTCTCGCTCCCGTCTGCGAATTCCCGAGTTTCTTTTGTAGCGGAGACGGAGCCTGCCCGGGACTGCTAAGCCCCAGACCGGGTGGGTTCAGAGGCGCCCTTCCGGATTTGCGAACTTCTATGGAGGAGACGCTAGGGGCTCGCTGATTTATGCGCATTCTTTTAAAGTTGATCGAATGCGTGTCAGCAGCCCAAGACCTGGAGAATCAGAGAAATGTGCAGCAAGTTGCTCACATCCCATTTTTCATAAGCAGAGATGTAGCGTTATCCAAGAGGCCTGGGGAGATTTATGCTTCGGTTTAGGACACGCACAAAAAAATTAAGTTTTCATCCGCCAGGCCGCCGTGTAAATAACAGCCGGCTTCATTCTTTATGAAAATACCCACTTACTGATCGGCTGCTTCAATCCTAGCGCATCTACCTAGCGCCCGACCAATGTCTGAAAGGTGTTTGCTATTTTTAATTTGATTTTCAAGGGAAAAAAAAAAAAAAGGCTGGCACAGAAAAACTCCGTGGAAGCAGCCAAGGCCTCGCCACAGTTGATTTCATTTCTGCCTGGCTCCGTCGCGCCGCCGAAGAGCTGGATCTACCGGGAAGCGGTCATCACGGCGAGGCCTTGGGGATGTGCGAACCTTGGCGAGCAGTCGCGCAGTGGCGCGGGGGCCGCCCCCTACCCCTCAGGGACCGAGGACGCGCGGGAGAGGCGCCGCAGCGGACCCGGGAAGCCACCCGATGCCGCGCCCCTCGTGGGCCGAGAAGGCTCAGAATTCTCCGCGCGTCGCTAGGAACACTCTCCTCAAAATGGAGGCGCAAAGCTTTAGAGAGCCTGCCTCTCCCAGACGGCCAGTGGCCGGAGGGGGCGTGCATCGGGACGCTAGCCGAGGTCAAGGCCCAGGCCCCCAAGTCCCGCGCGGCGCCCCGCAGCTGCAGGCTGACGTCACCGCCGCCCGCGCGGGCCTTCGCGGGTCTCGCTGGGCGTTATTTGATGCGGACAAACCGAGTCCAACGAAAGTCTTGGTGCGGGTCCCTCTTCTCCGCTCCCGCCCCTAACTCCCCACGAGAATAATCGGGTATTTAATCTCTCCCGGTCTTAATTCTTGGCAGCGTGGAAGGTGGTTTGCAACGGGAAATAAAACTTGACAGGAGCATTTGCTCTAAAAGGGGTTCTGAGACGGGCTTAAAAGAAACCGTGTTTTTCTCCACCAAATACTTCCGCTTTCTGAGCCCCGGCCTGATGGGTGGGGTGGGATCCGAGGGAACCCAGAGCGGGCCGGGCAGGTTGCGGACCCAGGCGGCCTAATTCGGGTCTCCCGCCCCGGGGCCGGAAAGCAGGCTCGGCCTCACTGCGCCGGGTGCCTCGGCCGCGCTGGACTCGGCTGTAGGTCCGGGGCCGCCCGCAGTCCGAGGCCAGGACGGGGCGCATGGGAGGTTGGCACGGGCAGGGGTCCGACTGGCATGCAGAGTAGTACCCTGGCTCTGGCTGAGGGCGGCTGGGGCTAAGGGAGAGAAGAGGGCGCTGGGGTGGGAGGCGGTGGAGGGGGTTGGACTTAGACCGCTCGACTTAAGCTCCGAGCCTTTTGGCTCACGGGAGATAGGGACAAGAGCTCGCGAAGGCGATGGAGAGACCACTGCTGGGGGCTTTGTTCTGGCTGCGGATCTGAGGACAATGCACAAAATGGAGGGGGAAACCGGGTTGAGGGGCATGCGTGGGTGTCTGGGCTGCTATTGGGTGGGAGAGGTTGGAAACCTCAGAACCCCCCTCCTGTCAGCTTAGAGAGCGCTCTCCTCTCGCGCCATCGCCGTCTCCACGGCCAGGGCCGGTCGCCGCGAGAAGGCACAGGACACGCAACCGGCCGGCTGCAAGCGGGTTCTGATAACCGGAGATCGCGGACTGGAGGTAGCACTTTCCTGGTGATCAACTCCTTCGCCTCCAGCCATATTGAAGCGGAGTTCGCCCAGCC
>NW_011494936.1:3503372-3509398 GCF_000754665.1 Bison bison bison | reverse complement strand
CGGTGGGCGGAGAATAGGGGTAGCAAGGAGCCTACTGGGAGCCTCTCCTGAGGCCCCTGAGGCCAGGTCTGCCCCCTCAGTACATGGCAGGCCTTTGGTGAGAACTTGCATGTGCTTCTTCTCCTGCCTAAAATATGGGCCACGAAGTGAGGTGCACTCTGCCAAAGGTAAAACTCTCTGACTCCCAGCCCGACCCCCCACAATCCCTTCACTGTGCTGAGGAGGGTGGGGGTCCCTTCCCTCTGTCCATTGCCTGCTTGCAGCAGGTCATGACTTCAGGCCTAGTGGACAGTCACTTAAATCTGGTCCTCCTCTGAGCTTATTGCTCCAGATGAATCAAAGAGGCCTTGTAAATGACTGATTTTGTCTTTTTTTCACAGCATATAGAAAAGCAGGGCTTTATCCCTAGGGCTGCATGTGTGGAGCAGGGTCTTCAGGGGACAGTAGGCAGAAGGATTGTCTGTGAATAGGTACCATCACAGAACTGAGTATTAGGGCCCTTGGGGGAGACTCCTAGGGCAGAGTTTGAGGAGGCAGGGGCTAGCTCTTCTCCAGCCTGGAATATGAGCCATGGATTCAGGCTGAGTAGAACCAGAGGAGCCTGGGGGAACTTCCCTCAGTGGTAGCTGAAGCTTGGGGTATAGGAGCTTCCTGTGAGCCACAGCGATCAAGACTAAGACACGCTCCCACCCCCACCCCAGGACCAGAGCTGGCCTTTGGGTTGGGCTGCCCTCTGCCTTTTGTCCTCTTTATTACAGATACACTTGGCTGGGGAAACCCGTTTGGGGCGAAGTTGCAGGGAGAATGGAAGGCCGACACTGAGAACCAGGGCTTTGCCCTTCAGCCCCCACCCCCTCATCTGTTCCCACTCAGTAGGGGAAAAAAATCTTTAATGAGTCCACAACAATAAAAATAAAAATAGTTCTTCTCAAAGGAAGTAACCCTCTTTCTCCCATCACTTTGGGACACACTAAACTAAATAGTAACCAGATTGCTTGGTTGTCTGAGACCCTCTGCTAAACCTGATGCCTCAGTAGCCACGGGAAGGATGTGGACTTCTTCAGATGTTTAAGGACCTTGGAGATTTAAACTGTGAGTCAGAAAAGAGTCAACTGTAAGTTCAAGTTCAAGGCATTACCTGTTCCTGTGCTTTAGGGAAGGGACAAAGAGCTTGGGGGAGGGGGGAACAGGTGCCTCTCCCAGCCAAGGAGATAAATTAACCCCCGCATCCATAGTGATAGAAGGAGGTCTCTTGATATTTTATTGAAGCCTCAGTGTCTCCTCTAGAGGGTGTCTTGAAATGTGATAAGTTGGCCATGATCTGCCAATAGGCCATTTCTTAAGAACAAATTCTAGGAGATCTCCTGGGTTTTACCAAGGAAGACAGATGTGCCTCCAGGGTATTTCCCACTTGGACACAGAAAGCCCTCAAATGGGGACCTGGCCTCCAATCCTGTGAAGGGCTTGATAGCCATTTTCATCCTGGGTCCTCCAGCTGGCTCTTGCACCTGTGTGCAGTGTGCAAGGGTTGCCACAGTCATTGCTATGGTTTTCTAGAAACAGGTGTGACATTTGGGAACAGAGGACAGTAGGGGCTCAGGTCAGAACTAAAAAAAAAAAAAAGGTACCTTATGTGATCCACAAACAACCAGAGATCTTTGGGAGTGAATTTTGGTCTGTCAGGTGGGCCTTGCCCCCTCCCAGGCCAGCTGCCATCCAAGATTGCCAGGCCTAGAAAATCAGGAGCTGAGTTCCAAGAAGAGAAGAAGGGACTGTTGATGAGAGAGGAAGGGAGAGAAAAAGAGCCTGGTAGGGCCTTGGAATAGAATGTTCAGAAGAAGGAGGTGAGAGGTCCAATTCAGACCCCTGGTGGAGGCCTGAACTGGGAGAAGAGTCAGGAACCTAACCAGCTTCCAGAGAAACTGTGTTTTCTGAACCGAGTGCCCTCCAGTGGCACCTCAGCTCTGGCTCAGCATAGGGGAAGTATCAGAAGAGGCTAGAGGCCACGGAAAGGGAGACTTGGCTGGAAAGGGGCAGGGCAGGTGACTGGCAAGCAGGAGCCGCAGAGAGATAGAAACAGACGATGGTTAGAGAGGAAATGGAGTGAGCGGGCAGCCTGCTGTTGGCATTCATTTTAAGGGTTATGCACTGAGCAGTCTGAGGGCTGCCAGTGCAGGTGCTGAGACTTTGCATTCTCAGATTCAGGGACAATGAGCCACTGCCAGAGTCCAAATCAGCCCCAAAGAGAGAAGGCAATGTAGGAGCATGATCAGTTAGGGATGAGAAGCCCAGAGTCTGGAGGCACTCCCTGCCCCCCAGTTCTATCCTCCCTTGGAGTGAACAGTTAGGCTGCCTATCAAGTGATGGTCCTTTCTGCTCATCTCCCTTGAATGACTATGCTGGAAATGATTCTCTGCCCACCCCCCCAACACACATGCACACACAGGATAACTCCGGTGAAAAGGCTCACTTTGCCCTGGTGCGCACTGACCATGCCAAGGCTACCCAGCTGCTTCCCAGGCCCCTTGGCTGCAAGAAGAAGGGGAGGCGGCAGTGCTGGGTAGATGTACCTGGACACACTTTATTCCCATATCCCGCCTGGGAAGAGGCGTGGAGTGGAGTGCAGAGCTCAAGAATCCCCAGCAAGGCACGCACTCAGCCCGCCTGCCGAGGAAGGTCTGGGAGGCGTTGCAGAATCCCCCAATCCCTGACTTTTAGGGCCAAATCAAATGAAGTTTGGAAAGACTTGGTCTGCTCTGCTGAGCAAAGTGCCTCGTTAGCCGTTTCCGCCTGACGAGGCTGGCTCGGGCGCCAGCCTTCTCCTGTCCGGGTGGCCATCTCCAAATGCTGCACTGGGAATGACGGGCCGGCCCTGCTAGGGCTGCCTAGACCTTGAAGTTTGGAAAAACAAGAAGAGATTGAAATGGCTCCCTCCCTTCTTCGCAGACACACACGCACCGTCAGGCTGCCGCCACTTCCTGCCTTTGTTTTTCTTCCTCCAAAACATTTTCGGCCTCTCACATTAGCTGCCATGGGGCTCTGGGTTGACGATAAAAGGAAATACACGCTGAAGAGTGTCCTGCACTGTGGAGCTTCTGAGAAAGAACAGCTCGTGGGAAATCAGTCTCTAGGGCCAATGTCACAGCCGTGCCCATCTTGGACTCCTCAAAAAAAAAAAAAAAAAAAAAACAACTCGCACTTGGCCTTCCAGGGCGGACTTATACCCCATCGGGTGTTCTCTCGAGCCGGGTGGGCTCAACTTGGCTGTTGGGCCTCCTGCAAAGTGGAAGAGTCAATTAGGCTCAGAGCAAAGTTAAAACCAAGGACCCAAAGCTCTGCCTCCCCAAGGTTTGGTCTGATCCTCAGAGCTGCGCCCACCTCCGAACACCTCCCCCCAAAAAAACATTCACAGCATGAGTATATTCCAGGCCAGAGGGGCAGAAGCAGGCAAAGCTGGGAACCGTGGACAGCACTGGGGTTCTGAGCACCCTCTCCTGTCCCTGCTGCAGAACTAAAAAGCATTCACCGCTCCAGGCAGTTTCCCTTCTTCTGGCATCAAAAGCTTTAATTCTCAACTATCTTCACAGCAGCGCCCCCACTTGCCCCCTTCCAGGCTGCAAGACCCTACCTGCACCCTGTTTCAGTTCTGCCAGCGGCTCCCAGAGCACCTTCCCTACCCCCTGCCTGTCCTCGGGAATTCGCCATTGTCTCCTGCAGACACCCATGGGATCCAGACTGACCAGCACCCTCTCAGCTCGGCTCTCAAGAAAGTGGGAGGCACTGGTTCTGTGGAAGAGAAAGTCCCTATACCGACTTTTCTGCGATGACCCCCCCCCCCCGCTCCCTGGCATCAAGGGGAAACTGATCTAATTGGGAGAAGGGCTGTGTGCAGCCAGGGTTGATAGCCTGGCGTCCCCCGCTGGCGGGCCACCGCAGCCGGTCTGCTCAGGCACAAGCTGAAGTTGACTGCCAACACTGCTATAAAACCCCAGGTCTGTCTAGAACTGTTTTCGGTTCTCCTAGACGCCCCCGGGCTCAATTATAGTCTTAAAAGCCCTAATACAAGTGCAAGAATTTGTTTGCCTTCACCCAGGGGCGGGGCAAGCCCCGCAGTGGTGGCGCCTTTGTTATGGCAAAGTCACTGAAACCCCTCAAGCATTCCTTTTGTTCGAGGGTCGGGGTGGCGGGGACTGGGTGGGCTGCTGGGAGAGAGTTGGAAAGAGCCAAAATCAGCCTGGGAATGACTTAAACACTGCTGTTTGAAAACCTCTCCTTCTCCCTTTTATATTCAGTCTTCAAGAAAGAAATGCTGTAGAGAAATAAATATTTTGCCTTGTTGGTCACCGATAGAAATAGAAGTGTTTTTTTTTGCTACAGGGCAATCCTGCAACTGTGATTCCCGGCTTTAGGAGGTCTCAAGCTACCCTTCCCAAACGACCTTCTTTCCCACCAGAGCTTCTCACTCACACCGATACTGCCCTCTGCACAAGCCACTGTGAACAAATATGTCAAGCTGAAGATGCACAAATAATTTTAAGTTCAGCTCTCAGGGATTCAAGGGGCATGGAAGTTCTTGCAGCAAATCCTGAATAAAGAGTTCATTAAACCAATGTGTCCCAGTAGTTTGATTTGTGATACGCAACCCCTGTAAAGGAGAGGGGTAGGAGCCACATAAACATGAATGCTAATAAATTAGTTTACTCCACTACAGAGTAATTACCTGATATTATTGATATTTACAGCGGGTATTCAAATGCAATGGTGGCCATCATTTGGAGAAAATACATAATGAGAAATTTCTTTTCCAGTGCAATACATGATTAGATTTGTTATTGAGTCAGTTACAGTCAGCTCAGCAATAAATAAATAAATCGATGCTGACACTTAAATACCAAAGATCTTAGAATTTATACTCTAAATCTCCCCAAGATATATAAATACCTTCAGCTATTTCCTGGATGGGGAAAGGGAAAAGGTTATCCTTTTTCATTTTTCAACTTTCCTTCAGCGGCATCCAGTTCCTTCCAAGAAGATAGGTGTGGGGAGGCCTCAGAGCTGGGCCCCTCCCAGCTCTTGGCCCTGCCTGGCTGCTCTATGCCCTCCTCTTCTGCTTCTCCCGAATATTGTTCATTCAGTCCTGAAGGATGGCAAGCAGTTTTCACCATCTCAAGTTTCTGTCTTTCCTCTTCCCAAGAAACCTAGACTCATCCTAGCCGCCATGACCTCTGTATCTTTAGTTCAGACCTAGCCTTTTCAAAGCGTTCTTTTCATCCAAGGTGCTGGGAGTTTCGGAAGGACATCTCTTTTCTTTGGCATTGTGTCCCTTCCGTGGGATGAGTTGCAGGAAAGGCCTCGGTCCTTTTGAGTTTCTGCCCTGCACATCCCTGGCCCTCAAGCTTTGCAAAGGAAAGGAGGCGCGTTACCTCTTTCTCAGCCACGGCTCCCGGGCCCTCGCCCCCTGCTCATTGCCCCCAACTCTCCCTGCAGCTCTGGAGCTCAGATGTGGGCTCCGGAAAGGTGCAGCATACCCAGGAGTAGTCTCCTCGGATGTCAGCGCCTGTGAAGCCGCCCAAGGCTCGCCTCAACCGCATGGTTTCCCGAGTCCTCAGCTCCGGAAGACCCGGAGGGCGGATCAGTGCGCAGCGGCGCAGCCCCCGCGTCTCTGGCTCTGTTGAGTCCCTCCGAACCCCGGCAGACAGCGAGAAGGAGCGGGTTTCTTCAAGGGCAGGGCGTGGGGGTGAGGAGGCCGGCAGGGAGAATGAAAGGGAGGTGGATCCCGGGTGAGACGAAGGCCCTTCCGGGACCTGCGGATCCCTGACAAACCGCGGGGGAAGCCGCCCTGGTTGTTGGCGGTTTAGGGACGGAAGGCACTAAAGCGCTTCGGAAGTGACCATGAATGCGAGCGTGTAATCAAGTCACCGTGCAAATCGGGCAAGCCACGAGGCAGTCACATCCACGGCTGCGATCCCTGGCCCCGAAGGGGGGCCAGCCAGGATCGGAGGCAGCGGGGGGTTCCAGAGCAAGCC
>NW_011494936.1:3502416-3502977 GCF_000754665.1 Bison bison bison | reverse complement strand
AAAAAAAAAAAAAACCGGACTCGCTCGCAGCTTGTCAATTTCAACATCGGGTCACATGACCAGCACCTCCCTGCTAAGGATGGGGATAGATTTCCACGTCAGCTTACGTCTCCAAATTTCTACTTCACGGATCCGCTTCAAAGAGGCAGCTGCAGTGGAGAATCATGTTAAGCTCGGCTACTGCGGAGAGCCCAAGGTAGCCCAATGATGGATTTTGATGAGCGTGGTCCCTGCTCCTCTAACATGTATTTGCCAAGTTGTACTTACTACGTCTCGGGTCCAGATTTCTCCAGCCTCCCTTCTTTTCTACCCCAGACCCCGTCTTCGCGCCCAATGACATACTCCTACTCTTCCAACCTGCCCCAGGTCCAACCCGTGCGCGAAGTGACCTTCAGAGAATACGCCATTGAGCCCGCCACTAAATGGCACCCCCGCGGCAATCTGGCCCACTGCTACTCCGCGGAGGAGCTCGTGCACAGAGACTGCCTGCAGGCGCCCAGCGCGGCCGGCGTGCCTGGCGACGTTCTGGCCAAGAGCTCGGCCAACGTCTACCACCACCCC
>NW_011494936.1:3496828-3502161 GCF_000754665.1 Bison bison bison | reverse complement strand
CGGCGGCGCCCCGAGAGCAGCAGCAGCCCCGAGTCGTCTTCCGGCCACACTGAGGACAAGGCCGGCGGCTCCAGTACGTATAAAAGGCAGCGCGCCCTGCGCTTTATGAAAGGGGAGTTGGAAATCTAGCGCAGCACCGCTGTTAAATTTTTATATGCTGTTTTATAAGCATATAAGGTTTATGAAGGGCCTTTAGGTTTCCCCCCAACAAAACTTTGTTATAAAAGGCGGGATCACGTGGCGAGTGCTGAAATTGGCCGTGAAATACCCACCGGCCAAGGCATGCCTACAAAAAAAAACCCAAAAAAACAAAAAACCTCCCTTTTCCCCCTTTTTTCCCTTCTCGGCTCCCAAGCCCAGCAGCTCGACCCCGCTCG
Organism: Bison bison bison; assembly: GCF_000754665.1. Taxonomy (NCBI): domain Eukaryota; kingdom Metazoa; phylum Chordata; class Mammalia; order Artiodactyla; family Bovidae; genus Bison; species Bison bison. The sequence continues at coordinate 3,501,784 of NW_011494936.1, read as the reverse complement.
GGGCCAGCTTGGGGCTGGGGAGCCGGAGGTGGGCGCCTGTAAATTCTCCCTGCAAGGGTTCGGGAGCCTTTGATAGCGAGGTAATCCGGAGATTTTTATAAAAGCCATGTGTTGCGCCGGGACTCCAGTCCCGGCCGGGATTCAAAGGCATTGCTGTTTAACGATGGCTCTAGGAGCGTGTTTAACAGATAAAATAGCCCGCTTAGCTCGAGCAATATATTAAAAGAAACAAATTAACCCAAAGTTGGCCTTTTTGTCCAAAGGAAGCCATTTTCCTTGGGCGCAGTGGCAATTACGTGTGCTGCCTTCTGTCCGACTGCATGTTACAATTGTTATTCAATCTGTCAAAAGCGGGTTTTTTCTTTACTTCTGGTGGCGTTTTATTGAAAGGGGTGCAAATCGAGCCTGCCCGCAGCTCTGGGAAACCCCTCTGTCCTCCAGCCTATCGGGGACAGCACCCCAGCCCTGCCAGAGCACCAGGATGGCTGGGTGGCCTTGGTCCTTAGGGAAGGCCCGGGGTAGGGGGCTTCCGCCACCCGCTCCCCACCCCGCGGAAGCCAGGGGGCTGGCCGGGGAGGCAGGAGCTGATGACCAGGACTTAGGCTGACAAAGACCCGGCAGCTGCCCCCAGATGTTAACGAGGGCCGAGTCCCGCCGAAGCCGGTGAAGTCTGGGGCTGGGGCCGCCTTTACTGCCTCGGGACTCGGCCGCCCAGGTGCTGGAAGGTGAAATGGTCGCGGGCGGCTGTTTGTTTAGTCTGGCCGGGCTGGAGGCAGCCAGCAACCCCCACTCGCTGCTTTGAAAGCGGTTTCCGCGGCACTAACTCGCCTGTTGCAGTGAAGAACCCTCCTTTCTGCTCCGGAGCAGAGTAAGCAGCTTCCCTGGGGGCCTATCTAGGGACCTGGCTTTTATCCGGAGCTGAGCCTCCTCCCGCAGCCTCTCCCCCAGCCGGCAGTAAGAGCCTGAAGGCAGGGACCTAGTCGGGGGACCTTGCTTGGGCTTGAGGCAGGGCTTCCATTCCCTGAGGCCAGCCCTTTCCCTTCACTTGGGGCTCTGGGATGGATTGCAACCGTCACACCTGGCTCACTCCCTGCCTCTTTCGGCCTTCACAGGTGGCCAACGAACCCGAAAGAAGCGCTGCCCCTACACCAAGTACCAGATCCGGGAGCTAGAGCGCGAGTTCTTCTTCAGTGTGTACATCAACAAAGAGAAACGCCTGCAACTATCCCGCATGCTCAACCTCACCGACCGTCAGGTCAAAATCTGGTTTCAGAACAGAAGAATGAAGGAAAAAAAAATTAACAGAGACCGTTTACAGTACTACTCGGCCAATCCGCTTCTCTAAAGGCTCCAGCCAGCAGGACCTGGGTGGGGGGCTTCATACACAGGAGATTATATGCAGATTTTGCCCTTGACAAGGTCAAGGCACATGGTGACTTTTCAAGAAAGGAGATGTGCAAGAGAGGAAAGGCAATACATGGAGACAGCCTGGAAGGAGGCTGCCCGGTGGTGGTTAAGATTTCTAATGATTCAGAGAGTTGTGCATCAACGAGAATGAATGGTTTAGGGCCTCTGGTGGTTCACCTTTGAAGACTGCTAGAGCTATGGGCTGGGTGTGGTCTCCATCAGGGACTGGGCCCCCTTCCTGGCCCCCCAGGGAAAATGATCCCAACCCAGGACCCTCCACATGAAGCCTGGTCACCTCTAGGACCCCTGTGTCAAGATCGCCATACCCAATTCAGTTTGGGAAAAGGAGCAGAAGGAAAGGGGAGGATTCCTAGATGTCTGGATCGGGGCTGCTTTCCAAAGCTAATGTGAAAAATGACTGGATTAAGAGGTCGATGCAAGGTGGGAGAGAGCTGTTGATCCTTGAGGGGAAAACTAATCTACCATCCCAGGTGGCATCACTGGCTCTCCACTCTTCTTAGCCACTCACCGAACTGTCCTAGGCCCGAGCTTCTAGCAGTCGACTGCCTTCTGCAACCCACCTAGTTTTTCCTACCGACGAGGGTCTTCGTCTGGCCTGCCACTTTGGGCCTAAAGCCTGGTGGCAGAGCAGACCATTCCCTGAGGTGGAAGACATCAAAAAGCCCAGAGGCTGCACCCAGGCCGCTGGCCCCCGGATCCCTGCAGGAAATGCCTGTGGAGTGCGGCAATTTGGCAAAGTCTATGCCACACTTAATTCAAGCTTGGATTTGCTCAGTGAAGCGGTGGGCCTGGCCAGCAGTCCCCAGCTATGAGGGGCTTGAGTCCCCCAAACACCCAGTTTCCACGCCGCACTCTGCCCTTCGCCACCCCAGAACTGAGCTTGGAAGCTTTCGGTGACCTTCCAAGAGCTCAAGAGTGATTTGGAATTATTTTAAAAGATAAATATTATATTATATATATATATTTCCCTGCAAGAACCAAAGTGAATTTTAAAAGATGCAATGTAGAGGGGAGAAAAAGATGATGAAGAGAATATTTAAAGGCTCTATCTGTTTACAGTGTTCCACGGTTAAACTCACTCACTGCTAAAAATATTTGAATGTACGCTTCATACAGGGATGGTGTTCAAAAGACTTGTAAATAAAGGAACCATAACCTATTTTGTTTGATTTTTTTTTTTTTTTTTTTGCCATTAGTTGATTGCCTTTGGGGTATTGGAGGGGATGGGACAGGTGTTGGGAATGGTCTTTTTAATTTTTTTGCAATATTTGAAAAGCATTGGGGAGATACTCTGAGGTAGTTCAGCCAGTCAGGGTCTGGGGACCTCAGCTGAGAAAGGTAGACACCCTCCCATTAAATCTCCTCTGCCTCCCCGTGTGAAGAAGTGTCTGGTGGCTCTGCGTGTAAAGGGAGTAATGCCCTGTCCTCCGTTTTAGCCCACCGCGTAAGTTGCAGCATGTATATAGGCAACAGGGCACAAGGAAAATAAAGACTGTGGAAACTTGAGTATTGGGTCCTGGTGTGACATTCCTCTCCCTACTCGCCTTTTACTGCCAAATGTCACCCCCACCCCCAACACCACTACCCCCCTTAGGAAAGAGGCAAGTTACTAGGCCCCTGAGGAGGTGGGGAGGTGGCTTATTCAGGGTTTAACTCCATTAGAAGCCAGGCTTAGGAAGTCAAGGTGAATGGCCAGGTCCTTTGGGGAAGTGGGGTCTCAGGAATGGGTTATCCCAGGGCCTGGAATATGGGGCTTCATCCCCTCAGACTGACCCAGCCCTGGGAGAAAGTCTTGGGACTTGAGGTGGCCAATGGGTCTGATCCCAGGCTGGCCTCACTCATCTCCAGACTAGAAGGCCTGAAGTGGAAACACTCTAGGGTGCCCTGGGGAGCCCTTCAGCAAGGGGGGGACTGGCCTGGGTACAAAGAGCAGACTCACAGGAGTATCTAAGGGCACTTTCTCCCCAGCTCCCAGCTGAGGCTGCCTTTTCCCTTTGGGGAAAGAAAGATGCTGGTTTTCTTTGTTTCCTGCCTTTGAACTTCTGCCTTAAATTTGGACATCACCCATAACCTTGAGGGGCAGGGTGAAAGGCCAGTGCCTTTTGTTTGTCCACCCCACCCCCACCCCACCCTCCACCCCCATCCCACCCACCCCCACTGCCCCCCACCCAACCCCACCCCACCCCATCCCATCCCACCCCATCCCATTCTCTCTCCCTAGCCACCCAGGCAGGATCAGAGAGAGCTGCAGAGGGGATGGAATTTGGAGAGAGGCCCCATGCCCCAGACCCCCACTTTGTTTATTTGTTTGTGTGTTTGTCTAACTGGCGCGACTGGGGAAATCAAGCTCAAAGGGGAATGGGACAGACCCCGAGATGAATGTCTAGGTTGATAGACAGACACACAGAGGTGAACAAGGACTCTCCTGCGGGGCAGGGAGGGAGCGGACAGGGAAGCCTAGGATTTAAGGAAAGACTTCCTTTGGGACGGTTAAAGATTAACCAGTCTCGCAAGTTGCTAGGGAGAGTCTAGCCAGGAGGACTGTTCGAGGGCGGGCGGCGGCGAGCGGGCGCGGGTTTGATTTCTGAGCCCTATAAAAGCCCATCCTCCGATGGCTGTGACAATGTGGTCGTAAACCCGTCCGGGGCCGGCCAATTTGCATATTTGGAATGCGCCGCTATAAACCCGGCTGGGGTTTTGCAGCAATTTCTTAGATGTAAAAATGAGATCTCTTTAGCAGCGGGCTGGGCACATTCTCTCCTTCTTGTCTCTGCCTTGAGACTACTCTCCTCTCCGGGCTGCGGGCCGGAGTTTGGGCCGGGTCTAGGCGCTCGGTCGCCACGAGATGGCGCACTTCCGATCAATGTCAAAGCCGCCGGGGAGCGGGGAACCCCAGCGCGATTCTTGGCCTTTGTTCGCTTCTGATTCTAAGAGCAGCACGTTACTTTATTTCACTTGTCCCGCTCTCCTCCGTATCAAAAAAAAAGGGGGGGCTCACCTTCAAGAAGTGGTTGGTGTTGTAATTTAAAGCAGCGCGCCTTCTCTAGGCCTCGCAGGCGTCGCGGCGCGGAGAAGCCAGCTGTCCCTTGGCAGTGATTTCGGAAATGTGTCAAGGTAAGAGGCCACAAGTTTAGCAATTTCAATCTGGCTGTGGCGGGAGCGGGGCCAGGTATCTGAGCAGGGCTGGGGAAAGTGGCTGGGTGTGTGAGCTCGGGGGTGACGCTATAGGCGCTCAACTCACCCCACCCCCCTTCTCCCATCGCTCCCTAAGGTTGGAAAGCAGGGGAGGCCCCAGTGGAGAAGTTGACGGTTTTAACTCCCTGCGCCAGCATTTCACTTGAGGCGATCTTTAGATTTTGTAGAAATACTCAGAACGGGATGAACCAGGGATGGGGAGCATCCTCCTGGCTGTGCTGGCATACCGGCTTATGGTGGTTAAAAAAAGGAGGGGGGGGGGAGGAGATGGCGGGACTGGGGAAAACAGAGTTTCTCCTCGAAACAATGAAGTGGTCAGCGACTGTGGTCACT
>NW_011494936.1:3493478-3496683 GCF_000754665.1 Bison bison bison | reverse complement strand
CAGGCTTATTCCCTGGGGCAGAAGTCAGGGAAGTAGCTGATTTCCTACTAGATGCGTTCTCTAGGTTTGTCCAACAGACTGGAGGTAATCTTTGTTTCGAAAAAGGCCAATTTGGAGAAGTCGCATTATATTTTTGAGGCTGCCAGAGAAACCTGTGTTGCTTATTTTGACTGTACTGCTATAAACCTGGCTGGAGGTTTGCAGCAATTTCTTAGATGTAAAAATGAGATATTTTGCATATTCTGCAAACATGCAAAAATTGTACTGGTAAATACCTATACATTTCCCCAAGGCTAGCAGTGAGGATAAACTCTGATCAAACAATCTCTCCATCAGAATTGTCATAAAACAAGTTTAAAATAATCATGTCACTTACATTTCGGAAGCCAAACTCAAATTCCCTCTTTTTCTATATTTAAATTTTTCATTCCAGTGTGTTTTCATTAGTTTCTTGAAATGGTTATTTTCTTTTTACAAATATACTGTGCATGGGTGAGTGGGGTGGGGAGAATCTCAGAGAAAGTAGATGCTACCGTGTATGAGTGTATAATTTTGCCGATCACAGTCACCAGTCTTTGTTGAGTATGGTCTCTCAAACTCTGCCAGAGTAAAGCAAGAAGTGGGCGCCCAGACAGTGCTCTTTGCAGCCTGAGCCTTTCCTAATATCGTTTCCAGGCCAGAGGCAGTTTATGATGGACAAAACTGAGGATACTGCAATTGAGGGGTGTATGTGAGGCGTGTACGAAAAAAGTCTCCAACACTTCCCCCATCAGGAGAGAAGGGCCAGTTCAGTGGTTGGATTTAGAAAAAACTTTTAAGCAGGTTGCTTAGGGATAGACTGATTCTAAGAAGACACATCAAATACTGTATCCCTGAAAATGTTGACATTCTTAAAGACGAATGGGAGAATCAGGTCTTTGCTCCTTCCAAAATTTAAACTATGCTGTAAATACATGAATTGAAAAAGTCCAGAATTTTTGTTAAAGCCGAATATGTCAAAGTAGCATTTATTTCCCTCTCCGGGGCTGCATCTCCAACTCCACAGCCGATCAGATAATACTGCGCCCAGAAAGCACTGAGAGCAACCTCCAGATACGAATTGTTTACTGGCTATCTCAATCTCAGTACCTGGTATTCTTTGTAAGAATTTTTTTTGTAATAACAGTTTATTATTTCTCGTAGTTTGCAAGGGCCTACTCGTAGGAGAGGGAATGCACTATTTGGTAAACTGCAGGGTAATTCTCAACAGAGGGCTTATTTCACTAGCCTGGCATTTACTTCAGCTCCATAGCTGAATGGGGTGTAATGAACCAGGTAGAAATGAGCAATATTTACTCCTAAATAAAACGTGGGCCCCGGCAACTGCACAGGCCTGGTTGAAGCAGGCAGACACTTGAGAGTTTTAGGTCAAAGGCATTCTGACCACCAAGAGAGAAATTCGGCAGCTGGGAAAGAGGAGGAAAGAGAGAAAAAGAAGGCAAATGGGTGAGAGGGAGACACTGTCCAGAAGCCGACCACTGAATTGCTTTTCTTAATTTCTTGGGGGTGGGGAACCCTGGGAAAGCTGAGATGATCAATAAATGGAATATTTTATTGAGGAAGCTAACACCTCGGTGTTACAGTCTGGGGAGTGTGGAGCCTTGGGGGCGGTCGGGGATGCTGGGAGCTCCGAGACTAACTGAGAAGGTAGCAGGCATTTGACTTGAGCTTCTGCTGTGTGGATATCTTCTTGTCCAAACCAGCGGGGCAAGCCAGTCTGTGTCCCAGGTGCACCCATGGGCTCTCCATTCACTCTCACTCTCGGCTCAGCAGTGGAGGGAGAGTGGCAGACCTGGGCCAGAGAGAAGATCCCACACTGGCTTATGTATTCTGTTTTGGTTTTTTTCCAAGCAAGAAACAGCACAAACTCAACATCCCATTTGGCTTATTAGAAGGGGGTAAAAGATGCTAGGGAGAAACATCCAACTCTCCCTAAAGGTCTCTGAAGACCCAAGTGCCAATGCCATGGTCTGTGAGCTCACAGCCGGCTTTCCACCTTCTCTACTCTTCAGCTGCGGTGGCCTTATCATAACAGACATGGCACCAAACTGATATTTGTAACCTTGGTTGGAGCGTGCATGCTCTTGGATCCCATTCAGCCTAGAAGGCCATTTGGCCACCCTACAGAGCTCTGACTAGACGGGGCCTGAGCTGTCTACGGCCCGGAACCCAGCTTGTCTTACCAGTCAAACTGGCAGGGCTACTGAATTCCCAGAGTCTTGGAACATTCTGGAGAGGCCAAGGAAAAGGCTTTGAGGGGCGGAAGGGGGGGGGGTGTCTGTGAATTCCCTGAAAATGACTGGGTCAAATTGTGGGAATGCACAGATTTGCATTTTTCACAGGGTAAGTCGGAACATGCCCTTAGATTTACCAAAGGGGGTCCAACTTTCAAAAATATTGAGAAAGACAAGTTTAGATCATTGTCTTTCACTTTATTTTATTTAGCCTCCACTATCTTAAGCATTTTTCTCCTGTGGCCACTGGCCCTTCTGAACCTGTGGCCTGGGAAGATGCTTTCTGCATCAGTTTAACTGAAAAAGCACCCAGTCCTGGCCCACTTGCCTGCTGGGGCTCATTCTTCTCAAGGGACCCTCTCCTATGCTCGGAACCTACTTCCGCCTGGGCAGAAATTTCCTGATAGGCATGAACAGTACTAAGGGGCAAAGCCCCCTTCTTAGCCAGTCCTTGGCTTTGTGGCATTTCCCAGTAGCACTGCTGAACACAACAGTCCCAGTCAGTTTCACTCTCCTGACAAGCTGGGTAAGGACCAAGCTCATCTGGGGAAAGGTCCTAAGCTGCCTTACTTTCAAACTTCTGGTCCTCAAGTTCGTTGACCTCATGGGCCTAGCCTGATGAAAATTTGCCTTGGCCTTGTGCGTTTGAGGCGTTTAAGCAATATGGAGAGCGAAGGACATTTCCTGATCTCGGCACCGACCCCTCACTTGATTCGGCGGCGATGCTACTGCCACCTCAAGATCCTGTCGAATTGCAGCGAGTTAGCGCTCTCCTTTTCTACCTCTCTCGCTTTTCTTTCCCTCTGTCTTCTCCTCTTTTCCTTTTTTCTTTTTCTGTTCCTCTCTTCTCCACCCCAGAGGCCCAGTCCGCGGAGCCGGTCTCCGCGGGGCGCAGAGGTAGAAGTGGCTGGGGGGCAGCGCCAGCGGGGGCG
>NW_011494936.1:3492390-3493378 GCF_000754665.1 Bison bison bison | reverse complement strand
CCGGGTGCTGCGCGCCGAGCCGAGCAGCCGCTGCCGGCAGAGACCGCAACTGCGTGCTTTACATCTCAGAAGCCAGCGCCGGGGCTCTGCCGCCTGCTCTCCCGTAGGCTCTCTCTAGGTCCTCTCAGGCTCAGCTTCCTCCTCCGACTAGGTTCGTGTTGGGAAGAACAAGGCCAAGTGCCTGGCAAATCACTCGGGATGCAAGGGTCTTTCCCCGCCGCCGCCCGCCGAGGCCTGAGCGGTCTGCTTCTCGGGATGCCGGCGTCAAGCCCGCAGCAGGGGCCGGAGCTGGCGGAGCGGGCAGGCCTGGGGCATCCTGGAGAGCTCTAGCCCTAGCCCTCAGGCCCGGGACAAGGCAGCGACCACCTGGGCTCCCTGGATCCGGCCGGAAAAGGTCTCGTTTCCTGAGACATGTATGAGGCCCACACTTGGCGGGTAGCACCCTAGGCCGGCCGTTTCCAGTTCATCAAGAGCGCGGTCCCTACGACCAGGGAAGGAGAAGGCCTGGGTGTCTGTTGAGCAAAGGGCCTGGCCTCCGAACGCGCCTATAACTGGGCCACAAGCCCAGCCAGGCCCCACAGGGAACGGATTTCCTCACCGCGGGCCTCGTTAAAATGCTCACACCACGGGAGTGAGGGCTGCCCCATCCGTGGGTTTGGAGGGGAGGGGGGAGGAGGGGAGGGGACAGAGACAGGAGTGTGGTGACACTGGTTCTTGTAGCCTCCTCTGCGAATGCCAAGGCTAAAGGGAGAATTCGAGAATTGGGTGGCAGAGGTGTTCGTTGGCCTACCCCACCCAAGTTTCCCCCTCCAGGTCTTCCCCTCTGGGTAAGCCAAAGACCCTCAAGATCAACACTTCTTTCACTTCCCCCCAAAGGCGTATGAGCTTGGAGGCTGCAAGGGTGATGCGGCTGTGGGGTGCCTGGACCTGGCTCTGGCCTTGGAGTAAGGGTGGGGAAGTCTTTCAGCCAAAGCTGTCAGTCGCCTCA
>NW_011494936.1:3491531-3492290 GCF_000754665.1 Bison bison bison | reverse complement strand
TTGGGGGAAGTTCGGTGAGGGATGCTAGAAAGAAGTGGTGATTGCCAGCTTCCAATCTCCTCTGGATTTCGGAAACTCTGAAAATCCTGGTGATTTTAGGACTAGGTCCCCACCCTGGGATAGAGCTCCGGGTCTGGGGCTGAATGGGAAGAACTTGAGGCACTGAGGCCTCCGCCGCTTAGTATTTTAAGAGTGCACCCAAGTCTGGTGGCTGATTCGAAAAATTAAAACAGGGAGCCCCCAAAGAGGGCCGGGGTGCGCACCATAAACACCCCACTTGTTAACTGCATGGGGCCCAGGGGCCCTTCAAACAGACCCCAAAGGAGGGCGCGCGTCCGGGCATGGGCGGAGCGAGCCCAGGGGCCAGGCCCCCCACCAGCCACGTTGGGGCAGCCCCCGTCGCTTCTGGCCTTTGGGTTGAGGTATCGGGTGTGCGTCTTGCGGCCCATCAATACAGATTACATATTTATATCAATCGCGGGCTCGGAGGGCGCCCTCGGAGAGCGGCCCCGCGCCTACGAAACCAAACTGGGAGTGGTCGCGCGGAAACTCTGGCTCAGGATTGGCTGCGGGCGCCCGCCGCGGTGCGGGGGGATTGCTAATCGTATTCAGCATGTTTTGCACAAGAAATGTCAGCCAGAAAGGGCTATCTGCTCCCTTCGCCAAATTATCCCACAACAATGTCATGCTCGGAGAGCCCCGCCGCGAACTCTTTTTTGGTCGACTCGCTGATCAGCTCCGGCAGAGGCGAGGCTGGCG
>NW_011494936.1:3490205-3490411 GCF_000754665.1 Bison bison bison | reverse complement strand
CCACACCGCGACGTTCTCTGCTCTCGCCTCCCCTCACTCCGACTGGAGCCGAGGACACCGGCGAGCAACTCCTCTCTTGTGCATGCCCTTCTCCGTGCCCCAGAGCACCCAAAACCGAGTCTGGGCCCAGCCTGCGAGGCGCGGCCCACGCGGGGGGGAGGGGGAGGGAGGGAAAGTGGCTCGCCCGCAGATAGCGCGGATGTTTG
>NW_011494936.1:3487349-3490043 GCF_000754665.1 Bison bison bison | reverse complement strand
GGCCCTGATCTGAGAGTCAGAGAGGGGTCATTTCGCTTCCCCTGGAACTCGAAACCGCCCAGACTGCACGTCCCTGGCTCCTCGAGAGACGTGAGGGAGGGCCCTTGACCCCAATCAGTTTTTTGTGCCTTTTCTAGCTCCCAGCTATGCCCTTCTCCCTCTCCTCAACAGGCCTTGGGTAACCACGGGGCTGGAGTGAGACACAGCCACGTTGCCTACCCCCCCCTTCCAAGTGAGCACCCCTGTCCTCCCAGCCTGGGGGTTGCAGGAAATGCTTGTCTGCCTTGGGGCGAGAGGCAAAAAAAAAAAGGCGTTAAGTTCAAGATATACAGCCTGCCCTCCCAGTCCGTTCCTTCTGCAAGCGCATGGCAGCTTTGTGCTAAAACAGGTGTTTAGGGGGAAAAGTGGAGGAAAATGTAAGAGAGTAGGTGTAGATAGGAGGCCCACTCGATTTTACACATAACTTTTGGAGGAACTGCTCTCCCTGGGCAAACTAAAAGGGGCGGAGGGCGGAGGGATAACTCTCTCTGGGTGACTTAGGACATCCCTCATACTGTAGAAACGACCCGAATTCCCCTCTGCGTGCAGCCCGCATGGCCTCGATTTAACCTTCCCCTCTTTATTCTCTCAAATGCCAGGCAATTCCAAAGGCGAAAACGCAGCCAACTGGCTCACTGCAAAGAGCGGCCGGAAGAAGCGCTGCCCCTACACCAAGCACCAGACGCTGGAGCTGGAGAAGGAGTTTCTGTTCAACATGTACCTTACTCGAGAGCGGCGCCTAGAGATCAGCCGCAGCGTCCACCTCACGGACAGACAAGTTAAAATCTGGTTTCAGAACCGCAGGATGAAACTGAAGAAAATGAACCGAGAAAACCGGATCCGGGAGCTCACAGCCAACTTTAATTTTTCCTGATGAAGCTCCAGGCAATGTGGTTCATTTCGTCCAGAGAACCGTTCTCCTCCCTCTTGTCTTCGGCTCTGCCCAGGAACTCGCACCTGTGCGGGAGCCCCCCCATTCTTCCCTCCCACACTCGCCATCTCGCTGGCCGTTACATCTGTGCAGGGCTGGTTTGTTCTGACTTTTTGTTTCTTTGTCTGTTTGCTTGGTGCTGGTTTATTTGTTGTTTTCTGGGGGAAAAAGCCATATCGTGCTAAAATTCTATAGAGAATGCTGTCCTAAGTGTCAAGTGGTGACTGGGATGGTTTGCTGTCTCGGGGTTCCACTGCTTGAGATGGCCTCTGTCCTCCGGGTGCAGCTGGTTTCCTGCGGGGCCAGCAACCTAGCCGGAAGGCGGAGGTCCCATTGTAGGCAGCTGAGGTGTCTGGCCTGAGGTCAATGGTGCAAGGAGCCGCCACCGGGCTTGCCTGCCTGGAGTGCAGGGCTGTCTTTAATCAGGGGGCACAGGCCCCTGGGTTTCTTTTCTCTTTTTTTCCTTGGCAAAGAGAAGGGCTTGCAGAAATGTACATGCAGGTTGGCAAAAGGGTTGACTTTGGCTGATTGGTAAAATTGAGAAAGTCAGAAAGATTCATTTTTCCTTCCCCTGTAAGATAGCTCAGCTTTAAAAGAAGAAGAAATGACCAGGAGAAGGAAACGTCTCTTCCAGTTTGTGTAAGGTCTTGCATTGTGGGACTAAATTATTTCAGTTACTTTGAATTTCCATGTCCTTCTGGCTGTAGATAAATAATAGAATGTAGTTTTGTTTATACATGCAGATTTAGTGCATTTTTTGTCATTAAATAATTGTTACCACTGGTAACATAAGACAAGCACACCACAATTCTCCCTAGTCTGCAGAGGTTCCCCCCCTTTCCCCCCCTTTTCTTTCCAAAATTCACAGAAGCCGAGGAGGGCTGGAACAAGCGGAATAGACTAGAGAAGGGAGACGTTGCTGGGTTTCCTTTATACTGTGAAGTTACATGCATAAAAGGGTCAAACCTGTAGGTGCAGAAAAAGAAAAAACTATAAAATACAAATCTGTATAAATGTCTATTATATGAAAAATTGCCAATCTTGTTTTATGCAAATGCATTCTATCATTATTATAAATGTTAGTTCTAGTTCTATTTACTTCTAATCTTAAATCAGAATAAATTAATATTGTAATGCTGCTGTGCGTGGAAAAAAAAAGATGATGTTTATGTTCTTATAGAAGAATAAAAGCTGTGGAATGAAGCTTTTTAATTTTACCTCTTTTTTTGACTTCTTATCTTCACCTTCCACTTTATCCCGTCTACCGCTTTTACAACAGGAGGACTAGCCCGCGCCCTCTGCAATTACTTTAGGCATCTATTTAAATATTACCTAGACGGTCGTAATTTGTCTGGGCCCTATAGCCCTGGTGCCGTAAGGTTTGTCGGCTTTTGTTCAGTTTTATGACTTGCTAGTATATCTGGATTGTGGCTGTCTTGGACCAGTGGTTTCAGTTGAGAGGGGAGCTGCATAGACAGAGGAAGCCAAACAGGATTTGTTTCTGGAGCCCCCTGGGAGGTTCGCAGAGGCTGGCTATTTCGTGGGTCTCTTGGTCCTCGACGACCCCCAGCCTAGGATTCCGGGGAGCAGGATGGGCCCACAGCGGGTCACTAGCGTCCGCGGCAGCGGTTAGGTAGACCGCGGCGGGGCTGCACGGGTCCTCCCGCCCCCAGCACGGCCTCCCCCACCTGGTCGCCCTCGGCGGGGCCACGCGTTTCCTGCTC
>NW_011494936.1:3482966-3486759 GCF_000754665.1 Bison bison bison | reverse complement strand
CCTGTGCGCGCGGAGGCCGGGCCGGGCCGGGAGGGGCATCCAACCCCTGGTCGTGCCAGGCCTGCGGTGGCAACCTCGGCTTATCCCGCACAGGAGCCTGGACCCTGCCTCCTCAACGCTCTGCCAGGCTGCCGGCCTCATCCCCCCTTCCACCCCCCCCTACCTGGCCTGGAGCAGGTACAGTCAGGTTACCTGCTCCTTCGCGGATGCCAGGGGCCTGGTAGGAATTCTGAGCCCCGGGCCTTTCAAGGTCAGGGGCGCACGCCTCTGTCCTGGCTCTCTCCTGCTCCCGGCCTGCGCCTGGCCAGGGACTCTGCCATCCTCCTGCAAGGCCGGGGCACCTCCAGCCCAATCCGGGGCACGAGATGAGGAAAGATCGCTTTGCCAGTGGAGATTCAGCCTAAACTAGGAAGCGGACAGGGCTGACAGGGGCTGGGTCACTGGCCTTGTCACTTACCCTTCTCTCTGTAAACCTCTGTCTACTCCCAAGAGTTGCCTTTGACTCTTTCTTCTTTCTTACCTTCCCTCCTTCCTTCCTCTTTTTTCTTGTTTACTCCTTCCTTTTTTCTTTCACCTTCACTCTGTGTCCAGTTTTCTTTCTTTCTGTCTCCTCCCCAACTATTCCTTTGGGAGGAACCCGGGGGAGAGGTACAGGGCTTGTTTGGGGAGAGCGGGGTGGGGGGTGTCTTATTTTTCCATGCGCCTTCAATCAGAGGTGGCAATCTGCTGAGGAAGAGCTGGAGGGGCGCGGCTGTCTAGGGCTATGGATCTGGGCCTGGTGTGCCGTGGCCCAGGCAAGGCCTCGGTTATGATCACGACCGGATGGCGGCGGCCTGGCGTTCCTACTCCGCGGGTCCTGAACGGCAGCCTAGGCGTTCTGATTGGGGGGAATTCACGTCGTTTTTGTGTGCCCATTCCGAGGGCAAGGAGGCCTCCGCTGACTTCATTGGGGAGATGAGGCTGAGTCCTGGGCTCAGCCAGGCTCGATGGAACAACACGCAGGGAACTGCCACAAAGCTTCCTCTGCTTTCCCGGCCTGCTGGTCCAGGCTCCGGCTTTAATCGCGATAAGGGAGCCCCGCTAGGGCAAAGATTGGCTGTTTGCTTGCCAGTAGTTTCTATCAGGGTCAGGAGATGTTAGATATGACATCCTTGTGGGGACAGTACTACAGAAGGGAACCGTTCCAGTGCCAGTGTGTTTCAAATAATAGGGGAAAGGAGGCCTAAATTCTAGACACTGAGTTGGCGTTCCAAGTTGTAGGCCACGGTTTGAAGCTAGTGGGGCCATTCTCATTAGCGGAAACTGAAAACAATTTCCACCCCTGGGAATCCAACACGCCTACGGGCCTTCAGGCTCAAGCACACCGAACGGTGCTTCCCTTCCCAGCTCCAGCAGCTCAGAAACTATTTTCACTGCCCAGCTTGCCCTCCTGTTATCCGAGAGGCTGTCACAGGGCATTCGCCTCAATTCCTCTCTGCCTCTCAGGACTTGAGTAGTGGATTCGTTTTGGAGGCCAAGGTTTTTGAACTCTCAGGCTAGAAAAGGCAGTTTGTAATTACACCCATTTAGTGTTTCTTTATGCACACATAATCTCTTTCACCTCCAAAATAAAAGCAAACACAAAAGCCTGAATATTCTCTCTCCAAACCTGTGGCTAAATAGGAATAATATTTAGTTTTGTGATTTCCCCCTTTTCCTGGCACCAGTAAGGACTGCTTAATTCTCAACGCCGGATAATTATTTAGAAGCCATTCTATTTGGAAAGTCTAAGGTTATTTAAAGAAACATAGCCTGTTTTATTTTAAACATTACTAACAATAATTGGTGTCTTCTCTGGTTACCAAAAAAAAAAAAAAATGGAAAAGGCAACCAGGCGTGTCCAGCCTATTTGCAGACAATTACAATTAGGAGTGAAGGTTTCCCCCAGAGTTAATTTTTCTTAATGAAAATCTAAGGGGTCGATATTTAGGACACCCTGGGCTGCGGTGGGGGTGGGGATACGGCGGAGGAATTTACAAGGAAAGGAAAATATTAGGGAGGAGGGGGCTGAGGCGGCCTGGACCGGCCACGTCGGAGTTCATTGTGTCGGCCACTTCCCTCTTCCGGCGCGAGCAGAGGAAGGGGCACCCGGTGCCTCTCTGCGCGGCTCCGCAGCCTCTTTCTCCGGGAGAGCCTGGCATTTGCGGGTTTTCGCCTGGGACAGGGATGTATCAGGGTTTGGGGGGATTACTGGAACTGTTGGGGAGGATGAAGGAAAAACAGAAGATGGAAGCGACCGATGCCGCCCGCCTGCCCTCGCCGCCAGGGAAGAGGGCTAATGAGAAACACACTCTTGCAGGCACAATGTTCACACGTGAATTTAATTACCCCCTTTTAGGGGTCGCCTCTTTCTGTTCGGATTGGGGGTAGGTTTTGTTTTTATTTTTTTCCCCAATTAACATACAGGCCGAGGTCTTTTACCTCTGAAAGACTCTAAGGAGTAAGAAATACCTTCCTCAATTTGGCCAAGCTAAGAAACAGGATTAAAAGTCAATGCCCTGTGCCCCTCCCTGTTTTAATTTCTAGCCCTGGACTTGATCTGCAGCCCCGAGTTTTAGGCCTTGTAACTGCCGAGCCGAGGGTCGAGTGGGTAACCTAGGCGGGTCCGGGATAGTGGTCAGAAAGGAAGGAGCCCAGAAGGACTCATACGGGGGGCCCAGAGGCTAACCGCTCCGGAGCCGGCTTCCCAGCTACTAGAGCCAAGGGGTCTCTTAGGCGGAGCTGCTTTTTCGCCAGCAAACTCGCCTTTCATTGATCCTGCCTCGTGTTTTTTCGCAGTTCGGGTTCAGGGAATGCGACGAGGCTTGCAGAGCTCAGCGTTAGGGCCTCCAAGGTCGGAACACACGGCTGGGACGCTTGTTGGGTCCGCCCGGGGTGTGGATAGTGATTCCGGCGGACCGCGAGCTGGGCGCGCTGGTCGTGCGTGTACGCGGAGATGGAGCCGAGCGCGCGGCACAATCAGGTCCTCAAATCCGTGGCCCCAGGGAAGACTGGCCACTCTCTCCCTGGCCGCTCCTCGGTGGGGCCCTCGCTGGAGGCTCAGCGGCGATTTTGGGAGCTGCCCGGGCGCCCTGCGCTCCAGTCGGGCAGATGCCGGAGGGGAGTTCACAGTTGGTACTGCCTTCTCTGTGGCCTGTCCCTGTCCAGCGCGCTCCGGAAGAGGTGGTGGTGGCTCAGTCTGGGACGGATACTGCGTTGAATTTGACTTTTCTCGACCAGCCCCGGGTAAACTCTCATCTCTAGGGATCGCAAGGATTATTTACAGGGAGCTCGCCAACCAAACACAACAGTCTAATTTAACCTTTCCAAGTCCTCGTAAATTTTTACAGCTGCGAGTCACGAGGAGGCAAACGAATCTGTTGGTCGTTCCCAACTTCCCACCAGCCTGTGTGGCTTCTGAACAATAACTCCTTATGAAATATCATAAATATAGATTTAAATACAGTAGAGCGAGAATGCGATTTGGCTGCCTTTTTATGGCTTCAATTATTGTCTAATTTTATGTGAGGGGCTCTGCTGGCCGCACTCGCGCGCGGGACCCGCGTCTTGCTGATGGCGTGATTAATTGTGATATAAAATAGTCCGCTTCAGAAGTGTGTGTCTGGTGGTGGCGGTGGGAGGGGAGGGAGTACAGAGGCAAGGCCAGATTTGATCTTTTAATCTTCGTTGGCCACAATTAAAACAAACCCGATCGCGGAGCGCCACGATCCCTTTGCATAAAAACATATGGCTTTTGCTATAAAAATTATGACTG
>NW_011494936.1:3481633-3482866 GCF_000754665.1 Bison bison bison | reverse complement strand
TTATGACTGCAAAACACCGGGCCATTAATAGCGTGCGGAGTGATTTACGCGTTATTGTTCTGCCGGGCGGGCACGTGACGCGCGCGGCCAATGGGGGCGCGGGCGCCGGCAACTTATTAGGTGACTGTACTTCCCCCCCCTGGTGCCACCAAGTTGTTACATGAAATCTGCAGTTTCATAATTTCCGCGGGTCGGGCCGGGCCGGCCGGGCGCGGGGCACGGCGATGGCCACCACCGGGGCCCTTGGCAACTACTACGTGGACTCATTCCTGCTGGGCGCCGATGCCGCGGATGAGCTGGGCGCGGGCCGCTACGCACCGGGAGCCTTGGGCCAGCCCCCCAGGCAGGCCGCGGCGCTGGCCGAGCACCCCGACTTCAGCCCTTGCAGCTTCCAGTCCAAGGCGGCGGTGTTTGGCGCCTCGTGGAACCCGGTGCACGCGGCGGGCCCCAACGCGGTGCCCGCGGCCGTGTATCACCACCATCACCACCACCCCTATGTGCACCCCCAGGCGCCCGTGGCGGCGGCGGCGCCGGACGGCAGGTACATGCGCTCCTGGCTGGAGCCCACGCCCGGCGCGCTCTCCTTCGCGGGCTTGCCCTCCAGCCGGCCTTATGGCATTAAACCTGAACCGCTGTCGGCCAGAAGGGGTGACTGTCCCACGCTTGACACTCACACTTTGTCCCTGACTGACTATGCTTGTGGTTCTCCTCCAGTTGATAGAGAAAAACAGCCCAGCGAAGGCGCCTTCTCCGAAAACAATCCTGAGAATGAGAGCGGCGGAGACAAGCCCCCCATCGATCCCAGTAAGTGTCTCCTCCTTCCAGGCCGGCCACCGCCTCCACGCCGGCCACCCGGATCTGCCGGCCCTCCAGCTTTCTCCGGAGCCTGCCTTCGCCTTCGCTGGGAGCCTCCTGAGCAAAGGCCGGGAGCCAGAAGTTGCTGTCTAGGAAGCCTCCTCGGATGGGGCCCCCCAAGTCCAGAAAGCAGTGACAAGCCGGCCTGCCGGGCTTCGGGGGAGGGGAGGCGGCGGCTGCCTGGAGAGGGGGCGGGGCAGGCGCTGCGGGACGACCCGAGACCTGGTGACCCTCTCCTTGGCTTGCCCGGGACCAAGACAGAAATACTCTGGGCGAGATTCTTCGAAAGCAACGCGTCAGAGAAAGCCTTTTGTGCGACTAGATTGTCCGGGAGCGGCGGTAGCAACTGCGGCCCGGGCAGCCTGACCCGGGGCTCCG
>NW_011494936.1:3480962-3481533 GCF_000754665.1 Bison bison bison | reverse complement strand
TCTCCACTTCTTGCTTCAGCCAGTGGCGGCGTAAACCCTGCCCAAGATGCGGCTGCAGGCGACCGGGACGCGAGGGTCCCCGTGCTAGATTATTCAAATAAACTGGAGAAGTGATCTACGGCCTTGGGGTGCCTAGGGGCGCCATACCGGCCTGGCCAGCTCCCACAGCCTTCCAGGGAGGTCAAAATAAGGAATGGGGAGAGTAGATGGAAAGGTGGGAAGGAAAGAGAGTCAGTGAGAAGGAGAATAGAATATTAAGCTTGCTAAGGAACACATGGCAGCGTGGTTTCCTCCTGTGTGGCAAGAAAGAGATCTGTTTGTAAATTTCACTTCTTACACAACGTGTGGAGAGTGGGAGGAAGCAGAGGAGGGGAAAGGAGGACAGAGGAGGAGAAAGAAGGGTCTGGGGTGGGTGGGGGGAGCCGAGGTTTTCTGGCGTGCAATTGTAAGTGACCGTCCCTGCGTCTGTCTGCCAGGGTTCCATTGTATCCGAGGCTCGGCTGCCTTCCCTAAACAGTTCAGCAGCGTCCTGCACTTTGGCTGAAGACCCCAGGAGTTTTCCTAGCCCCCA
>NW_011494936.1:3479282-3480708 GCF_000754665.1 Bison bison bison | reverse complement strand
GCCTCCACCACCCTAAAAAGGCGGTTGGAAACTCCAGGCCTCATGTCCTAGGCAAACCCTGTTCAGGCTGGTTCCTTGGCCTGCCACTTTGATGGAGGAGGTATTGTAAGCTTTCCATTTTCTATAAGATTTAAAAAAAAAAAAAAAAAAAGGTGGGGGCATTAGCGCTGATGGCTCTATGTGCTAGCTTGTATATATTAAAAAAAAAAAAAAATCTACCTGTTCCTGACTTCAAACAAACAAAAAAAACTACCTTTTTATAATGCACAACTATTGACGGCGGGCTGTATAGTTTTTAGACTGTGTGTAGTTAATTTAATTTGCTCTTTGTGCGGCAGAGCGATCTGCCCAGATACTTGAATACTGTGTTTTATTGTGGTAATTATGTTTTGTGACTCAAACTTCTGTGATGGGTGATGCACCCGTTGTGATTGTGAAAGCTAGAATTCGATTTGAACTCAGGTTGTTTATGAGGGGAGAAAGCAGTTGCATAGA
This sequence comes from Bison bison bison, assembly GCF_000754665.1. NCBI lineage: Eukaryota > Metazoa > Chordata > Mammalia > Artiodactyla > Bovidae > Bison > Bison bison. The sequence goes on along the minus strand of NW_011494936.1, from coordinate 3,480,213 downwards.
GTATAGCTCTGTAGTGGAATATGTCTTCTGTGTAACTAGGCTGTTAACCTTTGATTGTAAACTAGCTGTAAGGATTTCCCAGTGACATAAAATTTTAAAACAAAAAAAGAAAGCGTTCTCTGGGATGCATAGATTCATGATTTTCTCCATTCTTGAAATGCGGACATTTTAGTTTCTACATGCTCTCTAGACCTATCTCGTCCATTGTATATATATAATCCACATATTAAAGAAAAAGTAAACAAGCTTGAATATTGTTTTTGCACCAGTGAGGAAATTTGGAGCTATACTACGTATGTGCAGATGGTTACTACCTATGGTTTACGTTTAATTTTAATTGGGGGAAAAATGAATGCTTATTGTAATGGAGTTAATTTTATTGATAATAAATTATACACTATGAAACCGCCATTGGGCTACTGTAGATTTGTATCCTTGATGAATCTGGGGTTTCCATCAGGCTGAACGCACACTGTATATTTTGCAATAGTTACCTCAAGGCCTACTGACCAAATCGTTGTGTTGAAATGATATTTAACTTTTTGCCAATAAAATATATTGATTCTTTTCTAATTTTTGCGGGTCAGCTCTTTGCACCTTCTTCTCCGGGGCAGGGGAGGCTGGGTAGTCTGGGGGGTGGCAGACGGGCTGAAATGAAGGACAGAGCTCAGCTGTGTCTCTGGCTTGGGAGCATGAACCTGCTGCAGCCAGACCCAGGCGGCCCTCCGCTCTGCCTCCCCCGCCGGCTGCCTGGCGACTGCAGGCAGCGAGCAGAGGAAGGGTGAACAACAAGAGGCGGAGAGGCCCTGCTCCCGGCTTTGTGTCCGGTTGCGGGACTGCGGGGAGGCTTCAGAAAAGTTGGTCGGTCTGGGATGTCGCTTACGGCTGTCCAGTGGCTGGGAATGGCCATTCTTTCGTTTTGGCGCCCCAA
>NW_011494936.1:3472232-3479008 GCF_000754665.1 Bison bison bison | reverse complement strand
AATGAGGGCTGTTACCGTTTATGGGGTGTAAAGGGCTGCGGGGGGAACGGCCACAACTTCGGAGGCCCGAGCGCCTTCTAGATGTGGCGGAGGGTTCAGCCTCCTACCCCACTTTTCTTTTCTCGCCTCCCCGCCCCTCGCCCTCGATTTCTGCAAAGTTATCTGTGTTTGGGCGCGGAAAAGGGGAACGGGGACAACGGAGGATGGGGCGTCCGCTCACCCCCACCCCCACCCTGCCGCCAGGTTGGGACGCCCTCTGTTGTTGCAGACAGAGGAAACTTCAAAGAATGGGCAGTGAGGGTGTGCCATAAAGGCCGGGTCTGCGAACTGTCTGGAATTCGGCCCTTAATGGGTTTACAACTGTCCAACCCCAATTAAGATTTTCCACCAAAGCCCTTTCATTTGTTGGCTCTGTCTGCCGCCGATAAACCAGCTGCGGAAACAGCTCTTTTTTTTATGGGCACTGCCCTCTCGGCAGTGTAGATTCCGGGCTCCGTGCAGACCCCCCGGGGATGGGCCCTTGCCCGGCTTGGAAAGTGGTACCCCCGACCCGCGGCGGCTGCTGACGAAGTTCAGGCCGAGGCTGGGCTGCAGTGTCAAGGCACGGCCAGCAGATGGCAGTATGGCTCCACGCAAGAGGCACCGGCGCCGCCATCTCCCGCCGCCGCGACCCTGGGAAGTTCCTAAGATGTCGACTTGATGCAAGCTCTTCTGGAATGGGAGCCCCAGATTTGAACGAACGGCTGTCGTATATTTTCGGTGCCGCTCACGCATGGCCAGAAGCCTCGCTGGGAAACAAAAAAAGCAAGCGGCGGGGTCTCGCCTGATCGGCACAGGTCGCGCCCTCTTCGCTCCGCTCCCCATCCTGGGCAGGGGGCCTAGGGCTGCTGTGCTGCCGCTGTCCCGAGGCTGCGGGGCGGTCGCGGGGACCGATCTAGGGTGACCGTTCCCACCCCGGGACAAGCCTCGGGGCCTCACGACACTCGGAGAACGCGACCGACCGGCGGACAGACACCAGGACTAAGGCCTACAGCCCGTGGACCTGGTGACCCTCCAGAGGGCGCGCAGAGGGCATACACAGTGGCCAAGGGTCCTGTGGCGACCCGAGAGACCCCCCGAAGGCTGCGTCCCGGTGCAGGGAGAGTCAGCACTCGCAGGCGAGCCAGGACCCCGGGACTCGGCCGCCTTAAAAACGTCACGGTACAATCAGGCGGCTGAGAACTGGGCGTAAAGGCATTCTTGGTAATTGTCTAGTGTGGGTCTGGAAGGATGGGGAATCCTGGGACCCGGACCAGAAACTGCTTTGGTTATTCTAAAATACATGATATTTAAAATAATTATATTTACATCCCAGCTCCAGGACAGGAGTTCACGTGGTGAAAGCCGCCCTTGCTTTCTCTCGTCTCCGAATTTCCTGGGTAGTGGAGGCACCAAGGCTACTCTGGCGTCCGTCCCCAGCTTAAGAGGCGAGGAGGGGGAGAGAGGGAACCCCAATCCCATTCGAGCCTACCCTCGACCCTGGGCGGGGGTATATGCCTTAGACCCTAACAGGAGGAGGCCGGGTGCGTTCCTGCGTTTTCGAGGATCAGCCCCGGGTGCAGAATAGTTTCAGAAGGAAAATGCAAAAGCAAACAGGGAACCCCTCCGAAGCACTCCTGAGCCCTGTGAATACGCCACGCGGTGCGTTTATTTGGGTTGTAATAATCTCCGCCAAGCCCACAAAATGTTTACAACCTACATCTCGGCGCTGTACACGCTGTAAAACCCAGTACTGCGTTTTTTTGGCTGACATCTCCTGGGCGTCACTACCCGTGTGTCTCTCTCCCCTCTCTTTTCTGTTTATATACACACGTTGGTATTACAGACACACGCCTTCATTATATTTCCTTACTTAATACATAAAATTTCACAGCCTTTGGTGAAAGAGGTTTTATAGCTTCCCCAAGAGTCGCCCGTGGCCGTGTCTCCAAGCCGCAGATACAAAGCTCGATTTACGTAACTTTAAATAAACGGCGAAGGAGCAGATCGGTGGTTACCGGTCACGGAGGCCCCAGGTAGGTGCAAGCCTGTCGGGAACTCAGAGGCCTCGTGGACTGCCCGGGGTAAGGCCTCTCTTGCCCTTGGCCGGCGGGTGTCTGGGAGGCGCGCAGATGGGACCCCGCGTCCTCCGGAGCGCCTCTGCACTCGTCAGGGATGAGTCGCTGTTCGAGTTGCGATGGAAGACTGAGCATTGGGTGCATAAGAGGCGCGCAACCCGAGCGCGGGGTGCCTGTGGCAACGTTTATAGAAGCAAATCTTCAGCCGCCCGACTCCTGGCAGGCTCCACTCACCGCCCCAGAGCTGGGTTTACCTTCTTAGCTGGATTTCAATATCGAGGACTTTTTGGTAAAGAGAAGCAAGGGAAACACTTTGCTAGGTAGGTAGGACCCCAGCTCCAGGAGAGCCCTAGGAAAAAGTCTTTATCGAAAGACCACTCGGCTGATAAGAAACCCGCCTTCACGTGGCCTGCTTCAGGTTGAGCGTCAACGAGTATTTGTATGAATATTATCACATTTAATCCAGCGCATGTGTCTGTTTGGCCAAATAAATAGAAAACCGGAGGCTCAAGAACACGCGTTTAAAGAGGCCATATTTGAAAGCCTGGTGTTGTCTGGCTTTTACGTTTTAAAACCCCGCTGCTGAAGGCAAGAGAGGAGAGAGAAGCTCAGAAACGAAAGAGAGGTTTCAGCACCCGTGGGGCTCGGCCGGGTTCGCTGACTTGGGCTCAAAAGGACTGAAGTCTTGCTGGCAGTATCTGGATCCTCTTTGGCCCAGGAGGAGGATCAGTGCGTTCTGCCAGGACGGCTTGGACCTACTCCCGACAAAACTCGGGCAGGGATGAGCTTGTGGCACGGACTCCCAGACCCCTTGGCTGGGAACGGGCCCTTTCCTGTGCTCCCAGAAATCGCTCCCCCTCGGTCTGTCGGGTCGCCCCACTAGGGCAGGTTCTACTACAAACGCCATAGCTGTTGGCTGCTCCAGCCCCCGGAGTCTAGACAGACGGCGGCGGCAGAGCCGGTCTTTCTCTTTGCATCTTGCTCTGTGTCACCCGAGGAACAATTTATTGGTCTAAAGCTGTCTAATTCCGCTTCTTTGATCTCCTAGCCTTTTTGTTTGTTTGGTCTTTCTTTAATTTTCTTAGGTTTTTATTTCCTGCCAGAAAGTAATGTTATTTGGAATATTTGTTTTTTTCATTCCTACCAGTCTTACCCCCTCCATTCCCCAACGGGCACACACTGTCACCCTGGTCCTCCATAAAGGGCATCCCTGGATATTGCCACACCATAGCCCCTGCGCCCCCAGGGGGAACCACCAGGCACCCACCTGCTCAGACAGCCCCCACTGCCCCACCTATGCCTCAGGCCGTCCACTAGGCCAGAGCTGGGACTCCGTTTTCATCCAAGCGTGAACCCTCCTGCCACCTTTTGTGCTTCTGGAACCCCCTGAGAGCGTGCGGTGAACGGGATGGCCTGAACCCTCTGAAAGTGATGGGAAGTGCTTTGTACACAAGGAATCAAACTCTATAACTCAGAGGAGAATTTCCGGGGCAATTCCATTGTGAGGTCGGGTTTATGGTGTGCAATCGAGCTGAGCAGTAAAAGGCGTACTGACCCAGCCGCTGGGCTTCCATCGCTGTCTGGGCAGTTTATGAGGCATATAGGGGAAGGGTCGCCCCACCACCCTCTAGGGTGCTCCAACCCTGCCCCAGAGATTGGAGGCTTGGGAAAGTAAGGTCTTAGAGTGGGGGCCCTGGGTGGGAGTGAGTGAGACTACTTTGTGCTTCAGTCTTGGAAAAGTAAAGCTAGTCCTTGGAAAGGTGAAGCTGCCAGAGCTGGGTGGCCTTTTGGAAAAGGTCTGAAAGGGGAGGGGGGTCTCCTCTTTTGTTTGGGGGTCTCCAAAAGAAATGGAGAAACGTAGGGGTTGTGGTCCCCAGGCCCCTGGGGCCTCTCTTCTCTTCAAATTGGCTCTAAAGCATGTTTGGCTCCCAGGCATCCAGGCCCAAGAGAAGGTAAGCCGAGGCCCAGGAATGTCCCCAGTGAAGGTTACCAGAAACCTTATAGTAACATTGGCACCTGGAAAGGTGTGGGCCTGAGGTCCCAACAAGCTGGAGGAAAGAGATTTGGTTCCGTCTGAGCGAAGAGGAACCAAGAGTTGCAGGGAGGACAAAAGAGTGTCCACGCATGTCTTCGGCTGCTAGAGGCCAGCCAGGTGCCCAGGAGAGAACGCACAGAGCCTGACAGGCCAGCGGTGTTCGGGAGGAGGGAGGGAAACCTCACGTTAATAAATCTACTGGCAAATGAGGCTCATTAATAGATAAATATTTCACTGTTTCCTTTAGGCGGATAAACAGTGCGCCGCCGATTAAAGAAAGGAAGCTGGGAGACCTTGACTTTATTCCAACCACATGGTTCCAGTCAGCGGTGGCCTTCTTGCTGCAGCAGAAAGCGACGCTGCGTTGGCCCCATCTGGATCGGCCCCATCTGGATCGGAGTCTAATTCGGCCTCTGGCCCACTGGACTTGGGACGGGGAACGTAGGCAAAGAGTCGATTTGCTCAGAGCTGAAACTTGTCCGCTTGGCCACCGAGTAGAGGGCCGGTACTTGGGAGCGCAGAGACCTTCCCTGGGTTGGGTGAGTGGGCAGAAACGAGGGGCAGGGAGGACCCGCCAGCTTGGTTTAGCGTCCGGGAATAAGCAAGGAAGGGACTGCGCCCGGCCGGTTCCACGCGGCCTCTGCCGGCCAGGGGTCCGGGCTGGCGGCGAGCGGAGCCTCCACGCAGTGCCTTGGGAGTCCTTTTCCCGCGGGATGCGCCAGGCCGGCCGGGCGCGAACAGATTCGTTGGCCACATATTTGAACCTCTTTCCCTTCCATTCTAGGCTGCCGCGGGCCCAGCCGAGCGAGACCACCTGTGAGGGCGGCTGAGATTGGCGGAGGCGGTCATGTGGGCGGTCACGTGCTGCGGCGAGCTCCGTCCAAAAGAAAATGGGGTTTGGTGTAAATCTGGGGGTGTAATGTTATCATATATCACGCTACCTCGTAAAACCGACACTGAAAGCTGCCGGACAACAAATCACAGGTCAAAATTATGAGTTCTTCGTATTATGTGAACGCGCTTTTTAGCAAATATACGGCGGGGGCTTCTCTGTTCCAAAATGCCGAGCCGACTTCTTGCTCCTTTGCGCCCAACTCGCAGAGAAGCGGCTATGGGGCGGCCGCCGGCGCCTTCCCTTCGACTGTACCGGGCTTGTACAATGTCAACAGCCCCCTCTATCAGAACCCCTTCGCGTCTGGCTACGGCCTGGGTGCCGACGCCTACGGCAACCTGCCCTGTGCCTCTTACGACCAAAACATCCCGGGGCTCTGCAGTGACCTCGCCAAAGGCGCCTGCGACAAGGCAGACGAAGGCGCGCTGCACGGCTCGGCCGAGGCCAATTTCCGCATTTACCCCTGGATGCGGTCTTCAGGTAGGCGCAGCCGCTAGGCGGGCCGGGTGGGCGGGCGGACTGGGAGCTGGGAGCGCCGGGCTGGGGGAGCGGAGCGCGGAACGAGGCGGCTGCGAGCCGGCGGCCCCTTGACTCCTGGCGGCGCTGCCTTTCTGGTTTTAATTAGAGCCGAGGCGCCATAGCAAGGAGAGCGCCTAGCATTGTATGTAAATGAGGCTCATAAAACTTTTTATGGCCCAATTAATGGGTTCGATCCTCGTAAATTTATTTAACTCTATTTGCCTTGGAATCTCAACATTAAGTTGGTTTGTTCGCTATTCTCGTATTCTCTTTCTCCCTCCCTTTCTTCTCTCTCCCTCCTCCTTTTCCTTTCAGCCTGGCTTTTCTTCTCAAAAGCAGGGAGAGCCAAACCCTTTTGGGTCCCTTATGCGCCCCTGTGCCAGGGGCCATTTAAAGGCAGGGAGGGACGGATGGGTGGGAGTGGAGACAGAGAGCCCAGTGCCCTAGGAAGGTCTGGGGATGGGGGCGCGGGCTGCTGGGGAGGAAAGGCGCCCTTGGAGTGAGGGCCGCCGGAGAGGGTCTCCCACTTGCCTAGCTAGGCGGGGAAGCGGCTGGCTCGCCTTTGAATGGCAAAAGCGCAGCGTCTCCCACTTGCCCACACTCTATATTTACAATTTGCCTTTGTCAGGGGGAAGCAGGACATTGTGGAAGCCTAGCCGGCTGGAAAGAGCAGTTGTAAAGTTGGGATTCTGCGCCTTCCCCCCTCACAGAGCTGCCTGCGCGTCTGGCACCGCAGTCGGTGTCTTCCGCTAACACTCCCGCTCCTCCCCCAGCTCAGGTTGGGGGCGCAGGGCGGAGGGGGACTCGGACCTGGGTCAGGGCCCGGATTGAGGTGCGCGCTTCTGAATGGCAGCCGGGTTGATGCCCTGGCCTGTGTCCCTGTCGGCTTGTCTGTCCGTGTGTCCATGTGTCCATGTGTCTGCTCGCAGGGCCGGACCGAAAGCGGGGCCGCCAGACCTACACGCGCTACCAGACGCTGGAGCTGGAGAAGGAGTTCCACTTCAACCGCTACCTGACGCGGCGCCGCCGCATCGAAATAGCCAACGCGCTCTGCCTCACCGAGCGCCAGATCAAGATCTGGTTCCAGAACCGCCGCATGAAGTGGAAAAAGGAAAATAAACTCATCAATTCCACACAACCCAGCGGGGAGGACGCTGAGGCAAAGGCAGGCGAATAGACGCCTGGGCAGGACCAGGCCCGCGCCGCAACCTCCCTTGGCTTTGCCCCCTTGCCT
>NW_011494936.1:3468464-3472116 GCF_000754665.1 Bison bison bison | reverse complement strand
TTTTTTTGACCGAGCAGTCACCAGACTGGGTCCCGTTGGGGATCCCCTCTGCCTCTGAGGACCCCCAACAGACACCCCCAACCCCAGGCCGACCAGCTCTGCGCTGGCACGGTTAAAATACTACCTAGCACAGGCCTCCTCCGGGAGAGGCACTCCCAAACTACCTAAGGGCCCAGCCCCAGAGGGCCTCCACTCCCAGGAAGCCCAGAAGTGTCCCAACACTGTCAGACCCCCAGCACCTCCCCCGGAACCGGCAAGGACCTGATTCTCAGTACTACCTACTCGCCCCAAACTACCTATTTTGTGCTCGCTGGCTCGCCTGCTACCTAGTGCCGAACCCTCCCCCCTCCTCGGCCAGGCCTCTGCTGCTTCCGGCTAGTAGCCTTTGGGGTCCCTGAGGCTGCGCTGAGAATGCGCTGGGATCCGGGGACCAGGGCATTGGCTTCTATTTAAATGGAAAAATAATATATTTATTCCAAAGCATTCTAAGTGCTACAATCTAGAATCCCTCCTTCTTTGGTCTGGGCACCTCATGTTCAGGCCCATCATCCCCTCCTTCTGGAGCATTCCCAAGCTAGCTGCCTGGGCCTCTGGGTTCGCTTCTGCTTAGTAGGACCGCAGAGATGCTCCCAGCCTCCCTGCCCCTCCCCTGGCCCCTGTGTCCCACTGTCCAGCCATGTTGAATATGTGTATCCTGACTTTTCCTACAATGGCAAATATTGTATATTTGAACACGATTTTTTTTTTTTTTTTGGTCATTTATATAGTCTTGGAGCTCATTTGTAAGGCAATGTCCTGACTTGGGAAGGATGTGTTAATGGGGTGGCTTTGTAGCATGGTGTGTTGTCTTGAGCTAACTCTATAGCTGGTGAGGGGACTGATGCCCTCGCCAGCGCTCTTCATCTCCTGTGTTGTCCTGTGTCCCCCCTCATCCCTCTCAGCTCTAGCCTGGGCTTCCAGGAACGGGAAGGTACATTTTCCTACACTTTCCGTCTTGCCCAGTTAACAGTGTTTTATGTAACAGAAAAATAAAGATGCTTGATGACAAAGAACTGTGGACTGCCTTATCTGGGAGTTGCAGTGTGCTGGGGAAGAGAGGGTGAAGCATGTCTGGAGAGCAAGCCCTGGCTAGGTCTGTATGGCCAAAGGGGCTTTGGGACAGCAAAAATGGAAGGAGGGATAGGGTTCAAGTGCTGGTTGCCATGTATTAGTGTATATGCCTGTTGAATCCCTTTTTGCGTGGATCGCTATGGAGATTTATATAGGTGTGTGTGTACCTCTTTGTGTGTCTATTTTTGTGAGTCCACAATTGTATGTATTTCTGTGTCCATAATTGTGTGCACACATTTCTGTGTGTCCATAATTGTACATGTACATTTCTCTGTGTGGAGATTTTTGTCTGGTTTGGGTGTGTATACAAACATCTTCCAGATCCCTTGAAAACGGAAATCTTCGACTGATACATTATAGTCTATTCTATGAACCTCCCCCAAACCCTCCATGGATTCCACCCTTTCCTCTAAGGTTATAGAGCGGGTTCCAAAAGGTATATCGTCCTGCGACTGTTTCCGAATTCCCCAGGAGCCCTGAACCCGGCCCGGGAAAGGACGCAAGATTCAGGGCCTCTGATGCCGCCCCCAGCCCCACATTCAGGAAAAGCGAGGTGGCCCCAGAACCCAGCACTGAAGCTAAGGGGTAGAAGGGGCACTGGCCGCAGACCCCGCTGCGAAACCCTGGCAAGGGCATCTGGATGCGGAAAAATGAGGAGCTGGGGAAGGGGCGAGGGGCGGTGGGGACAGCGCAGAACAGTGGCAGCTCGCAGGCGAAGACCTCGACTCCCGTCTCCTGCTTGGGTTGGACCGGCTTCTTATTACTCTTTTAATAAACCCCGGCACAACTGGGTCTGTAAAACCTGCGGCCCCAAGTCGGGGCCGCCTCGGTGGTAAGATGGCGCCGGTGTAGGAGCTGCCTCCTCTTAGTGATGGGGAAAGGGTCATAAATCCGTTGTTGTTTATGAAAATTTACAACTTTGCAATACAACTTTATGAGTTGTTCGGCCCTTCCATTGGCCGCTGTCGGTCATGTGGATGGGAACCGTGAACATGAACTTTTTTATAATTTCCCTTGCGAGAATAGAGCCGCATTCTTTTGCTCCGCTCCGTCCTGCCTGCTTCGGAGCTCAGCCTTCCAGCCAGGCTCGGCTGTGCTTTGTCCAGCGATGGCGAGCGAGACGAGGCCCCGGCCCGGCCCGGCCCGGCCGCTCCCGCTGGAGGTGGGGTGTGCCCAGTTCCCGGCGCCGCGGCGGTCGCTTTGCAACTCGCAACCTGGCTAATTTCCTGCGTCCTCTAGCACCACGAAGGACAATTCGTCTCCCCGGGCTGCCCAAGCGACAGCTGTCAGAGGGACTGGAGCTTCTGGGAACCGCCATCTGAAGGTGAGACACGTGGGGAGATAGGAGCAAAGGTGGTGAGAAGGCAGCGGGCGCCGGCGGCATTGGGGGAGGGCACCCCAGGGCGGCGCTGAAAGGGGGCAGACCTAACCCTCTCCCACACACTCACCTGATCACACACGCACCCCCCATCACACACACACACACACACACACACACACACACACACACCCTCCCTCTCCTTTCCCGCGCGTGCTCACCTTGGCAGTCGGTGCCCTCCTTCCTTCCATGCCATAGCTCCCTGGCACGGGGCAGCAGCAGCTGAGGGCTTCTCTCTCCCATTCCCCAGCGACCTCGCAGAGCCCCCAAAAGGAAATGACCCTGCACCCTGCGTTCCCCGACAGCCTCCCGGGTTTGGATTTTTTTCATTCATGACCCAATTGGCCGGATTGAATCCCCCCAATAACTGGAGACAGTTCCCGAGGTGGGAAGATGGTAAGAGAGGAAGGCAAAGTGAATTCATCGACAGGAGTTTTTATCATAGTATCTTCTATTCCTTGGGAAGCGGTTTCTAGAGAGTAAAGGTAGAATAAGCAAAAAACCAAAAACTTACTAATTCAGCCAGAGTCCTCTGCTGAGTGCCTGCTTCGCTTCGCGTGGTTTTCCGATGAGAGAGATGTCAGGAGCGCGCGGGGAGAGGGAACAGGTTCGTGGGTGGAATTCTGTGTTGAAGGAGAGGATGGGGTTAATTGTTGGGTGTTGCTTGGCGGGAAGTTTCGGTGCAGAGGATGTAGTGGTGTTATTGTGAGTGGCAGGGGCCGCAGCTAAGGTTGAAGGAAGGACACAAACCGAGTCTGGGCGATAGGGGGACCCTCCCACCCCCAACCACCTCGGCTCAGCGGGCTGACTGGCGACGGCGCTCCCCATCTCCAGAGAGAGCTGGGAGAGGACTGTGCAGCCGCCTGGGATGAGGGACGGAGGGTGCGGCGGGCGTGGGCTTGAAGGAGCCCCGTGGCGCAGAGCTGACTTGGCCTAGGTGAACCTCGGCCAGATTTGTCCCGGTAGCTTCCTGGGACAGCGAAATGACCCTGTGGTTCTGGGCCCGAGTTCTTTTTGTTTGTTTGATTTTGGTGGTTATTGTTTTCCCCACCTTAAGATAATGCCTTGGTATGCATTCGATACTTGAGAAGGGTCTGTGGACCTTGGGGACTTCCACTCGCGCCGGGGGTGGGGCGGGACGCGCTGGGGCGGATAAAGCGGCGT
>NW_011494936.1:3465635-3468364 GCF_000754665.1 Bison bison bison | reverse complement strand
GCCGTGGGCTGCCCGACTGCGGCTGCCGCGGGCAGATAATTTATTGCGACCGTGCCGGGCGCTCGCTGCTGCCACGCTGTGGCCATCTCCGGAACCGACGCCAATAGCAGTCCCGCGTCTTGCAGCCTGGCGCGACTGCTGCGCGGGCCCCTCAGAGATTTCCAAGCAACCCTAGGAGAGGGGGGCGAGGGAGGACCTGAAGGGCGGCCTCCCAGGGCCTGACTGGCCGGGAACCTCCCCCGCCTTGACCGCCCTTGACGGGAGCTGGACGCCTGACTAGACTCGGGTCCTGCTCCCACCCAGCAACCATGGAGACTGGTCGCACAGGCCGCCTGGCACGTCATGGCTGCTTCTCTCCAAACTGCGCGTTCCAAGGCGCCCCAGGGGTGCACGCTGGTTTCGGGGAAACGCGCCCGCTTTGGGATTTAGAAATTGGAGCTATCACTCGTAGTCCTGGGGCCTGCAGGCCTGACTGGCTATGGCAAGGAAGGCGGGCTTTGGCTCCACGCGAGGGCCTGTGACAGGCAGAGGCCGCACCTGTGTGCTATGGGCTCTGGCCTGGGCCAGGGAGTCCAGTGGACTCGGGGGCCCCGAAGGAGCCCCCCGCACGACAGCAGGCCTCCCTCCACACCCGCGGAGGTCGAGGAGCTCAGTGGGCAGCCCAGGAAAAGGGCGAAATGTGAGGCTCTGCTCACCATCCCGTCCGCCTTGAAAAGCAGCTGAAAGGTAAGTGGGTTTTCTGTGTGGCTTTGACCGAGGAAAGAGCCCTGGTGGCCATTCTCACCTTCCCAGGAGAGGCTCCCTCCAGCGTCTGGGGCTTCTATTCTTGCCTGAAAGGAGCGCTCTCGGGCGCGCGCGCTCTCTCTCTCTCTCTCTATATATATATGCAGCTAATGCTGGTTGGAGAAATAAATTGGGCAGCTGCCAACATGATATGTACTAGCCTTGGCTAACATCTAGAGATTTCAGTGTAATATATTTTTTCCATCTTAGTGCCTATAGAAGCTAGAAATACGCTGTTTTGCTGTTAGTTGACAGATCAAATATTTTGTTGACCGAGACAATGATTAGATCGAGAATCCAGGTCAAACCATAACAGATACTAATAATAGTAGTAAATTGCTCCCAGCCCCAACACTATGTGGAACCTAGAGGAATAAAGCAGACGTTATGAATATAAACATTTATCAACATCTCCAAATGATTATTTTCATCTTAATAACTTGCTTGAAATCACTGTCATCTGATGGCGTTGTTTAAAGAACAACTCAAACGTTTTCTTCTAACACAGCTTTTTTTTTTAAATTTCAACTCTCGAGTTTTAATTTTCACCTATCAGATCCTTTTCCTAAAGAAATTTGAGGGCAAGTTAAAATTATATCCTGTCCTACCAGGCCCTTATTTATATATGCAACAGAGAAACTTTCCCAGGTTCAATTGATTGGGGCGCAGGCAGAAGGCATCTGGGTGCAGCCCCCATTCAGTGGGCAGCAGCTGATTTCAGGGATGCACCATAGTCTCTGGGGAGGCCAATCAGAGCCCAGTCTTTTCTCAAATTTTTTTCCTTGGGGGAAGTGAGGGGAAAAAATTGAAAAGCAAGAAAGAGATTAAGGAAGTCGTTGCCAGATTCCTAGGGGGCCCTTACCACCCCCCCAAGTTCTGAACCCCATCAGCCTGCATTCACCAGTTTTACAGATCTTATAAACACCCTCCGGAAACTCAACTAAATCATATAAATAAGTCTTTCTTCAAGCTGCACAGAATTGAGGACTTTAAAGCTAATTCAAGGGTTTTACAAGCCTAACAAATACAGTTGTAAAAATGCCACTGGAATGATACCACATTTTACAAAATGAGATTGATCTATGCACTGTAAAAGTCAACTATCTTGAAGGCACAGCTCTCAGGCAAGAGAGCACAGCCCAGGACAGGCTTTTCATGTCCTGTCTGGGGAAGGCCAGGCCTGCGACTGTGGTGAACGCAATTCAGATAATTTCTGGACCTGAGGAGACAACTGTTTCTGGTTCTGGAGCACAGTGGGTGGCAGGTTCCCCCAAAGTCCCAGAAAAGGCAGGAAAAGGGGATATCCCAGGACAGTGCCCTTTGGACAAGTGGCCCAGAAACCAATCACATTCGTTATTGCCACCACCTTGGGCCAGCAGAGCTGCCCTCTCTGCTGGGTTGAGCCAGGCACCCTGGGTCACTAGCATCTCTGAAATGAGGGCAGAGATTCCACATCTGGACCTGTCTCATCTCTGCCACCCACCCCGGAGCACGAGAGGGGAGCAGGTCCTAGGGCTGGCTTTGGAACTCAGTCTCACAGCTATTCCTCTGTAGATTCCTTTCTCGTTGAAACCAGTGGTTTCCAGCCTCTGCGTTCCTGGGTTCAGAGGCACCCAGAGTGGGGCTCACAGCTTGTGTGTGTGTGTGTGTGTGTGTGTGTGTGTGTGTCTGTGTCTGTGTGTGCGCGCGCTTTGAGGCCAGGCAATAGCTGGCCATTGTAAGGAGGCCTCTGGAGACGCAAAGGAGACATGTTGTACGTGGGAGTAGGGGGCCGGCAGGGGAAGAGACTAGCTTGATCCTAGTCCTGGTTGGCTCGAGGTGAGCCTTTCCCTTTGGTGGTGAGGCCCAGGCCCTTGGTGGGAGTGGGGAAAGAGAGAAGGAGATGATGCACCGATTCCTAAGGCATAGGAGAGAAGAACTGGGGCGAAGGCCTGGTTTCTCAGATC
>NW_011494936.1:3465291-3465535 GCF_000754665.1 Bison bison bison | reverse complement strand
CCCTTCTCCATCTCGGTAACCCGCACCCACGGGGAGAGGAGTGCAGGGGGAGGGGCAAACTCAGGGCCCTGCCGGTAGGGCAGGCCCGCCGGAGTAGAGCCATCCTTGTCACCGCCCCTCCCGGCGCGGGGCTGTCAGGTTTCCTGTTTGGAGAGAAAAACCAGCAAAATCCAACAAGGCAAAAGGGAAGGAGCAAAGAGCGGGCCTGTTGGGGCCTTTGCGGCCGCCGGGACACCAATGCCCC
>NW_011494936.1:3459323-3465064 GCF_000754665.1 Bison bison bison | reverse complement strand
TTGTAACTTTGCTGCCTCGGTCGCCGCGGTCCCCGGGGAGCGGGCTCCGGCGTTCGCTCCCATTGGCCGCCGCCGCGTCAGCTGGTGCGATTTGCTGCTGTCGCTTTTGGCGTTCGGCCATCCAGAAACAAACCAGTTCGATGACTACTAATAGTTATAGCCAGATGTACTAATACACAACAAATCACAGTCCTGCAGAGGGGCGCGCAAATGAGTTCCTATTTTGTGAATCCCACTTTCCCCGGGAGCCTGCCCAGCGGCCAGGACTCCTTCTTGGGCCAGCTGCCCCTCTATCCGGCCGGCTATGACGCGCTAAGGCCCTTCCCGGCCTCGTACGGGGCGTCGAGCCTCCCGGACAAGACGTACACCTCACCTTGTTTCTACCAACAGTCCAACTCGGTCCTGGCCTGCAACCGGGCATCCTACGAGTACGGGGCCTCATGTTTCTATTCTGATAAGGACCTCAGTGGCGCCTCGCCCTCGGGCAGTGGCAAACAGAGGGGCCCCGGGGACTACCTGCACTTTTCTCCCGAGCAGCAGTACAAACCCGACAGCAGCAGCGTGCCGGGCAAAGCCCTCCATGACGAAGGCACCGACCGGAAGTACACGAGCCCTGTTTACCCCTGGATGCAGCGGATGAACTCCTGCGCGGGTAAGGTGTTTCCCTGCAGCCCCTCAAAGAGTGTGGAGGGAGAGGGGGAAGGAGGCAGGGAAAGAAGGAAGGAAGGAGGAGACAGTAGAAAGAGGACATAGAAAGAAGGGAGGAAAGAATGAACAAAGTTTCTTTGGTTTTTAAAAAAAGAGGTTTTTTTTTTTTTTTTTTTTTAATAAAAAAACCAACCCATTCCCAATGGGACAATCAGGCTGTGAAAGAGTGAAGGCAGGGCCCAAGTGCCCATGTAAGGTGACACCTTAGGGGAGCGTGGGGGGGGGGGGTCACTCCACGCTGTGTGAAACCCAGTGACAGGGGCAATCTGAAGAGAGAGCAAGGCTGGATGGGAGAGTGCGCCTGCCCACCCTGCACCCTGGTAATACCCTGCTCAGTCCCCTAGTCCTGATGGCCTTCTGCACCCGTCCTGAGAACGCCTCTTTCCCTCACTGTCTCCTCACCTTTCTGCCCTTCAGAAACCCATCTAGAAAGAGGCCCTCATTTGGCCCCTTGCAGTGTCTCCCCAAAGCCTTGGAGGGCCACATCCCCGGCCTCAGGATTTTTCCGCTCTCTCCTCCCTCCCCTCCTCCCCCCTCCACTCAACTGCTCACTCACAGCCAACTTCTGCCTCCTTCTGAGGCCCTGCCTGAGTCTCACACACCCAACTTGGGGGGAGCCCCCAACCCATGGGTCTTTTTGGCATCAGAATAGATAGCCCATCACAGCCCTACATTCTAGAAGCCCCAGATGGCCCATATCTCCATCTCTTTGCCCCTGATTTCCAAAACTCCACAGGGAATTCTTGGAGAAGGAAGGAGCCTAATGTGGATTTTAAAACTTACAGTCTTTTGCTTTAAAATTCATTTGTGTTTTCAAGAGCTCTGCTTTTCTCAGAAGGGCCATACAATGGGAAGGCATTTGCGAAGATCTAAGAGGGCTGACCATTTAAAATTTTCCAAAAAGTATATTGTGTCCTGAAGTGCTGACCACAGTAATAACTCCACAGAGGTCAGTGTGTGAATTCGGAGTGGGTACCCTACTCACAGGGTTCCATACCCATCATTTCCAGACACACACACCGTACCCTCACAAAACAGGCTCAGGTGCCCGGATTTAAGAATGCTGTTCTATTCTTTTTTCTTGTAATATTTTTACTGAGCAGATTTTGCAAAAACAATCATTTCCCACCCTAAGTCGTTTTAGGTGGAAAATATCTCGCTTGGTATGAAATAATCTTCTCCTATCCAGTCCGCTTTCGGCCCCAGACATAGTGGGAGAGGCGGGTGGTTTCCAGCCCCGAGGCCAGAGCGTGGGGCTCAGGGCTGACTGGTCAGGGTGCCTGGATCCTGGCTTACTGGCGTCCGGCCATTTCTGCCCGCAGGTGCTGTGTATGGGAGTCACGGGCGCCGAGGCCGCCAGACCTACACGCGCTACCAGACGCTGGAGCTGGAGAAGGAGTTCCACTTCAACCGCTACCTGACGCGGCGCCGCCGCATCGAAATAGCCAACGCGCTCTGCCTCACCGAGCGCCAGATCAAGATCTGGTTCCAGAACCGCCGCATGAAGTGGAAAAAGGAAAATAAACTCATCAATTCCACACAACCCAGCGGGGAGGACGCTGAGGCAAAGGCAGGCGAATAGACGCCTGGGCAGGACCAGGCCCGCGCCGCAACCTCCCTTGGCTTTGCCCCCTTGCCTTCGCCTGCTCCCCAACTTTCTTCCCGCCTGCTCTCACCCGGGGGGCTTTCGAAGCTTCAGGGGAGCCCGGCGCTTTGCAAACGCCTGAGCATTTATTTCTTACAAGGAAAAAAAAAAAAAAAATCCCACACAGCCAATCCCAGCGGTAGAACGAGGCGCACTGCACACACAGTCCCGATCTCCCAGGCTGCCCAAGCCGGATCCGGATCTCCGGGCCCGCCCCGAATCCGTCCCGGGCTCTTGTTGTTAGCGCCTCTGCACGTCCCTGAGCTCGGGTCGCAGGGTTGCTGGAGAGGAAAGAACCCGGGGACCGAGCCCGTTTTGGTGTCTGGGCGTTTCCGCCTCAGTTCCTCGCCAAGTCCCAGAGATCTTGATCACTAAATCAACCCCGACCACTGGGAAGAGGGGGCCTAAAGTCTGGGGCCCCAGCTCTGCCGTGGCCTTCCAGGCCGTCCCCAGACAGGAAGACGCGCGAGGAACAAAGGGAGACGGAGAGAGCCTTGTGTCTCGGCCCTGCGCGCAACCGTCCGTGGAAAAGAAACAGCCTCAGCCCAGCCGAGCCAACCTGGGCACGGATGGAACTTCACAGCCCTGGAAGCGACTGGGCTCCCCGAAGGCTCTGAGCTCCGGATTCCGGCTCCCCACCTCCGATAGCGCCGGCGCTGCCACCACAGCAGCTTTCAGAACCTAAGGAGACGGCCCAGAGCCATGGGAGCAGCGAGAGTCCTGTTTTTCAAACGTGCCAGGGGTGCCTGAGATGCTTGGCCTCCATCGGGGAGACTCCCCTGCCTCGCCTTTAGGCTATATTTGTGATTTACTTTCGTCTTTCAGAACCCAGAAAGATAACCACGGAGGTACTAGGCACTGCCACAAAATGCTTTCATTAGCGCCCTCATTTTACTCCTGGAGGTCTAAGCAAGACCCTAATAATTTGACCCACGTATCCCCAGCCCCAAACAGCTTCTGTGGCTGTGAGGAGCCTGGGCCCACTCTCTGGGTTCACGGAGAACCCTTCGACTTGGGGCCGGGTTGGCTGGAGGAAAGGGACTGGGTGGTGAAGATTCTCCAAGCTGGATACTCAAAGCAAATCAAATAGCAAACTAATGACAGGAGAACCATATTTACACGCGAGAAAAATCGACTCTGGTTATAAAAGTGTATGGAATTTGACCTCGCCTCGGAGAAACACTACACAAAAGCTATCTTTAATAGACGCCTGTCATTTAAGAGCGGCAGGGACACTGCCCCTCACGCGCTCGAAAAAACAGAGCCATAATTGTAACTGCTGCTGCGGGTAGGATTTATTTCTCCAATTGGCTAAATGGCCTTCCCCCCTTCCCCGAAGGTGATATCTGTGTTTTCAAATTTCAGAGCTGTCGGCACGATGGGCAGAACCGACCCCAATCTCGCCACAAAAATAAGAGGGGCTACACAGCGGGGAAATAAAGTTGTTGTAAATAAAATTCAAGTCACCATCTTCCCCCAGTCCTCTGCATCCTCGCCGGGCACGCGATCGGCAGCTGACGGCCTCACAATTGGTACATCCTAATGGAACTGCGAGGGAAATGCAATAATTTTGCCATAATGGGCTGTAACCTCAATTCGACCCCGGCCCTCGCAGCCCCGGGTCGGAAGCGGAGCGATGCGCTCTGCCTCCAGCGGGTGGCGCTCGAGTCCGACTGAACGACGGCGGCGGGCGGCGGGCGGCGGGCACGCGCCTGGGGCGCGCGCGCCACCCCTCTCGCCTCCACCCAACTCCCCCATTAGTGCACGAGTTTACCTCTAGAGGTCATCAGGCAGGATTTACGACTGGACAACAAAAGCACGTGATTCGAAGTCGTACCCCATATTTGGGTGCCTACGTAGGAGGGAACCAAGTACATGTCCCAGTCATTTCCATAATTCATCATAAATTGTGCAAGGGTGCTATAGACGCACAAACGACCGCGAGCCACAAATCAAGCACACATATCAAAAAACAAATGAGCTCTTATTTTGTAAACTCATTTTGCGGTCGCTATCCAAATGGCCCGGACTACCAGTTGCATAATTATGGAGATCATAGTTCCGTGAGCGAGCAATTCAGGGACTCGGCGAGCATGCACTCCGGCAGGTACGGCTACGGCTACAATGGCATGGATCTCAGCGTCGGCCGCTCGGGCTCCGGCCACTTTGGCTCCGGGGAGCGCGCCCGCAGCTACGCGGCCGGCGCCAGCGCGGCGCCCGCCGAGCCCAGGTACAGCCAGCCGGCCACGTCCACGCACTCGCCTCCGCCCGACCCGCTACCCTGCTCCGCCGTGGCCCCTTCGCCCGGCAGCGACAGCCACCACGGCGGGAAAAACTCCCTGGGCAACTCCAGCGGCGCCTCGGCCAACGCCGGCAGCACCCACATCAACAGCAGAGAGGGGGTTGGCACGGCGTCCGGAGCCGAGGAGGACGCCCCCGCCAGCAGCGAGCAGGCGAGCGCGCAGAGCGAGCCGAGCCCGGCGCCGCCCGCCCAACCCCAGATCTACCCCTGGATGCGCAAGCTGCACATAAGTCATGGTAAAGCCAGCCTTTTCCTAAATCCAGCCGCGGGGGTGCGACTCTCGGTCCCCCTCCCATCTCCTTTACCGCCCTCTCTCTCCCGGTCTCTCTCCTGGTTTCCCCTCTCCCAACCCGGTGGAGCCTCTCCCCGCCGTTCTCCTTCCCCTGCCTTCCTTCTTCCTCCTTCTCTTTGAAGCGCTGGGCGCTCACGAATTGGGGGTTGGGGGGAGAGGGGCCGTTGGCCAGGCAAGTTTAGACGTTGAAAGAGGGGGAAAAGGAAAAACAAAAACATATCGAACCCCAGCGCCTCAGAACGCACTGACGGGTCAGGCCAGTCAAGCAGGGAGCAGAGGGGTAGAGGATGGCAGTAGGAGCCGTGAATCGAGCTTGTCAGGGCGGATAATTTATGAGGAGGGCTACGCTGGGGAAACAGCGTTACTAATTAGAGTCCCCGAAAAGGGGCTTGGTGGGGGGGATCATCGAGGCGAGATCTGGCGAGATGCTGAAATTTGGGCGCAGGAGGAAGAGCAAGAAAGGAAAGGGAAGAAGAAGGGGGGTGGAAAAAAAAAAAAAAAAGCAGGCGCCCCAAGCGTGCGGGCTGGAACAGGAGGCGCCTCGCGGGGCTGGAACTTTGAGGGTGACCTGGAGGCCACTTGGGCGCTCAGAAAAGGGCCTTGCTTTGGTGGGTGTCTGAGTGTCAGGCAGCCTGAGAGGGCTGTGCCCTGCCTCGGGACGCCAGAGGCAGGTCCAAAGGGCAGGAGAGGGACGGGGGAAAGCCGGGCGATCCTCCGGGGAGCGGCTTCAACCTCGGGTGGGCCGATTGTTCCCAGAGTCCAAACCGTATTGTTTTCTCTCTAGGAAGGAAGAG
>NW_011494936.1:3456368-3459223 GCF_000754665.1 Bison bison bison | reverse complement strand
AGCATTTTTCCCCTGTTCCCTGTCCAGGACCCTGGCAGTTCCAGCTGGCAGACTTTTTGGTAGCCAGAGGCTGAGGAGTGGGTGGCTAAACCCCTGACTTTTCTGTTGCAGACAACATAGGCGGCCCGGAAGGCAAAAGGGCCCGAACGGCCTACACGCGCTACCAGACCCTGGAGCTGGAGAAGGAGTTCCACTTCAACCGCTACCTGACCCGCCGAAGAAGGATTGAAATAGCACATGCTCTTTGCCTCTCGGAGAGACAAATTAAAATCTGGTTCCAAAACCGGAGAATGAAGTGGAAAAAAGATAATAAGCTGAAAAGCATGAGCATGGCGGCGGCGGGAGGGGCCTTCCGCCCCTGAGTATTTGAGCGTTTAAAGTACTGAGCAGTATTAGCGGATCCCGCGTAGTGTCAGTACTAAGGTGACTTTCTGAAATTCCCTTGTGTTCCTTCTGTGAAGAAGCCCTGTTCTCGTTGCTCTAATTCATCTTTTAATCATGAGCCTGTTTATTGCCATTATAGCGCCTGTATAAGTAGATATGCTTTCTGTTCATCTCTTTGTCCTGAATGGCTTTGTCTTGAAAAAAAAAAAAATAGATGTTTTAACTTATTTATATGAAGCAAGCTGTGTTACTTGAAGTAACTATAACAAAAAAGAAAAGAGAAAAAAACACACAAAAAGTCCCCTTCGACCTCGTTTAGTGCCAATGTTGTGTGTCGCACTCGTTGTTTAACTGTGCATGTGAGTGGAAGTGTCCCTGTCTCAATAGCTCCAAGCTGTTAAAGATATTTTTATTCAAACTACCTATATTCCTTGTGTAATTAATGCTGTTGTAGAGGTGACTTGATGAGACACAACTTAACTTGTTCGACGTGTAGTGACTAGTGACTCTGTGACGAAAACTGTGACTCTGAGCGGTGTGTCCCTGCGTGCCTTTGTAGGACCCTTTGCACGAACTCTGGAAGTGGCTCTTATAAGCGCAGCTTCAGTGATGTATGTTTTTGTGAACAAAGTTACAAATATTGTCCAAGTCTGGCTGTTTAAGCAAACTGTGATCAGCTTTTTTTTTTTTTTTTTTGGTATTTGTTTTTAAGGAAAAAAATACTGACTGGAAACAAAAAATAAACTTTCTATTGTAAGTTCTCTTGGTCTGGTTTGTGCCAAATAGCAAGCGGCTCTTTCTGCTCTTCTGTCTGTTTGATGCGGGGAGGCAGTGAGTCTGTGGCTACCTGAGCAGCCTGCTTGTGCAAGAAGGACCTCAAATCAGCAGCCTGACCCGCGGCCTCCCTAGCTCTGACCCAGCAGAGTTCAGGGCAGGAGGTAGAAAAGCCTTAGGTGCTTGCAAAGCCTGAGTTTAACCTGCCCATTTCTGAGGAAACCAAGTTAACCGGCTGGGTACAAAAAAAAAGAAAAGAAAAAGGAGAAAAAACCCAGGGCTTTGTTAGCGGCCCTCAGGGGCCCACACAGTTGCTGCCTCTCTCTGAAGGCCATCCTAGGCCTCCACTTGCTGAAAAGGCTGCTGTGTCAAGTTGTGGCCCTTTACCCCTAAACCACCCAGGCACCCTTTCCCACTCCTCACCCTCCTGAACCCAGTTGGCTTCTTTTGCTACAATTAATTTGCTACAAATGGAAGGTACTTACCCCATCCTAGCTTGAGTGGGAAACTCCTCAGAGCAGCTAAAGCAGCAACTAGAGATTTGCACATTTACCGACTGCTTACACTGATGCCGTCTTTCCTTTTAAAAGTTATAAAACAGTAAACTTTATAAGCCTCAGTTCCGGCTATATGACATTTGGGTGCCAAATGAATAGGGTTTTGTCTATGAATTAGATCGTAAAATCATCCATAGCACAGACAGATCGGCTCACTGGCTATAAAACGTCACGTGGGGCCATTAAAGTAAGTTTTATGGTTTTGGGGAGTTGACATCCAACATTATATACCACATAACATATAATCTCACTGACGCTGGACTCCATTTGACTCTTTTGCAGGCTACGTGTGCCGCCTGGTCATTCAAATTGTCAATTTTAGGTCCAGAAGTGTCCACACCACAAGTTCTCAAAACTCTCTGAAAAATGGCTACCTCCGAGTTAAGGTAAGCTCTTCCCCTGAGCGCTTTCAAGTTTATTTGTACTCTGAAAACTTTCTTTCTCCATCTTTCTTTCTCTCTCTGGTTCAGTTAACTCTGGGGTTGCCTCAGAATTCCGAAGGGGAGAGCAGACTTTCCCTCGGCTCAAATGAGAAGAGCCAGGAGCTAGCTTCGGAGGCACCACGGTGCAAGGCGCCTGTGGCCGCGCCGCATCCCCAGGCCTAACTTTAATTGCTGCACCAGCGCGGATGTTAATGACTTCCGCTGCTCTCGCCGGCGTGCAAAAAGATGATTTTTGTGTGTGAGTGGGCCTGCATGTGGAGACTGGGCAGAGTCGCCCCCATCCCGGGACTGGCGGGCCGGGCTCTACGGGGTCTGCGGAGCCCTGGGTGGGGGCTGGGAGACCCGGGGGGGCGCGGGCCGCGGGCGCCGAGGCCGCGCTGCGCCCGGGCGCGCTGGGGAGTTTGAAAGAAAAGGCCGAGCAGGGCCGAGGAGGACTCTGGCGGGATTCCTTACGGGGCTGTGGCAATACGTCTTCGCGGGCCGGGGTCATTTGGCAGCATTGAATCGAGGCGACGGCCTTCAGGGCCGAGTCGCAGGCCGGCTCGGGAGAGCCCGAGCGTGGCAGGGGCCGGGGGCGGGAGCACACCTCCAGGCTGGGCCCCAGGGTTGCCAGGCCGAGTCCAGGCCGCGGGCACCCGCGGGACCCTGGGGACCACAGGTCCCCACCTGAGGGGAGGGCTCAGTATCTCCCCGCCCC
>NW_011494936.1:3447971-3456268 GCF_000754665.1 Bison bison bison | reverse complement strand
CCCCGCAACCCGGGATGAGGCCCTGAACCTTGTTTGCCTGCACGTTCTTTTTATTTCGGTGAGATTGTTCTCACCCGCCTGTGAGTCTGAAGCAATAAACTTTATGGCCGGATTTAACTTTAGTCTTTGAATCCCCAGTCTAAATGAAAGGAGTTACAGAGCTTTCTTTTCTTCCGCCGTGCCTTTCTTCGCCCTCTCTTCTTTCCTTTTCCTCTCCTCCTCTGCAGAATTAAACCATCCAGGCACGGGACCCTCAAAAGGCAACTTAGCCATCTCCCTAGATAACACTTAAGATTAGAGAAATTTATTCCCCCTCAATATACAGGCAAACTCTCTGTTGCAAACTGTGCCCTGAAGTTTGGGGGGAAATCGAAGTGTCTTCAAGGCCCAACTTAAAAGCCCCTAGAGCCATTAGGTTGTTTTTCCTCACACATCATAAAGGGTACTTTAGGGGAGAAATTGGTCGTTTGTCAGTAGGAGACTTCCGCCTTTCTTTTGTTAGCTGCTCTTTCTGTTTGATCCCAGGAAATTTACATAATCTATGGTTTCCAAAACAGTTCCCAATATTGCACCAATGGGTGAGATAAATTTTTCCTGGGTACAGTTGCAGCTTGGTCTCAGCCACCCTTTCTGGACCCAACCCCCTACATTCTTCAGTGGCAAAGACATGACTGGGGACCCTGTGGCCTGTCTTGGGTCCTTTCTCTGAATGGGTACCCACAAGGGATTTAGCAGATTTTCCCCATCCTGGATGAAGAACTAAGCCAAATCCCCCAGTCCAGAAATGAAACAGAAATTGGGATCTTCTGTCTCCAAATGCTTTTCTCCTTAGGGAAATTTTCTGCAAGTGCTGACTGTAAAGTAAAGTCCTTCAAGTGGAAACATTTAATGTGTAATTTGGAATTTCCACAAATTTTATTGTGCAGAGGCCACTTTCACTCAACCTAAGTCCAACAGATGTCCCCAAACTCAGAGGTCCAGAAAGCAAAACCTCAGAAGTTTTTTGAAAAATTGAAACCCTCCCACAGGTCCCATTCCTTTTGAGTAGTGGGAAGGCGAATCTCTGAAGTCCTTTCGTGTAATCTATTAAAGTGAGCATTGATAGTTAAGCACTTAGGAAGATGGGTCTGTATCTTAGAACCAGGATATTAACTTTATTTGGGTTGTCTTTTATTATATTATGTGTTTGTGAGAATTCTGGTGTCTTTGTTCTGCTGCTGTGAGTTTCAGGTTCTTTAATGGAAAACACTGGGTTAAGGTTTTACTTTGGTTACTCATTTGGTGATCCTGCATGAGTGATTTCTTGGTGACTAAAACTAGTGGCAGAAAAAAGAGAGATAGTGCTCCTGACAGGTTCATTTAGGTAACTTGCCTGGAGAAGTGTTCATACCACTTCCGTGATCACATCCCACCCTGGGGTGTGGGAATGGGCAGAAAGGCTCTGGACCAGTATCACACAATATGGGGGAATCTTTCCCATGCATTAAAAAAATATATGGGCTATAAATATTGTCAGCTTGCTTAATTCTGTCTATTGTAATTATCATAAAACTTTAGAGTTTAAGAGAGCAGGCCAATGCACATGGGGTTAAACGACTTTAAAAAATACAGCATCCAGTCAGACCTATGTGAGCGGTATTGATGGCTGGTTATCTGCTTGTTTTGTAGATAAAGTTGTTTTTTTCTTGTGCATTCTTTTGGGGTTGTTTTTGCAGAGGAACTTACCTAAGAAAAAAAATCTCTGTCACACTGAGGGCTTTATGAAGACATCTAGCCTCAGCCCATCGGCTGCAGTGTCTGTCTGTGATCCTAGCCTTGTAAAAGGAGAAGGCATCCGAAATGTGCCGGGGCCCATTTGTTTCTACAGGCTGAAGAGACAATATTTCCTGAAGTATAAATATAATAGGAAGCTTCTGGTCACACTTACTTAGGGGTTTGTTAGGGTTTCCATGGTCTAATTTCACAACATTATGCCAAGATTCCTCCCCCTCCCCAACTCTTTCCCCCTGCTTCATTGTTGGCGTTCTGAGAGAACAACACAGAAATTTCTACTAGAAACGGAGTCATGTTCAGTTGTTGAGATGTGAAGAGTATTATATCCAAACAATTAATGAGGGAGAGCAAATTACATCCTAAAAGATAGGCTATTAAAGAGGAAAACAATTCTTTTAGCTTAAAAGGTGCCCTTCAAAGCCTCTCTCCCACCTTCACTCTGGAGTCTGTCTGAGGTTTGCCCACCATGGAGAGTGCAGAACATTGTGGGCGCCATACCTTTGGCTTCTAAGGCAGAACGTTTTTCAAGACAATGACAAAACTATACACGGGGCTTCCAGACTGGGCTGAGGGGGTCTGCCTAGGCTCCCACCCACATAGGAGAGGGGAGCCACAGTCCTAGCCATTCGAAACCCCAGGACTGGAAGGTCTGCCTAGGTCTGTTTTATTTGGTGTTTTTCCTGCAAAGAAAGCTGCCTTTCCCCCACCAGTTCCCCTCCCCACAAACCAGTCTTTTCAATAATAATATTTGTTATGAAGGTTATTGGGTAATTATTGCGATTTTGTGAAGCAGCCCTTGCTGGAGGTGAAGTCTGTCATCGCCTAACAAATGACGCCCGTGCAGTTCACTGCCGGGTTAAGTAAATGCAGAGAAGATAAATCTGCACACCCTAGGAATCGCCAGCAGAGCACGCTTTAGTACAAGTTCACAGTCAACTCTCCTGCCTGGGCCAGCTCTCCCAACAATTAGGGCTGCGTCTTTATTTTTAAATAAAGGAAAAGTCTCCAGCTTCCATTGCCTGTTTTCTCCCCATCTTCTTTTTTCTTTCACTTTTTGCGAGGGTCCCCTCAAAAAAGTCTTCTGCTCCAAATTTTCCTAGTAAATGAAATGATGAGTGATTTTAAAATAATCTCATTCCTATTTAAGTGATGACAAAAGGAGGCAGGAGGCTGATTCGACAGGAAATACAGTTAAAAACACACAAAAATATCCAATTCGCTCTCTTATTCCAAAAGGCAGTGGCAGAAGCAGGGCATCCCTGGGCTCCTCCGGTTGTGGGGGCGCTTCCCCTTGAAAGAAGAGGCATAGATTTGTGTATCTTTGTGGTTGTAACAGCAGGTCAAAAAGTTGAGGGTCAAAAGTTTACGTTGTGCAGCACTCTTAGTCATCTGTCCAGACAGAGTTTGATGTCAATGTTAGAGCTGCGATCTTGACTATCAGCACAAAAGATAAAATGGCTCGGAGTGACGCGTGTATCACGGTATGGACTCCAGGTGAACCCTAGTGGTTGAATGACCTCAATTACGAAGGAAAGGATAGAAAATTCCTCTTTTCAAGAGTAATACGTGCTGTATTTCATCTTGAATTATCACTCCCATTCTAAGGGAATAGCAGCAGGTAAATAGGCATAGATTATTGAAACACCAACACTTAGATGCTGGAGAATCCAGGAATCTGTGGGTTTGTCTCAAAACAAAAAAGCTGAAAACTCAGTGGACCTTTAAAAAAATTATGTAGGAAGTTGCCAATGTTCCATCATACCTTCAGAGGGAAAAGAATGGAGAAGGAAACTTCCTCTCTTTGAAAACTGTCATGTTGATGGGCTAATTTTTTTTCCTTTTTAGTACTTATAATGATCCCTAAAAAGTGTGTGAAAACAAGGGCAAACACAGGCACTGATTACAAAATGTATCCTTTGCCATTTTCAAGCACAGAATGCTTTTTTTCTGAAACTTCCACTCACTAAATGCTAAGGGAAGGGGAGAAAGGAAGTGGAAACCCTCTACCTCCCCACCAATGAGAAAATGCTTATTGGTACCAGGAAAATATTCCTGTCGTTAAACGTTTTTCTTTATGCTTATTGTTAACCCTACACTGAAGGGAAGAGAAATGCTACAATTTATGGGTGAATAAACTGTAAATAATATGCCATTTGGAAGGTGGAATCCACAAATGCCAGATCGCTTCATGAGACCACTGTGACAGACTTCTGTTCTCCAGAAAATACTCCTTAAAAATACATTTGGAATAAAAGCTAAGGAGGGGGAAGCAAGCTAAGGAGGGAGGGCGGGAGAATAGGAAAGAAAGGGAATAGTGTGCGAGGGAAGCCAACTGGAACCATGCCTCGTGTGTGCGTTGCAGCTGGAGAGCTAAACAATATTTTATTTTTCATGCACCTATATTAACCTTAAGTGCTGGTGCCATTAGCATCTATTTTCTGGGGGACATGGTTTCCTTTTCTATGTATTGATCTTCAAGTAATCTATGAAGGGAAACAGAAGAGAAAGATGAAATTTTTTTCCCTAGGTTTTTCTTTTAACTTTGGAGATAAGCTAATTCAACTACTCAGAATATAGATCTTTGCAGGGACATTTAAGATCATCCCACTATAATCTGGTTGATTGGATTTGCTGGTGCC
The DNA here is from genome assembly GCF_000754665.1 of Bison bison bison. NCBI lineage: Eukaryota > Metazoa > Chordata > Mammalia > Artiodactyla > Bovidae > Bison > Bison bison. The sequence continues at coordinate 3,451,856 of NW_011494936.1, read as the reverse complement.
AGGTAACTTCAGTGGTATAAAGCAAATATTTCCCAAACACTGCCTTCCTGGAAGTAGTCAGATTGTTTCCACTGTGCAATGTGTAAAGTTTTCACTCTGGCCAAGAGCTTGAAGCCAAATGGGGGTGTGCCAGATGAGAACAGAGGAAAGGGAACAACTGTGGTGGCTGCTGTTACAGCAGCGAACACTTCACCACATCTGGGCCAGTGAGATGAAGAAAGCAGAAACCCCCTGTATTCCTCACAAAGACAGTTATGTGTCTCTTAGAGAAAACCTTGTTATTGGTTAAAAACGTTCCACACCTTAGGAACATGTCAGCTTCAAAAAATCACAGACACCTCTTAGCTAGTTTTTCAAGTCAAAGAAAAGGTACCTGCAGAACTTATCACATTTAGAGTGCTTACTTTTTTAAATTTGGACGATTTTAATCTTTAGGCCTCTGGCACAACCCTGCTTAAAATTGATATCTAATCCAAATATGAGTTTCATATGCCTTACGCCTGGGTTGTGTTCATTAGTATAAACTACTGTTAAGGAAATTACCCCCAAAACAATTGATTATCAAATGGCTGATAAAGTATTGCTTCTCCAAAATCCTATCGAGTATAGGTGGGGGGTGGGGGGAGCCCTCAAATGCCACCATCAGGCATTCTGAAATTCAGTACTCCTGAACGCTCCAGAGACGTGCTTCAGATAGCGAACAGTCAGTCTGAGGGACTCTAGCTCTAGAGAACAAAGGACAAATACAGTCAATACATTCCATAACGTTTACATTTCCTTTGCTTCCTCCCCACCCCCGCTCCCGCCTTGATTTTCCCTGAGAAGGAGTGACCTGGGCAAAGCACCCTGCTCTCTAAAAGGCACTGTATAGACCTTTTAGAAGCGCAAAGTCCAAGGCCGAGGTGAACTTCAGGTCAGCGCGTCTAACAAATATGAAAATGTCGGCTGGTGAAGGGCGCGCCTTGTGATTTAACAAAGACTGTCAATGTGTAAGATTAATAAGAAACAAAATGCACACGGTGTCACTGTTCGGTCACTTTGAAACTTGGGACAGGGTTGCATTCAAGAGGGAAGGCTGTTCCAAATATATTCAAAATAATTCAAATCAAATTCAAACTAAGCAGCAAAACACTGACTCCCTCTCACCCTCCCTTCTCCCTGGGACTCCCTTTGCTTTCCTTCTCCATTTGGGATTTGAGGACATGATGAAAAGTTATTTCACTTAATGGGATTTTAAGAAAGCTTTCGTTAGGAATATATGTTATCCTTGCACATGGAAATGAGGAAATATGCTTACCAGTTTCCCAAGAAAAGGATAACGCTTTCACCGTGCTTGGGACTGGAGCCAGTTGGTGTGCGAAGATTAGTATGCTCCCACTCGGCTTGATTTCAGGGCATCCCATCTTTTTCTGGGCAAGATTCTGCCGGTAAACTTCAGTTTATTTATTAATTGAGTTAGTTTCTTCCTGGCTTTATGTTGGTGTCTTGAATCTCATGTGAAAGCAAGAGATTTTTCTGTTTGTTTGTTTTTTCAAAAGATTATTTCATTCAGTGGAATGATGCTATGGCTTGCAAAGAGAGATTGTGGAAGGATCAAAAAAGGTACTGAGATTGTTTATTACAGCCATAAATCTTGCAGTAAAATGTCAAAATGTCGGTGTGCGAGATAACACTTGGTGGTCCTGGCTCCGTTTGTGTTTATGATAGGAACCACAGAGACAAGTTACAGGCCTTGGGGGGATTCTGTGTAAGCCCATCTTCCTAAAGGAATAGAGCCACACGAAACACAGGCACAGTTAACTCGTTTAGGTTAACCATATACAAAACAGTGCCTGAGCCTCCTTAATACTTTTAAATAGAAACTGGGTAGAAGGTTCTGAGGCTAAACAACATGAATTTTGTGTTTTAGTATCTGTAAATAATATTGAACAGACATGGTTAAACCCTAGTCTGATGACACGAGGAGGGAGTCAACATTTCCTTGTCAGGTTTTTTCTTCCCTGAAGCTTAGTGAGCAGTTTTGCTAATTACTTTATGTATGTATATATTATTCATGTTATATAGTATACATATGTATATATTATTTTTCCTTGCAGTCCAGAGATATTGGTTTAGGCAGTTCTATCACAGGCTAGATATTTCCCTTGAGTCTAAAGAGGATGTCTCAAGATTACACTCAGTGTTGATTTCTGTCTGTGGCTTAGGTTTCACTTGTAAAAATTTTTTAGGATGCCCATGTCGATGGACAACTCTCTTCAAATGTGGAAAACCTCTTTGTACCACTTCAGGATGACTGCAGCTAGAAAGCTAACATGGTCCCCTTTTAAACCTCTTTCCCTAAGTTAGTTTAAAGATTAGTCCCATATAATAGGCTTTATGTGGCTAGGCATTAAAGACTATCCATCAAATGGATATATTCCAGCATTTAGTAACTCATATGAGTAACCCATATAAATGAAAATAGAATTGAGATTCCTTTTTAAGTGTCTCCAGGCTTAGGCTGTAACTTTCCTTGTCTGCGTTCCAGACTGTTGTGAGAAGGCTGTTTATATTGCTCTTTGAAAAATCAACTAAGGTGCACCAGCTGAAAAATACTTGCTTTGCATGCCAGTATGAAAGTATTTTTAGAATGGTGACTATAGTACTTTGCACTGCTTTAATCTAGGTTGAAAAGAGGATCTAGGTGTGTCTATTACTCAGAACTATTACTCAGAAAAGGAAAGGGAAAGTATATACTGCGAGTAAGGCATCAGTATTTACTTCAAAGATCAACATTAGGTGGAATTAATAAGTAATTTATTTGTTAATAATGGCGTAATTAGTTTACCCATCAAATTTCAATTACCAAATGGCAGGCAACAGCCCTCTCTCTCCACTTTCCAGAGCTACTGACATCGTTAATATGCTAATTTTCAGCAATTCAGAAATTATAGATTATCTTTAAATATAACTTTAACGTCAGATACAGCCTGGAAAAGCAACACCCGAAGACAAAACAAAATTCTTAGCGGGAAAAAACCTGTCGGCACAATGCCTATGCTATCCTTAGCTTGTTTTTGCTTGGAGATTGTTCTGAAGTAGGAAATTGGTGGTCTCAATGGTGGATTTTGTGAAGACATCGTCGCTTCTATCTATCCCCACCCTTGGGCCACTCTCTCTCTCACAATCGCACCTACTACATTCGAGCATATTTAATTCTGAATCGACACTTCCATCAAATGAGACGCTATTAGGAAATTCTTGTTTTTCTTAGGAAATAACCAAATCAATTCTGCTTCTAAAAGGAAAAAAAAACAAGCTAATCCGGTTGTACTGGAATAGTCTTGTTTCAAATCTAGGGGCCGATTTCCTTCAGCTGCTTACCCACCCACCCTTTTTGGCTCCTGCCTGACTTCTCAAACAAGGTACAACGGGCGCGGATGCGGTGAGCACGATGTGAGGAAGGAATCAGTTGGTGAGAAAACCGGTCTGTTGGCTCCATTCGTTTTATTCCGGGGCCAGGATGAAAAACGGAATACCACCCCCCTCGCCTTGGTCCCCACGCCATTCCCTCCCCTAGGCGGCCTCGAACTCTGGAGGACTCCAAACCAAGCTAGGCTGGGGCCCGAGGTCAGCGCTGGGCCGCGGCCGCATGCCTGCCCCGAGGCCTAGACCAGGGCAGGCGTAGGCTCGGTCCCGGCATGCGAGAGAACCAGAAGCCTGTGGGCCCCGAATTGCCAGCGGGACTCAAAGTTGGGGGGTTGGAGGACCAAAGCACCAGCTCCCTCCTTTCGGCTGAAGTGGGACAGCAGTATCCATCACCCGTCCGCGCGCTTCCTGATCCGGGTCCGCGCGCGCGGCGCGCACATTGGCGGGGGCGGGTCACGTGGAGGTACGGGGCGGGAG
>NW_011494936.1:3447691-3447800 GCF_000754665.1 Bison bison bison | reverse complement strand
CTTCACAAATTAATGACCATGAGCTCGTTTTTGATAAACTCCAACTACATCGAGCCCAAGTTCCCTCCCTTCGAGGAGTACGCGCAGCACAGCGGCCCGGGCGGCGGAG
>NW_011494936.1:3441001-3447225 GCF_000754665.1 Bison bison bison | reverse complement strand
CCCCGGGCGTCCCGTCAGGGGGTAGCGCCCCCGCGTGCCCGCTGCTCCTGGCTGACAAGAGCCCGCCGGGCCTGAAGGGCAAGGAGCCCGTGGTGTACCCCTGGATGAAGAAGATCCATGTCAGCGCCGGTACGTGGCGCCGCTGGGGAGGCGCGGAAGGGTGGGCTGGGGCTGAGCCGGGTTCCAGGGTCGGGGCGGGGATCGGGGGAGAGGCCCCTAGGGGAAGAGGGCCTCGGGAGGGGAGCACTCAACTGGCCCAAGCTACAGTGGGATGTGGGTGTGTGAGCGCCAGCCAGCCGCCTGATTCCAGTGTGAGAACCCTTTTGTACCCGGGGTCCCTTTATCTGGAGATTTACGAGACGACAAACTGTTAGGGCAGTAATTATAGCCCCCATAAATTTAATTGCCCTGGCAGAGGCTTCAGGCCATGTGTCTTTGAAGCTTTTCTTCAGCCCCAATGCCCAGCACTATTCTTTATGGCTCTCGGGTGTTTCCCGTTGTCAATAGCCTGTGAAACATTTTCTTTGCCGTTTTATGTATCTTGCGTGAACTTGGTGTCAGGTTATTATATAATGATGATGTCCAATTGCTCTTCCCCACCCCACCTTCTTTTTCCTCCTCCTTTCCCTCTCCTCCACTCCCTCCTCCTTGGCTTTCTCCTTCGGGGTTATGGGCTTTCAGTCAACCCCAGTTATAATGGAGGGGAGCCCAAGCGCTCCCGAACCGCCTACACCCGGCAGCAGGTCTTGGAGCTGGAGAAAGAGTTCCACTTTAACCGCTACCTGACCCGGCGTCGCCGCATCGAGATCGCCCACACGCTCTGCTTGTCTGAGCGCCAGGTCAAGATCTGGTTTCAGAACCGAAGGATGAAGTGGAAGAAAGATCATAAACTGCCCAACACTAAGATGCGATCCTCCAACTCCGGCTCGGCTTCAGCAGGCCCACCAGGAAAACCACAAACTCAGAGCCCGCATCTGCATCCTCAACCCCACCAGGGCGCCTCCGCGCTCACTCCTTCCTCTATGTAATGTTCCAGAGCTCCAGACCAGTTCTGTCCCTCACCTGCTTTTCTCCTCTCTTCTGCCCCTTTTCCCATCCACCCGTCCCCATCTGGACTACAACAGACCCCCCAAACAAAACTCAACTTGGAGAAAAGGATGATAAAACGAAGATGTTTTGCGGGTAAGAAAGTGTGTGAACTGCTTGCCACTGAAGAGAAGACAATGACCAGGATGCTGGCTGGTGGAACAACCTGCTGGCCTGGACAAGGCTGCCAGGTTTGGGTACCTGAGAAGGACCACTTGGCATTAAATACTTTTGAGATGGCTGAAGCCAGTCACACAACTCATGTTGACTGGGAACATGTACATTTGTTGCAAGCAGAAGAAAACAGACCCTTTTCCTACATTCCTTCCCTTCCCCTCCCTCCTTAAGGCAGCTCATAAAAGCTTGTACTGAACTGAATAAATGAGTAGCCACTGTGGACCTCACAAGATTATTTAATTCTCAAAAATGTATAGACCTTGATGGTAGATGTGACACATGTTGGTTTCCCTTCCTTTCATTTATTTAAAATATTGTTATGGAGATATTGTCTAATTCTGAGGCACAATCTTGGAAGGGAGAGTGCATTTAGTCCCATGTGCAGCTGTATAAATTGTGGTATGGCTCTGTAGAAAGCCATGTGCTAAGAATAAACTCTGTTTAAAAAACAAATTTCTAAGACATATTTGTGTGTTTCCTACTTTTAATTAAAGAAAAGTTCTCTGAATTGAAATGGTTGACCTTTCGTGTAAAAATCCTGTAGATGGTTTGGGTTGCATTCACTTGGACTGACTGCTCACATAATTTGTTCAACTTGAGCTGAACTCTTGTCAAGTTTGACCCACTGTGGGAAAAGTTCCAAAGAGCAGGAAAGCTCTTGAGCTCTGAGAGGGCTCCTCTTCTTCCCAAACTTGGCCAGGCTTTCAAGCTTCAAGTCTCTGTAAGGCATAGAAACGTGTCCTTCTCTGCAATGAAAGGTGAAACCATGCAGTGCTGCGGGCCCACGAGTTTCTGCAGCTGTTCTACATGCTGAACTCTGAGCACACTTGGAAAGAAGTGGTCCGTTTGGTATTTATTGCACCTTCACACTTAATCTGCCTGTTTCCCTGGAGATAAAAAATAGTTTGTGCAAAGAGTTGAGATTGCTTTTTGTCGCTTGGCCGTTTTTAAGGTTCCCTTCACTAACTGCAACTTGGGATTTTTGTTTGTTTTTTCATTTCTTTTTCTTCTTTTTTTTTTTTTTTCCAAGCAAGACCTTTAAAAATAAACTGAATTTTTCTGGTATACCCTCCAAAGTTTCTTGGGAGGAAAGAATAATGACACCTTAAGCATAATGACACCATAACCAAGGTCGATCTGGGAGTATTAAGTGTTGGAAGAAAGCCAAACTCTGAACCAGGGACATCTTCCTTAAATATCACCAGATCGCACTGTGCAACCTAGAGATCTAGATTCAAAAGGCTGAAATCAAACCCCACTTCTCAATCTTCATAGCCCTAGTATCTGCTTACTCATTTACAAATTAGCAAAGAGGATTTAACTTCATTGTCACTGAAGGGAGTACTCTCCAACAAGACTGATAAAACCAACAGCCCCTAGTCCCAGAATATAAGAACTATCACCTGACCTTGAATGAGTATGGTTTTTAGTTCATGTAATAATTTTAGCAGAGATGGGAAAGGGGTCTCACCCACCTCTGCAGTATCAAAGGAGTTGTAACCGCATTTCCCCATCAGAGGCTAACTACACGTAGCCAGTGGTCAGTGCTGTTAGACCTTCCTCCTCAACTGGTCTGTGTGCCAGAGGCAAGGGTGATCCGTTTTCTACCTGGGAACAAACCAGATCTTAGAGGAAAGTGGACACCAGTCTCTGAGGGGCCTCCTCCTCTCCCCAAGAAAATTCAGGAGCAAACAAATATATTCCTTCCCAAGTCAGGCCAAACCTGGCATAGAGTGCATTTTATAAGGTGTGAACAGTGAACGGGTGCCAGGGAGCTCTGGAAGCCCTGCAACTGCCGCAAAAACTTATTAACCCTCCCCCTACTACATGCACTTGTAAAACGAAATTAAATCATGCTGAAAATAGCAATTTTCCCAGGAATCATTAATCACCTCATACAATAAATACTTCTTTGTAATTCAACAGCAATTCTGAAAGGCATTCTCTGGGAAAAGTCTGTGGAGAAGCAAGGGATCTTCTTGCAAATAATGTGGTCTCGGGCAAAGACTCAGCATCTTGGCTGTCTGCTCAAAAAATGCCTAAGCCTCTTGGTGGAAATTGAGTGTCGAGCTGCAAAACCTCAATTGGCAGATTATCATCATTTAAGGTAAATTCTTATATTTCTCCTTGGTAGGAAAGGAGGGATATGGGGGCATTCATTAACTTCATATGGAGGCACTTGTTTGGGGGTGGAAGGAGATTTTCTTAATCTATCCGAGAAAAGAGAGAAGATCAAGATTGTTTTTCTAATATTCCCTGACGGAATGTCAGTTTTTGCCCAAGCTGTCTTGATTATTAAGGTATTGGTAAGGTTTACAAAGCCAAAATTACCCACAATGATCCAAATGATTATTTCATTTTTTCAAGTGATTTACCTGCTTCAGATTTGGTCTTTAAGGGAGCTTGTTATAACAGCTTAGAAAATCTCACTTTGTGTTTCAAAATCCTGCATTGTCTGCCCCTTGCTAGGGCAACCATAAGAGTTCACCCAGAGGACAAATTTTCTATCTCATTAATTGTTTTTTTTTTTTTTTACGTGAACCCTATGGGCCCCACAAACCCTTGACCTTTAAAGACAGTATTTTGTGTAAGCTCTGTAAGTTTCCTACCAAAATGACCCTTAAACATGGTCCCTTCTTCTTTTTCTCTTTCCCCCTTCTTCCCTCTAACACACACTCATCAGTTTTAGTCACAGAGCCACACTATGCATGACTCCTAAGATAAAAGTTTTGTCAACATCTGAAATCAACCTAAATCGGATTGGAGACACTTTAATGGTCACAGTTTGAATTAAGTACTTAACACTATCCCCCCCTGAAGAAAAATGGCACTTTGCAGGCTCTCTTTCCTAGTTTTGCTGAAATCTACAATATACGGTGTTTTATTACAGCAGGAATTCAACTGTGACAGGCATAGTAGAGTACTTAATACCCAGGATGGAGCTCCTGGGAAGATTACCTAGATATATGGTGAGTGGGCCCTCCAGACAGCATCTCTGACTTTATATTTAGCTGTCCCAGGATGCCCACATTCCCCCCACCTCTCAGCCTCCTCCCCTTGGAGCGGGTATCACTCTCTCTCCCTCTATCCCTTTCCATACCTTGAGCTTCCAAACTGTGCTGCTTTTCTCACCACTGCCTGTCCTACCACCCTTTCAACATAGAAACAGATCAATGGTTCTTTGAAATGGAAAGAAAGAAAACCCCAAAGAATCTATGTAGCAAACAGAAACCTAGGACTTCCGGTGTGGGTGAGTTGGTTCTTTGTACTTCCTTAGTCTCTGCATCCCTAGTTGTGGTCCGGTATGGAAGAACTCAGTCTCACCTTTCCCAACAGCTGCTCCTGTTGCCCCTTCTCTGTACTATACACCAGCCTGAGAATAATTCTGCTTCCTCTCTCAAAGAGTATGGGCTGGGAAGGAGGAGGAAGAGAGTGTGTTCTGACTCCTTGACAGTAGCAGTGAGGCTGCAGGGGCTGCTGTGAAGCATTTTAGCCTGAAACTTCAGTCTTGGAACTCTGGCATCTCTTCTTCCCAAGGTCCCAAACTCCAGGAGTAACCACTCTCCCCTATCCCCACTTTCAGGCCAGCCCTACTACTTTCAGGCCAGCCCTACTCGCTCTATGATTGATTCCTGGGGCCAAAAGAGATTCCTTGATTGAAAGAATGTCCAAGGCGAAAGAGATATGGATGCCATTTTGGTTTAGTCTTCTCAGTTTACCAATAAGGAAACTGAGGCAGCTGAATGCTTCCCGTTTATGTTCTTTATGTTAATCAGTATGTAGCTTGAATAGAGTCTTGGGTCTCATCTTGGATGGGGTGAGTGTACAGACATCTTTTCTCTGCAGAAGCCTCTTCTGCCTGGAATAGACATGTGCTTCTGGGCTTCACTTGAAACTGAAGGGAGGGCCTCAGGTGTCCAGGGGCCAGGGAACAAGGGTGGCTTCTTGCCTGATGAGCCACCAAAGCAGTTGGGGAAATTATATAACCAAACTGCTGTAGCCAGTGTGGTAAGACAGGTGGGTTGACCTCTGGACTCAGGAGGGAACGGATGTCAGGGCATCTGACTGTCCACAATTCTCCTAGTCCTGGAATGACTATTTCTAATATGCTAGCCCTGAGATTTCTGTAGGTGATTGCTGCCTCGGAGCCTGTCAAGGGCGTCTGGGTTCTGGAGGCCTGGGAACTAAAAAAGCCAAACAAGGACCCTGGTTGCAGCAGATAAAGGTGTAGTGCCTGTTCCAGGGAGATATTGAAATTGTAATCTTTGTGGTCACGTGACTCATTAAATAATTAATGTGGATCGTCAGGAATGGATCGGAGTCGTCAGGGCCTCACTAGGAATGAATCTCAGAAGTGAGTCCCCCAACTTCCTATTTGATTTTTAAAAACACACACCCTCAGATTTATATCCAAAAGCTTTTTAACTGCTTCAGGAGGGGTGGAGAGAGGCCGTCAGCGGGCAGGACCCGGAGCTGGCCGACCCACGCTGGGTCGTGGGCTTTTTCCGTAGGGTTTCTGCGAGTTTGGGGAGCGCGGCGCAACCGGGGAAACGTGAGTTCGGGTTCGGGATTTCTGCGGTCACATCTTGGCTTTCGTGATGAAGTGGGACTGATGCTCAGACAGTTGGTAATGTTCTGATTCACACTGGGGAAGGCTGCAGAGATATCACAGGACGGGCGCGCGGCTTTGTTCAATTTTCCCAGTGTTCATAAATCACCCGCGCCCGGCGAGCGAGGGAGCAAGCGAGCGCCAAAAACGCCGGAGAGAGAGGCCGCAGCGGCAGCGGCAGCGGCAGCCATTGCAGGGGAGAGACCTGGGCAGCGTCTCTTTGTGACTCATTAGTCTGAACGATTTATGGTGGAACTGCAGCCATGAATATTTGACTTGGGGATAAGGAAACAGCAACAATAATAATAACCATAACAATTACAATGCTCCTAAGAGTCAGGGGGGGGGTGGG
>NW_011494936.1:3439991-3440783 GCF_000754665.1 Bison bison bison | reverse complement strand
GGGTCCATGAAGCCTGAGGGTCAGGGGACTTGTGGGCTATTTGGTAGCCCCTTTTGGCACTCTTAGCAGGATTGCATGGGTGCAGGACAGCCACTGGGGCTGATTTGGGCAGGCTAGAGTGTGGGACAGGAACAGGGCTGTGGAAGCAACTGGACCTCAGAGTCCCAGCCCAGCAGAGAACTTCTCTAAGCCAGGGACCCAGCACCCAGGAGGATTCTTTGCCCCTCCTCAGTGTCTTCACCCTATCCCCCAAAAGCTGGCTGACCATTTGCCAGTTAGAGAGCAAGAGAGGGCTGCAAATATCTGGAGGGAGGCGGCAGCAACAGAATTAGGGCCTGGAGGGACTGGCCGCTGCTGTGTAAAGGGAGGCTGGATAGGGTCCCCAGATGGGGTATTGTCTAATACCTGCATCCTCCCCAACTTCCCCCACTTCCAGCAACCATAGCTAGCCTACTCAGAGGGACTGGGTGCTGTGGTGATCCCGCCAGCCCACTGGGGCCGAGAGAGAGGACGCCGCAGGGCTTGAATGAACCAGAAGACAAAACCTTCCAAAACTGCCCCTGGCCCATGGACTGAGCCGGAGTCTGATTTCGCGCCAAACAAAAATGAACACTATTAGTGAGGTTTCAGGAGAGCCGGTGATTGAATGCTCCCAGGCAAGGCTTCCCTTTGTTAGCAGAAGAAAATAAAGCGTGCATTCACACTCCCAAGTTGAGGTGCGAGAGCAGCTCTTGCAGCAGAGGGAGGGCACCAACAGAAAGCCTCTTCCACCTTCCCGTCTTCCTCCGCCTG
>NW_011494936.1:3431943-3439891 GCF_000754665.1 Bison bison bison | reverse complement strand
CCCACCCCCCCGCCATAAAAAGAAAGAAAAAAAAAAGTGTGGGTGCGGAGATGGAGTATGTATTTATTTTACAAAAATAAATCACCACCTTCAGGCCATTTGTAGACCGGAACCTTTCGAGCAATGAGTGCGCCACATGGGCGAGTGTCCTGGCGACTCTTCCGAGTCCGTGTCACCCCGGGGGCCACCCGGGCACCCGCATCGCCGGCGCCTCCAACTCTGCTCCTCCAAGTCCCTTCTTCCGCGGCCGCCCTTCACCCTCTGCTGTTTGTTTGTCCGCAGAGCCGCCGGATGCCGGAAACGGGGAGTCCCTGAGCGCCCGGAGCTAGAGACACTCTCGGCTTCAGCCTTGGACATCTTTCGAGGTAAGCGCTGCGTCCCAACTCTTCACCGCGCCGGCCCTCGCACCGGTGAAGAAGTTTACTTTCCCTGGCAGCTGCCACCCCTTGCAGCTAGCTGGTCAGTATTGAAAGAGGTGCTGGTCAATATATAACTTCTGAGGAGTTCCCCTCAGCTGCGCGCCCTGCCAGCGAGGGCTTCGGCGACAAAGCTCTACCCCAGACCGGCTTCGTGCAGGAGGGGCGGTTGCAGAAACCAAAGATGTGTGTTCGTCGGGGGCGGGGGCGAGTGGGGGGCTCAGAAGGGCGTGTGTGTTTCTTCGGGCATGCCTCAGACGAACCGAACCGCTCCACGGAACAGCAGGGCCAAAGCCTACTAGTAGAGGCCACGGGCGCGGCGGTAGCCGCGTGGGCCGCTCTCCTTGTGGACTGTTCACGGCGCCTGCGGAGCCTGGGAGTTCAGCCGTTGTGGTCAGCCTCAGGTCTGCGCGCAGAAAACGTGCCTCGACGCCTTGTAGTTTCTCCTATCGTCTTGCCTTTCCTTGGCAAGAGGGAAGTTGCTGTATTTCAAATGTGTAGACCATCGTTGGCAGCTGGGCTTCTCGGTTTCTTTAGCCGGACTGATCCACTGATCTTCCTGTGGGAAAAGCACGGGTTTTCTGTGTCTCGTCGTTTTCTTTTCCTATTTAGAACAAGAGAAAACTCTTTAAAATTCTTTCCAAGTTCTGGCTTAATTTGTTCTCTTAGTTTGGGATGCAGGGAGGTAGTTACTGTGGTTTATTACCTTGTAAAAGATCCATAAATTTCGTGCCTATTTGGGGGAGGGGCCGCTGGAATAGCTTTCAAAAGCGTGGGATGAAGGAATGGATTTGCTTTGTTCTTTTAGGAATTATTTATTTTTAAAAGTTTGCTGAGATTTTTTTTAAATCTTCTATTCCCTAGGCCTCAGTCTTCCCAAAAATCTGCTCCTACAATAGATATCAGGTTGTTAATTAATTGAAACACTATTCACTGATGCTCTAGGGCTGATAAGGTGTTCTGGATACAATTATTACTTTATCAGATAGGAAGTAAACAGAGTAATAGTAAAGCTGGTACTTTCTCAGCTACTGTATGTTTATTTATCCCAAGTATAGATAGAGCATTTCAGGAATTTGTAACTCAGATGTACTTAGGATTTGCATTTCAGAACATAACAGAACCACCGCATGTGTAAACAGTTGCAGAGGTCTGTGGCCAGGGGTATAAAATGATAATACATATCCAAGAGAACTTGGAGCCCATTTGTACTGTAGTTGCACCCACAGGAAATATCTCATGTTAAATAATGATCTATAACCTGCCCCCCCAACCCCCCCCCACCACACACACAGTGGGCTAAGGGCCTTACCTGACACTGAATAGAAAAAACCACTACAGTTAAGTAAAGGGAGAAAAATGTTAAGTGTATTTTTGACGGAGAAATCAGATTACAGTGTTTGAATACAGATATAGCTAATCTGCCAACAGCCTTGCAAATATTGACTAAAGCTCTGTATCCTTGGTCACTTGCTCCTTCTAAGACAACTTTGTGCTATTTTGGCTCCATTGCATGGATCTAGGGCTTTTGTCCGAGCCCTGGCCAGGTTGAGTGGAGGAGTCAGTAAAGGGGGAATTGGCAGCTGGGTTTCCCAACCTGCGCCTAGATACTTGAGCATCTCTATTCTTGTTCTCTGGAACAAAACGGAACCATAAAAGGCCCATAGCCTTGCTTCAGGAAAGTGGGTTTCAGAGTGGTGAAGGAGGACTCTCAGCTGCTGGTTCCCTGGGGGCTTGGCCAGACCAAGATCTCTCTTAGGGAAGCCATTTTCACTTCAAAAGTTAAACTTCCTTTGACTTGTTCAGATTTTTCCCTTCACATCCCACCCAATCACCCCATCCCACTCCAAGTCGTTAATGTTAATTGTTAAACAGCAGTTGAAGCATTAACTGGGCTGTTAATAGAGGTATAGAGGCTCCTAGCTGAAGCTGAGATGCTGCTGGGCCTTTCTGGCGTTAAGGCATTTCTCTGAAGCAGGACCAAAGACTTCTCTCATTGATTTATCGCCTCGGAATTTCGGTTTGCTCCAGACTGCTCTGAGAGTTCTAAAGGGGGCCTCTTCTCATTTTTGAGTTGAAGCCTATGCAGAAACTTTAGTTGGCAAGGAAGGGAGTTTGCCAGGCTATCTGGAGAGCTCAGGGTGAAATTATACGGATGGATGGGGTAAGGGGAGCAGAGGCCAGTGTATTAGTTGTCTGAGTCCTTGGGAAACCAGAGAGTGCTTTTGAAAAGAGCCTTTGGGCCTGACCCCTACCCCCCAAACCTGAGAGAAGCTGGTTTTCGATTTGGGTTCTCACTTTGTAGCCTGTGACTTAGGTCAGAGCTGGGAAGGTTCACATAGGGGTTCTCTCCTAGCTATCCCATAGACAGAACTTTATCCAGCTTAGGCCGGGACTTACTTCCAAGGAATTAGGCCTCCTCCTTTTTTATTGCCCTTCTCATTTGGACACCCCCATGACCAGGCCTCTGCTGAGGGCCTTATTTTCTCACCAGGCGCCTTCTGTCCCTCTGCAGGGGAGAAGGGGAGGGAAAGAACCATGCACAGCTTTCTGCAGCTGCTACAAGTGAGCCTTCATGCTTAGAGAGTCATAGCCAGCTGAAGACCCACTCTCAAGGAACAAAAGAATATGGCATGAGGATCTTACCACCACCTCAGAGCATTCCCCAAGTTAGAAACAAAGACCTGAAAAGAGGGAGTTTTTAGATGGCTTCTGAGAATGTGAACTGTTGAAGTCAGTGGACAGAGCCCCCAAGCAGAAGGCAGGAGTTGGAGTGGGATGAGGAGGGGGAATGCCAGGTTCCTCATGAGCAGAGTTGGTCCCGTTCAGTTTCTGATGGTGGACACAGAGTTGTCTTTGAGGAGAGTGGACACACTTGTCTGCAGAAAGGGTCTTAGGTTGTCTTGTAGGTTATTTCAAGGGATGCCAGCAAACATTGGTTCTTTTTTTTTTTCCCCTCTCTTGCAGCGACAATTAGATCATTTCCCCTTACATTTTTCATCATTAGAAGCCTATAATTTCATGTATCACTCAGCTATGCACTAAGGAAATGTGTAAGTGCAGATTTGGCCTGGACACTTGGTCCCTCCAGATTTTGCAACCCTGACCCACCACTCTAGAGCCAAGCATCTCTCTTGTAGGGGGCTCCTATCAAAACCAGCTGGACTTGGAGGAGGTGCTTCGGCCTTTTGTCAGGTAATTATGGGCCTTTTGGGTTTCTCCAGTGACTGTGGTGTATGGTGTGGGTGTTAGCAAACTCCATACAATGGCAGGCCATTAGGGAGTCCACTGAAGAGGCCAGTTAGTACTGGGTTTTCTTCTGGAAACAGGGCCAGCACCTTTTGCCTTTTGATATACTGGCCAGTTGGCCAGGGGAGACTGGAGTGCTTGGGTGTTTTGGGTTCAGCTTGTGTGTAAGTGGGAGACTATAAGGAAAGTTCTTCAGACTGTGAGAATGGGGACAGAATTGCTCTTCCCTTGTGCTGACTCATGTGTACAGAAATGTAAGTGGAGCTAAGTGGCCTTGTGTGATGAGTGTTGGGATGGGGGGAGATGCCCCAGTGTCCTACTGTCCTGGATAATACTTCCCCATTGCTGGTCAAGGTCCCCCAGTTCACCTCCCTGAAAGCTAAATGTTCTGATTGGAAACGTAGTTCCTTCAGTGATTCCCTATTTCAAATAAAAGGATTTAAGTTGACGTATGACCACGTGAGCACATAATACAGCGCATTATTGTGGCATTTGGAGCGGAGACCCAGACGGGCTTTGCCTGTGATTACGTTTTCTAGATTCTCTACAGAGCGAGAGCTTTCCCCCACCCCCACGCACCCACCTCCTCCTTCTTCCCCTTCTCCGGAGAGTGCTCTCCTAGCGGGTTGCAGTTTTCAGCGCTCATGGAGCGGTTCTGGGCGAGCTAGCCGATGGGACTCCAGGCCACACCGGGAGAATGGAATTTATTTTAAGGTATTTCTGTTGATTGTTCATATCTGGAGTGAGTTATGGCTGTGAGAGAGACAAAGGTCAGGCGAGGAGACCCTGGTTCATGGACAGGACCCTCAGCGCCTCTCTTCCTTTGTTTCTTCCTTAGAATCGAAAGCATTTGAAAGATCCCCAGTGGCGCCTCAGACTGCATTTAATTCCCTGGCAAGTGTTGGGGGGTGTAAAGGAAAGAGCATTTGGGGGCTACTAGGTGGGCCTGGTGGCCTCCAACACTCGAGTGGCTTTGTCCACTGCAGCGGGAATTGAGTCCCAGAAGCTGAGCCCCTGGCGGATGCGAGTGTTGGAGCACTGCCGGCTCCAGCCAAGGTGGCCCGAGTGCAGCTCACAGCTTGCTGGATGGAACTGCCTGGAGAGGGTGGGGGCTGAGTGAAGGAGAAGGGGAATTGCTCCGTTTAGCCGTGTTTGCTGGCTAGGATGGAGGGTGAAGGCTGACCTGGACAGCCAGAGCAGCTGGGGGAGAGAAATCAATGAGTGTCCAGATGCGCTGCCATTTTATTGATGATGCTTCGGGCCACTTTGTTCAGTGTTAGGTGGTTGCACGCGCTTTCCCACTTGCCAGACTGAAGGAGCCAGACCCTGAGGACTAGCCATTGTTTGCCCGAGTACCCTTTGCCTGAACAGGGGTGGAGAAGGACAGCTCAAATCTAGGAGAGGCTTGGGCTGGGGGCAAGCATGCTGAATGCCCAGAAGCTCTGTTGTTCTAACATTCAGGAGACAGAGAAAGGAGGGAGCTGGAGCTAGCTGAGCTTCGTAAGACACAAGGCTGGGGCGCCCCCTGTTTCACCCCCAGCCGGCTAGGAGAGTTGGAGAACTGGCCGGTGTGCCCTGGGCTGGAGGGAAGTCTGAAAGCAAAGTCTGCAGAAAGCAGAGGCAGACATCTTCAGAGTCCCAGGAGCGGTGCTATAGTCAGAATGGGGGCAGATGAGAGTTAAATAGCTTCCAAATTACTGGGAAAGCCCGAGCTAATTGGGCTTTAGGGACCCCATAGGAAGGATGGAAACTCCCTAAAAAGGTGAGGGAAATTTTCACTTTCCTCTGCTGAAGTTCTTGGAGCAGAGAAAAGTGATGCCTACAAAGGAGCTGGGAATCGGATCTGTGTCCTGACTTAAAAACAAACAAACAAACAAAAAAACCCCAAAACTTTCCGCACTGGGGGAAAAAAAAAAAAGAAATCAAATCAGATTTCCCCTACTTGAGTGAGATTTACTTCCCCAGACAGAAGGGCTGCTTCAGCCCTCCCCGCTACTGGCCCAGGCACTAACCATGTTTAACTGAGGCCGTTTCAAGTGCTCTAAAACACCCCTTGGAAATAAAATGTAAGCTTTAATTGCTGTTCAATTACTTGTCAGCATTTCATATGATTTATGACCCAGTTCTGGCGCATTTTTGACCCAGTTAAAGACTCATAAATAATATAGTTTCACTAGAAAGAATGAGAGAAGGAATAGAGGTTTGTTAAATGCATCTTTTTATTGTCGCTTCAGTGCCAGCAAGTGGAATAAATATCTAAGGATGGACTACCGAGCTGGTTCTGTATAAAAGTGTACACAGACAGAAGCCAGTAGAGGTGTTTATAGAGAACTGGTTGGTTTTTCCCACATGGAAAAAGCCAAAGCCACTCCATCATAGCTGAACTATAGCCATTAAAAAAATAAAGGCTAGTCTCCCCCTTTACCCTCAAAATGCCAACCTCACCCTCAGAAGCAAGCTTATTTCCTCATTGATTTTCTTCCCCAACCTGGGATTTCTGTGCCTTTTGTAGCCAACAGTTATTCCCCACCTTCCTCCCTGGCTGCACAGCCACCCACAGGCTCTCACAGATAAGTTCATAAAGATACTTCTGTAAAGGATAGAAAGGCACCAGGGCACTTCTGATGTTCCAGACACTCTTCTAGTGCTGAAAATATGTTTTCTTCTAGTCTTCATGGGTGAGAGATGGGGGCAGGGAACAGGGCTTAAGAGTACTGGGGGAGCCAAGGGGTCCTCTCCCCAGAGAGAACCTCAGTGGTTTTGGTGGAGCCGGGTGAATGGCTGCGGGATTTACTTAGGGCGCTTGGGTAGGGGCTGAAATCGACAGGCGATATTTTCCTTTTAAAAAAGCAGTAACAAACAAAAATCCTTCAGCTATTATACATTATTATTTTTAATCAATTCACCCATCTGGCTCCAAAGATCAGTCCTTTGGATTTTAGCAGAGAGGCCTGGGCCCCAGCAATCTGCGTGCCAGGTCGCCAGACCCTAGTCTTGAGGTCCGAGCCCCACTTCTGCCCGCTGCCCAGAGGAGGTCCTGGCCCAAGCTCCCGCCCTATCTTTCCCTGGGCTCCCTGCTCGGCGGCTCCCGGCCTCTCTGGGCGCCGGCGGAAAGGTATGCGTCCCGGGTCCCCCAGCCCTCACCTCGGCGCCCCGGGCCGTCCCCTCCCCTGGCAGGTTCTCACGGAGAGCGGGCCTTCCCGGCAGCTGGCTTAGCTGAGAAGGCGGCGAGTCGCGTCAGCAGTTTGGAGGAGAAAGTGCGGGTTGATTATTGACCCACGCCTTCTTTCTTCAAATGCTACATCCGACCCAGCCGGTTTGAAGAGAAAATGCCGCCGAGCGGATTTTTGCGGCCGGCTCTTGCCTCCTACGCTGCCTCGCTCCCCCTTTCAAGTCGCGCTGCAGCAGTATGCCATAAGGAGCAAGTGTTTGCTGTTTTGTGCTCTGTTTACAGCTTTGGGGCGCCGAGTCATAAATCTTGCCCAGCCATAAATGACAAAAACCATTGGTATGCATGAGGCCACCCTGGCCCGGAGTGCTTTTTGATTTCTCCCTTTTCCCTTGGCTTTGTTTTTGCTCTAAGGTGACACTTTGGCTCCCTGACAGTTTAAACATACTACTTATATTTTTAACACCTTCCTTTGAGAAGGACCGGCCGTTGACACCTTGGAATTGCACGAATGCTCCATTTCTCTTTTGCCACACACATATCCTGACAGAGTTCACTTCCGAATCTGGAAAGTTGAGGGAGGCATTAGGAGGGAGAAAGACTATCCTCCTTAAAGTTTTGGCAAAATCGCTGGGCATATTGGGCCTTTCCTCTGCTCAGCGTCCCTATCTGCCACTAATTAGGGCAGAAAATATAGACGCGGTTTCCTATTGGGGTCAGAGGTGTCTTAGCCCGAGAGTGAGCCGCGTGTTTGTACTGTGAAATGGGTACAGAAGGGTTGGACACCTAGAATTCTAACACCTTTGTGTGTACCTGAGCCCAGAGCGGCCCGTTTTACTGCCTGGACAAACCGTATCTCCCCCAGGCTACCTCCCTCCCGGCCGCCAGGATTTCAAGGATTTCCACCTGAAAAAATATAACCAGAAAGCCCAGTTGGCTCTGGGGGAGGACTCCCAAGAAAGGAGGCCCTGTCCCAGCCCCTAGAGACTGGCTTTGAGGTTCTCAGCTTGGGGGTGGCAGGTGAGGTAAACTGCCCAAAGTCTGGGGAACTCTCTTCTCCTGGTTCTCTGCTCCGCAACTGGAAATGTTTAGAGCATGGGGTAAGGTAGTTTCT
>NW_011494936.1:3427298-3431275 GCF_000754665.1 Bison bison bison | reverse complement strand
AATCTCGGTTCAAGAAGAGTTCACAAGCCGGAGCTTCCTTCCCGGCAGTGACTGATACCCTTACACTTCGAGTTCAGGCCGCTTTCCCATCCCCGCCCCCACCTCTTCCCTCTCCCAAGCCCAGCCTGAACTTTTCGGGGTTAGGAAGGAGAGGAAGGGGTGGGCGAGGGGACACGGGGTCTCTTACCCACCGTTCCCGTTTGAACTCGGGGTGAGGGCAGGCCGAGGAAGGGGCGGGAGTGGAAAAAGAGAGCGGTGTCTGAAGGAAGGAGGTTGAATTTGGGCAGATCTTCCAGAGAGACAATAGGGCTTGCTTCCTGCAGTCAGTTTAGCCTCAACTCTGTTTCAGTTCTTGCACCTGGGGGTTATTCTCCAGAAACGGAGCTTTTCAGAGGAATCTCCTCCCATCCCCAACCTTTGCTTGGGGGTGCCAAGCAAAGTTTCCTGGCTGGCAAATCTCCAACTTCTTTACCAGGTTGCAAACTTTGGGGGCTGGGTTGGGGTAGAGAGGAGGTTTGTGGATTGTGTGGGCCCCAAGGTGGGCCTCAAACAATAGGAAGGGCTTTGGTGGGTGAGTTCACATTTTGAGATTATGGAGTTTGTTGTTTGCTCTTAGAGGTTTAAAGGTATTTTAAATTATTTTACAAGGCAATGCATAACTTGATGAAAAGACTTAAGTAAGCCGCAGGCGGGTGTAGCCTCTGATAATGGATTAGCAAGTCACTTGAAATATTGCATGTTCAAGATCAGCTTAATTTTGTTTTATCTAATATCTTTCTGTTCAAGTGTCTGGAGTAATTTTCTTAACCTGACGTTTTATTTTACAAAGATACAAGCCCAGTATCTTAAAAATTTATAATGGCAGACATTAACACTGCCAAATGTAATTGGAACTATTTTCAGTGAAAGAACAGGAAACAGAGACATTAAATTGCTATTCTGTTTTAAATTTTATTTTATCCTTTATTTACTTTTGATCATGGGATCTGTAGCTTCCTATCTATTTCCAAAAGAGAAACCGTACAGGCTCAAGATCACATACAATAACTCCGGATAAGGGATGCTGTAATTTTTAATTTTGGTTCTGGAAAATTAATTGTGCCTGTTTTCCAGATGGTGGTCAGATTGTTGGTTTAATAATGAAATCCAAAAGAGTCTATTATTAAAACCAAAATTATAATCATTCACTGGTAGATGCTTATTACACTAATTTTTTTCTAATTAACAAAGGGTCTGCTATTTCTGGAAATCTTTAATAACTCCAGGGCACAAATACACATAGTTGAGGTATGAAGTGTAAACCCTTTTCTTCATGAATTTGTTATTGTAATTTTCTTAAATGGTCAGAGACTAACATTCTGATTGCGTGGTGGTGGTGGGGGTGACTATATGAACTCACATGAAAGTTTTCTGAGCTGAGAGCTAGAGGTTGACCATGCAAAGGTGAAAACATAAAACAGATTTCACTTTTACAACATGCTTTCTAAATGAAAAGGGATTAAGAAGGCTTTCAGTTGCTTTTTAGCTTTCCAGGTTTGTCCTTTACTTTGTATTTCTGAAGCAGGTAAATAGGCCAAGTAGCACATAACAACAATAACAGCACACAAAGATCAGAGAACTCTGGCAGGATTTTATGGCTTGTGCTTCCATCCCTCGTCCGGAGCCAAATGACCCCCATACATCAAATTACATAGCAGTTTCTAAGACAGAACCTATTATCGTTAAGTTGGAAGGAGAGTTCAAGCGGTGGTCATGGAGATGACGCTGGTTTTTCAGGTTCCTGATGTTTTTTTTTTTTTTTTTTCTCTAATCCATCATGTTTTAACAGGTAGAATTTGATAGTTGTCCTGAATAACAGGACCTCAGAAAGTCCAAGGCAGGAGGGTCTGGGGACTTCTGTAACAGGGGGAAAGAGGTGGGAGTGGCTTGCTGGGACCTGCCTGAGAAATAGGGAGAGGGAGGAGTAAAGAACTGTTCAAGATTTGAGTTTTACTTTTTGGAGAGGGTCTTGTTGTCTGTCTTTTCCCACCCGGAATGTTCCAGCCACCGTTTTCTCTCCCCTTCTTGACCACAGAGGTCTCATTAGGAGGAGGTGGGTCATATCCTTACACAAGGGTAGATTAACTGTCTAACAAGCTCAGCTTCTGAAATCAACAAGGGTCCAGTCGGGCTATTGCCTGAAAAGATATTGTGCGTACCTCTCTTGGGTGCTGAAAGGTCCAAGAAGGGCCTGGATGGGAAGTCACCCCGCGTCATGGGTTCTTTTGGCATATATTAATCTTAAAGAAAATACTGGAGGAAACGTTGGTGACCCAAACTCTCCTTTGCCCCTCCCCATGATCTCCAGAAGGGAGGAATGCAAGGAGGGGAGACCCCAAGTTTCTTCTTCCCTGGAAAATAAGGGATTCGAATCCTGTTCTTTTCTAGCCCATCAGGCCTTTCTCCTTTTGAACTCCAGCCCCGGCTTCCCGACCTCTTTCTCTCCTTCTCTCTCCCTGGAAAACCCCCCAACTCCAGACGCAAGTTAAGCAAATATTTGTAGCTGCCAGTAAATTCCAGCGGCTTTTTATAGCGCGGCTCTCTGCGCCCGGGGCCAAGTCGTGCTGCTAAATATTGCTGACCACTTTTTCTTTTATGGCTTTCATGTCACTTAGCTATTGAGAGTAAGATGGATTTGCGCGGAGCCCTCACGGCGCTGCGATTCTCGCCCCCCAGGTCTGCGCGGGGCGGCCATTGGCTGCGGAGCGTCACGTGACCGCGGGGGCGTGCCAATGTGCGCCCTCACGGGTGTCAAGCCTCTGTCAGAGCGTGCGATCAAGATCGTGAAACAACGCGATGCAAAAAGCGACCTACTACGACAGTTCGGCGATCTACGGTGGCTACCCTTACCAGGCAGCCAACGGGTTCGGTTATAATGCCAATCAGCAGCCGTACCCGGCATCCACAGCGTTGGGCGCTGATGGCGAGTACCACCGACCCGCCTGTTCACTCCAGTCGCCTGCAAATGCCGGGAGCCACCCCAAGGCGCACGAGGCTGAGCGAGGCCTGTCTGCGCACCCTGAGCGGTCCGCCCAGCCAGCCTCCGGTTCTCGGCGAGCCGCCCCTGGCCCCACCGCCACCTCAGGCTGCGCCCCCTGCCCCACCGCAGCCTCCAGCCCCGCCGCAGCCCCCTGCACCCACCCCTGCCGCGCCCCCGCCCCCCTCTTCAGTCTCCCCACCTCAGAATGGCAGCAGCAACCCCACCCCCGCCAGTGCAGCCAAGAGCCCCCTCCTCAACTCGCCCACCGTGGCCAAACAAATCTTCCCCTGGATGAAAGAGTCTCGGCAAAACACAAAGCAGAAAACCAGCGGCTCCAGCTCAGGTAAAGAGGTGCCTTGCGCAAGAGGGCCCTCCGTCCTGGCTTCCAGCCCCCCAAACCACCTCCAGCCACAGCCAGCAGGGTCTGGGAGCGCTGGAATATTTCCAGAATTCACTGCTCCTCCTTCCCCCAACCCTCAAAGGTTTCCAGAGTCTTTGCAACTAGGGAAATGATTGGACTCTGTGTGCCTGGGAAACCCTAGAGGGAGACTTGATGAGAGTCTTTCTGGATCTAAGAACAAGTGGGCCCTAGTGACTTTGGAATACCTGCTTGTAGAGTTAGGACCTTTGGGCAGAACAGACATGGGCACCACTGTTTCTCTTTTTAGCACAGCTCCTTATTTCTAATGAAACGGTGGTACCTACCCCACAAGGAAATGTGGCAGAATAAAAGCAGGCCTCCAAGTCAGAATCAATGGTCTGCCTATAATCAGAACCTATTTTTAATTTTTGCTCCAGCAGATGGAGTGGCTGCCTTACCTCTGGGAAGGCCCTGCTCAGACTTAGTACAATGAAGGTCCCCAGGGATTTCCTGGGGGAGGGGATTCAGCCTTGTCATCCTAATGGGAACCACATGGTCCTCCTGGAACCAGATTCCAGGACAGGCTCTGGGTCTTGT
>NW_011494936.1:3426897-3427198 GCF_000754665.1 Bison bison bison | reverse complement strand
TGCAAAAAGCGACCTACTACGACAGTTCGGCGATCTACGGTGGCTACCCTTACCAGGCAGCCAACGGGTTCGGTTATAATGCCAATCAGCAGCCGTACCCGGCATCCACAGCGTTGGGCGCTGATGGCGAGTACCACCGACCCGCCTGTTCACTCCAGTCGCCTGCAAATGCCGGGAGCCACCCCAAGGCGCACGAGCTGAGCGAGGCCTGTCTGCGCACCCTGAGCGGTCCGCCCAGGGTGCGCAGACAGGCCTCGCTCAGCTCGTGCGCCTTGGGGTGGCTCCCGGCATTTGCAGGCGA
>NW_011494936.1:3414860-3426797 GCF_000754665.1 Bison bison bison | reverse complement strand
AGCTGGGGCATGCTGCTTGGTGACATGAAGAACCCTAATTAATGGCATCCAGCACCAGATGCCTGGGCCTCCCCACCAGAAACGGGATTTCTTTTCAATGGGATCTCCTTCTTTGGCCAGAGAAAGCCTTCCAGATTGGAGCTTCCACTCCAGTCCTCTTTACTGGACAGAGTAAATAAGAGGCCAGTGGAGGCAACTGTCCAATCCGTCAGTGAGATAGTGATGGAGGGAAGGTTTATTGAGTGTATATTAGGTGCCCCACATTCCAGTTACTGTAAAGGGAATAAACAGAATGAGACCTGCCCACGCAGAGCTTGTAGTCTGATAGGGCAAAGGATCAGGAGATGAACCAGAAACTGAATAGCTCCAGAAGGGAAACACAGTGTAGGAATGCAAACAGGGCGTTCTGCTTTTCTGTTCCTTGCCCCCTTGGAGAGGCTTATGACTTGCAGCTTTAGTCAGTGAGAAACTGCTGACACTGTTTCCCTACCAGGACAGAAAATAGTACCTACGTCCTTCTTCCTCTTTCTGGGCCCTGATAGATGGAGGGATCTTTGGGGCCTGGAGGAAGGAGGGGCCTGGCTAGGTCAGGGGCTGGGCGGGGCAGCCCCTGATGCCACTCTTCCTCTCTCCTCTGATCTCGCAGGGGAGAGCTGCGCAGGTGACAAGAGCCCACCTGGGCAGGCATCATCCAAGAGGGCGCGCACGGCCTACACAAGCGCGCAGCTGGTGGAACTAGAGAAGGAATTTCACTTCAACCGCTACCTGTGCCGGCCGCGCAGGGTGGAGATGGCCAACCTGCTGAACCTCACTGAACGCCAGATCAAGATCTGGTTCCAGAATCGACGCATGAAATACAAGAAGGATCAGAAGGGCAAGGGCATGCTGACGTCATCAGGGGGTCAGTCCCCAAGTCGCAGTCCCGTGCCCCCCGGCCCTGGCAGTTATCTGAACTCTATGCATTCGCTGGTTAACAGCGTCCCATACGAGCCCCAGTCGCCCCCGCCTTTCTCCAAGCCCCCTCAGGGCGCCTATGGGTTACCCCCCGCCTCCTACCCTGCGCCCCTGCCCAGCTGCGCACCGCCGCCTCCACAGAAACGCTACACGGCGGCAGGCGCGGGCGCGGGGGGCACACCTGACTATGATCCACACGCGCATGGCCTGCAGGGCAACGGCAGCTATGGGACTCCACACTTACAGGGAAGCCCCGTCTTTGTAGGGGGCAGCTACGTGGAGCCCATGAGCAACTCTGGCCCGCCCCTCTTTGGCCTAACTCACCTGCCCCACACAGCCTCGGCTGCCATGGACTACGGGGGTGCTGGGCCACTGGGTAGCGGTCACCATCATGGGCCCGGGCCAGGGGAACCGCATCCAACCTACACGGACCTTACCGCCCACCATCCTTCTCAGGGAAGAATTCAGGAAGCCCCCAAGCTCACCCATCTGTGATGGTGGGCTTGGGGCTGCGCGCCAGGAGAGTCCCCCCCCCCCCCCCCCCCGCCCATCTTTCTTCATTTGCTTTTTTTGTTTTAAGGTTCTTTCTGCACCTCCCTTTCCTCTCTTCTCCACCCGCCCCGCTCTCCCCCGACCCGTTTTGTTTTCTTTGGTAACACGTTTTTATGGTTTATGTGACGTAGCAATCTTGGTTGCTGGAATGGCTGTTGGTATCCGTAGCGATATGTATCTGCTCCCGCCCCTCGCTGGGCCGTTGGCCTCGCACCCTTTACCTTCTCTACTCTTTGATCAGAAACAGGGTATATGAACAAATTTTCTAGCCGAGTTGTTCAATGTGAATTTGTTCGTACATTATGGCTCCCGAGGGGAAGCAATTAATTTTTAGTTTTTTTTTTTTTTTATTGCACTTCTTGTAAAGAGCGAGAAAAAATCAAAGGCGCTTTGAGACAGGGGCTCCCTGTACAAGGATGACTAAGTGTACGTCTTTCCGTGTGTGTATGCTGGTGAAGTCAGATTTATTTATATTTTTTTTGCAAGCATTGAATAAGTTTTAAATATTATTTATCCCCATCCGTCTGTATTTATATTAAAGAAATTCTGTACCCTGATTGTTCAGAAGGTTTCTTGGGCCTTTTGTTCAATGGTGTATTGGCATACATAGAAAAAAATTTTATTCGAAAGGGAAATATAATTCCTTTATAAAGATGGTAATGATGCAATAATACCAGAGAGGATCCAGCTTTTGAAAACAGTGATTTAGGTTTGTAACATCCGGCGAAACTGAAAAAAAAAAAATCTGTAAACGCGAAAAATGCTAGATTTGTTTTGAAAGTTCTACATTCCTTGCTGCTCACATTCTGAGAAACAAAACAAAAAAAATAAAGTTTATTCTGAATAATATCCGTGTTCAGAAGAGATTCTTTGGCCAAAGAGAAGGGTCTGCATGGAGTCCAGGCGGAGGCGAATTGGAGGAGCAGGCCGCGGCAGCCCTCCAGCTCCGGCGTGAGGCCTGGCTAAGCGGCTCGCCCGGGAGCGCGGCGAATTCTCGGGGAAGGCAGCCGGAGCTTCTGGCGGCGGCCGCTCTGGAAACGCCGAGCTGCCAGCCCGCTGGGCTGTCCGGTTCCCAGCTGCCACCGTGGCCAGCCGCGGGCGCAGAGGCGGCGGAGTGCTGAGTGCGGAAGGAACAAAGGCGACCCCGCTGAGACGCGGAGGGGGGCGCACAGGTGACCCGGCAGCCCCGCCAGGGAGTAAGGTAGGGCTGTCTTCTCCACGATCTTTCTCGGATCAAAGCGGACCAGCCAATGCCTTAACTCGGGGAATCACCGGCTGCGCTGAGGATGCATTTTCTAGGAGCAACCCAACGTCCGCGGATGCTTCGCTGTTCCTTACCGCTCCAAGAGGAAAGAATCACAGCTAAAATCGCCCCTGGGAGTGGGGCGGTTCGAAAGAGACTATGGTTCACCCACGACTCCAGCAAAAGAATGGCTGAACTCCGAGGAGCCTCCTCAAGTCCTTCCATAGACTGTTTGAGTCCTAGCATTGGCTTCTTCCCGGAATATAGGATTTGGCATTCTCTGGATTTATTTCCTCTCCTTCTTCCCTCCCTGTTTTCCTTTTATGGCCCAGGGGGAGGGGGAGAGAGAGAGGAGA
Organism: Bison bison bison; assembly: GCF_000754665.1. Classification (NCBI taxonomy): domain Eukaryota; kingdom Metazoa; phylum Chordata; class Mammalia; order Artiodactyla; family Bovidae; genus Bison; species Bison bison. The sequence goes on along the minus strand of NW_011494936.1, from coordinate 3,423,692 downwards.
TTGGTATCTTTCTAATAAAAATGCAGTTTTACAAGTACTTATTTTATTTGATGCTACAGGAGCTAAACATTATATTTCTATTGCTGGATTTAAGGAGGGCTGCCTACTGACTGGCTGGCAGAGGCAAAGGCAGGCACAGGAAAGGGAAATACTTTCATCTTCAGATTAAAGAATTGCTCAGAGAAGAAACCAAAATCAGAAAACGCAAACCTCAGAACTGCATCCCCATCAGCAACTGCCCCCTCCAAAGCAGAAAGTGAGGAACCACCTGTGTCTGGGTATCAGGAGCATCTGATGTGAGAAATATAACCCCCATCTCCCTGGATTGTATCTTTCAGAGGCAGAGATGGGAAATGTCGCCATTTTGTTTGCAATCCAAAATATACATCATCATGGCCTCTATCTTTCCCCTAAGAAACTCCTGAAGATGAGCTTTCAAAACAGGCAATGGAGCCATTTTAGGGGTACCTACTGGGCCTGGAGGAGCTGCTTTTAGGGAACCTCCTGAAGTCTAAAAAAAGAAAAGAAAAAGACTGGGAAGATGCAAAGCCAGGCAGCTGTAAAGCGCTGGATGTTTCACTGCTAGAAGTGCTTCCCCCAAATCTGTCCTGGAGCTCCTGCTATATTTATTTTATTTTTTTCTTTTCAAAAGAGTTTAGGATGTGGAAGAAGTAGATTTTGCTCTCTACCCAACTCCAACATCCCTGCTGAAATATGGCGCAACTCAGAAATGCAAAGTTGGAAAACCAGCCTTTTCTCCAGTTAGGACTGTAGCTTCCACCCTTTTGCTTGTTCATATATGAATACAGTAGGCTGAGCAGACAAGGGAGTCTTCTGTTAAGTAATAATTTTAGAGAAGTGTGTAAAATTACCTGGGAGAATACAGGACAGTGGGGGGAGGGGAGAAAGAGAAGGCAGAGAGAGAGAGAAAGCTACCCATCCAGAAAGAAAAAAATCTTTCAGGGATACCACTATTTATAGTTTCTAAAATCTACCCTTTAGCTGAGGAAGAACTGGTTTGGAGGTGTCCACCTTCCTTCAGGGCAGATTTTTAAAGTGAGATTCCAATATGATTTCCCATATCTTGCCAGTCAAGACATTCATTTTGACTTTCAGAGAAAAAATATCAATCTCAACCCCCGTTTTCTAGATATTAAAAAGAAATATGTATTAAAATATCTCCTGAGTTAAAGTAATAGATTTGGGGAAGATTTCAATGTTGAGTGGTTAAAAAAAACTGGGGGGGGGGGTGGTTCTTCCAGATGGTATTTGAATTAAGGCCGCTGAGGCGAGCAGAAAGCTCTCACCCACGCAGCCCCTGACAAAGCCTCAGCGATATGGGGGCAGCGTTGCTTCCTCTCCACACTCCCCCTCCCCTTAAACTCCTCAATATTTTCTGGTAAAAGCAAATGCCAAAAGTCACCATCCCAAAGTCCGCAAAGCACCTTTCCTAAAAGCAGCCCTCTAACTCTGCTGCCAAAAATATCTTTAAAAAGACTAGTTTTCCTTGTTTACTTGCGTTTCCTGCTCTCCTCTTTGCTCGGCCACATTTGATCTTGGAAAGAGCTCGAAGCTGAAATGTGTTCTTAAGGGCCAGAAGCTGTCAAGGCTTTTGGTGAGCAAGATTGATCGCACCCAGACTTCCTTCAGAGCTTTGTTTGGAATAAAAGCAAGAAAACTGAAAAAACCTCACATTTTCCAAAATAGCTTCTCTATCTGTAAGGCATTGCTCTGGGCTAGTCAATGACGGAGGCCACTTTCTATCTAATTTCCAACCCAAGCCCTCTTTGATGCCAGCCTCAGAGATGGAGTCCTGTCCTTGTGGCTTGGTCAGCCTTTCTTGTTTTCTACGTAGATTTTTCTCCCCCAACAATCTCTCTCTCCCTGGCCATCAGAATGATTTATTTTCCTGCCACTGATGCCTGCCGGCCAGGGGGAGTCTGATCACTTGGTCCATTTCAAAGAAGCAAAAGCGAATCATCATCCTCGGTGTGGGGGAAAAGAGATACCTTCAGATTGCTCTCTCAGCCTCCTTCCCTTTTTCTGCCTTGGTGGATTTTTGCAGTTATTGTTTGGTATCTAAAGGTGTTATCTTTTGAACCCTCCAGCACAGTCCAAGATGCGCTCGGTCTCAAGTCTCCGAGTTGGAAAAAAAGACAGTGAACAGAGAAACAGAACCTTTATAATTCCTCCTTGGGTCGCCCTCTCTCACCCGCGGTGCTGTTTCCAACAGACCCTGAGTGCAAACATTCCTGGTGGCCAAGAAGCAGGACAGTTCAGGAGACAATTCTGGCTGCCAAGGAGCACTCACTGCATCTGAATCAACAAGCCCCATCAGAGCGACAAGGATGAGAAGAAGGGAAGGAGAAGAAAAAGAAAAAAAGAACAAGCAAGCTCTTTCTCCCTCCGTGCTGCTAACTTCCAACAGACTTCCTCGAAATCAGAAATACTTACCGCACCCGAGCCCTACGGGTATGAAACCCAGAATGCCAGGAGCCGCACGCGCCTGCTCGGGGCGGCATTTCTTTGGCTGGCCGCCGCCCTGGCTACAGGGATTTGGGCACATGGATCTGGGGTTGTTGTCTCGCTTGGCACATGCTTCTATCTTTCTCGAGCCACTCCTGAAAAGTTGATGGCGCAGGAGGGTCGGGAAGCCAGGAGAGCCGCCTCCCGTTTTCCGCTTCCCGCTGGAGCCAGATGCGAAGCTGTCGTGGAAAAGCCGGCTAACAATGGGCCGGGGTCCGGGGTCCGGGGGGCGCGGACTACGAGCTGGGCTTTGGGAGGGGGGGTGAGAGCCTGAGGGAAGTGGGGGGAGGAGAGGTGTACAGAAGGGAGAGGGAGGAGGAAGACGGAAGAGGGAAAAAAGAGGAAAAGAGGGAAAGACGGGAAGGAAAACAGAGGCAGATCAGTTCTGAGATCCAGGAACTGGTTTTAGAAAAAGCGGAGGAGGAAAACAGAAATAAAAGGGGGGAGCCCCCTAAATAATCCTTCTCTTTTTCTGTCCCCGACGCCCCTTACTCCGTCTCATCTCCCCTCTCCCTTTGCTTCTTCCTCTTGCCTTAGCAGAACTTGTGTGGCTGGGATGCGTGGCCCTCGGGTGTCAAAACTTTGAAGATTAATGGATTACTTTGTTAATGACTGCAGGCGTCAGACTGAGGTGCTTAAATGATTTGTGAGGTGCGAGGCGTCTTCCCGACAGTCCCAAACAATGCGCGGAGTGTGCGGGGGAGGCAGAGGGCGGCCGCCGGCGGGACCGGCAGCGGGGCTCAGCACTCGCACACTCACACACACTCTCAGGCGCACACACCACCTCCGTGTGGATCAGGAGGCAAGCAGGCACCTTCGCCCTCACGCACTGCCACGCATCCCCAACCCACACCCACATATATGTATTTTTGCCCTGAAAAAAGTGTAAATAAAGCCTCGCTGGCCCCCAATGAGGCGTTCCTTCCCGACTTTTTTGGATCAATCAAACAGACAGTGGCTTCTTTTGATTAAAGCCCAAATTGTCATTGGGCAGAAGCAATCATGTGACAGCCAATTCGGTCCAATTTCAACCTTGTCTCCATGAATTCAATAGTTTAATAGTAGCGCGGTCCCCATACGGCTGTAATCAGTGAATTAGAAAAAAAACACCCCAGCAGCGATCTTCTATGATAGATTTTTTTCCCCCTCTGCGCTCGCCTTTTTCCTGGGCCTTGCCCCCCCAAACCCCTCCAGAAGAGGGAACTTTTTCTCCGAGGGGGCTCCAAGGAGAAGGCCATGAATTACGAATTTGAGCGAGAGATTGGTTTTATCAATAGCCAGCCGTCGCTCGCTGAGTGCCTGACATCTTTTCCCCCTGTCGCTGATACATTTCAAAGTTCATCAATCAAGACCTCGACGCTTTCACACTCGACACTGATTCCTCCTCCTTTTGAGCAGACCATTCCCAGCCTGAACCCGGGCAGTCACCCTCGCCACGGCGCTGGCGGCCGCCCCAAGCCGAGCCCCGCGGGCAGCCGCGGCAGCCCAGTGCCCGCCGGCGCCCTGCAGCCGCCCGAGTACCCCTGGATGAAGGAGAAGAAGGCGGCCAAGAAAACCGTGCTGCCGCCCGCCTCGGCCGCCTCCGCCACCGGCCCTGCCTGCCTCAGCCACAAAGGTCAGTCCAAAGACTTGGCCCCAGGTCCTGGGACCCTCTTCCCCTTCTGGGTTGCCCTGAGAGCGGTTATGGGGGAGGGGAGCGTGGGCTGGGAGAGAAGGGGGAGAGGGAGAGATGCTTGGCTGCTTTCCCTTCCCCTGTGGGCTCAGGAGTGGGTTTGATGTGGAGACAAGGGATCCACAATGAGACATATATATATTTTTAAGAAGGGGGTGGGGGAACTTTCCCTAACTTATGTAATGTGGGATGATTTATTTGAGTTGGAACTGACCTCCTCTTGTCTAGTTGTCCTAGAGTTTGGCTTTTTGACAGTAATGAAGAGTGATAGATCGCTCTTGCTCAGCTAAGCAGCTGATGCATTAATTATAAATTGTGGTGTGGCTAATATAAAGTTTGCTCCCGGATGGAGAGGTTGGGGGGAGCTACAGGCAGGAATCTGATGGAGGTGGAAGAGATGGGTCTCCCCAGGCTAGGCTCCCAGGAAGGGCAGCACAATAGCTTTACTGCATCCAGGGGCGGCCATTTTGTTGCAGTTGATCTTTTCTGCTATATTTATTCTCCAGTGGAATAACCCCGCTCGGACCCCTCCACCTCCAACTGTGCGTGTGTCTCTTGTTGGTTTCCCTTTCCTCAGAATCCCTGGAAATCGCCGATGGCAGCGGCGGGGGCTCTCGGCGCCTGAGAACTGCTTACACCAACACGCAGCTTTTAGAGCTGGAAAAAGAATTTCATTTCAACAAGTACCTTTGCAGACCCCGAAGGGTGGAAATTGCAGCGCTGCTGGACTTGACTGAGAGACAAGTGAAAGTGTGGTTTCAGAACCGGAGGATGAAGCACAAGAGGCAGACCCAGTGCAAGGAGAACCAAAACAGCGAAGGAAAATTTAAAAGCCTCGAAGACTCTGAGAAAGTGGACGAGGACGAGGAAGAGAAGTCGCTCTTTGAGCAAGCCCTCAGCGTCTCCGGGGCCCTTCTGGAGAGGGAAGGTTACACTTTTCAGCAAAATGCCCTCTCTCAGCAGCAGGCTTCCAATGGACACAATGGCGACTCCCAAAGTTTCCCAGTTTCGCCTTTAACCAGCAATGAGAAAAATCTGAAACATTTTCAGCACCAGTCACCCACTGTTCCTAACTGCTTGTCAACAATGGGCCAGAACTGTGGCTCTGGCCTAAACAATGACAGTCCCGAGGCCCTCGAGGTCCCCTCTTTGCAGGACTTTAATGTTTTTTCCACAGATTCCTGCCTGCAGCTTTCAGATGCAGTCTCGCCCAGTTTGCCGGGTTCCCTCGACAGTCCAGTAGATATTTCAGCTGACAGCTTTGACTTTTTTACAGACACACTCACCACAATTGACTTGCAGCATCTGAATTACTAAAAACATTAAAGCAAAACAAAGCATCACAAAAAAAAAAAAAAAAGACCCCTTTGACCAGGTGGTTTTGCCTTCCTTTATTCTAATTTTTATTTTATTTTCTTCTTGACTTACCCTCTCCCTCTTTTAAATGTTGGAAGATTTTTCTGTTTAGTGATTCCCTTGACCCAGTTTCAGAGTCATCTTTTCTCCAGACTATTTTGGAGTTTTAGTTGTTTTAAATCTAATCCAACAACCCTCTATGTGATTTCCTGAAAGCAATATATGAGGCCTGCAAGAAAGTGATCATATAATTGTATCTTCACTTTCTTTTTATTTTTGTATTACGTTAGGGTGCATTGTCATGCGTATTTTTGGTAGAATAAATTCTCCTTTGCTATAAGTAGCTTTCTTATTTTTTTCCTCCCCCTCTTTCTCAAGGCTCATAACAGTTTCTTTTTCCTCTTTTAGTCTAACTTGGTAAATAAAATTCTGGTCACAATCCACTTTCTTTTCCAATTTTAATATATTTATTGAATGGGCATATTCAAAGTCTTCAACAGACAGAAACAGCAACAATAAGGAAAGCCAGAAAAGGGTTAGGGCTTCTGAGAAGTGTGTTTTGCTTTTTGTTTTTTTTTTTTTTTTAAGGGAATGGATTAGGTTTTCAACATAGAGGTTCAAGCCATAGATTTAAATTGGCAATAGAAACAGGATTGGGCAGCCTGAGTTGGGCCAAGCCCAAGCTTTTGAAAGTGGAGAAATAAAGTGCCTACAGAAACCTCCAACTCCAGGAAGGAGGAACATGGAGTTTCTTTAACAAGCTACCAGTCTCCAGGTCAATAACTAAGTTATCAACAATTCATTTATTTATACATGTTTGTTTCAAATATCTACATCCCAACTCCCTCCCCCACAAATGCCAAAACATTTTCAGTGTGGTTGATTAGTCTCCCAGCTGTTGATGGGTCCAGGCAAACAGGTCTAAAACAGAAAAACAAAAATAAAACAAAACAATGGTTACTAGCTGGAAAATGCACTTCAGAAAGGCTTCTTTCCAATCCTCTGGTTCAGTCATTCTAGGATTCTTTTTTTTTTTCCCCAGGGTCAGAAAAATCAATATTTCATTCTTAAATCTGTTTACATGGCAAATAATGGATCATTAAAGCTTTGAAGTCAAGTTAGCAAGATGAGATTTAAAGTGGAGTGTTTCTACACCCCAGGTTATAGATTAACCCAGTTTCTAGAGAAAGAGAAAAAGCACTTTAAATGAAATATCAATAAAATGTGATCTAGGGATGTTGCTGGGTTGTTCTGTTTTTTTTTTTTTTCTCCCTTCTTATGTCTCCCCATGTTTATTTTTCCCTTACTGAGCTCTGTTCTGATGGCTACTTACCGTGAGAAAACGCAGAGTGTAAGCAACATGTGTGGGGGGTGGGTTGATTTAAGAACCCGGCTCTTAATAGCAAAGGATTGGAAGTTATGAGGAAATCGCGATCTTTCTCCACGGATTTACTGCCTACCTCCCCCACCTTTTGCCCCCTAAATCCTGGCAGCGGCGGAGGCGAGTGAGGACCCGGGTAGGTCTCCTGCCCTCCGCGCGGAGCGGAGCGGAGCGGAGCAGGCGGCCGGGCCGCGGCCAGGGCTAAGCCGCTGCTGTTTGCGATTCATCCTCCACTCATAAATCAAACGCTTTCTATGAATGAGAATGTCATCAAAGAGATCAATTGCAGGAACACATGCACAAATAAAAATCCTCTTACGTATTTGCCGGGGATCCCCGTCCGAAAGCATTAAGTTAGAAGGCGTTTAGTCATAATTCATTTTTATTGCTCTTTTAAAACAACAGCAGCTTGGCTGAGCTGCGGATGCCATGAACAGCTCCAGGCCTCGGCGGCGTTTTGTCTCTTCCTCGCTCCTTCCCTTTCTAGTACAGCCATGAAAGGCGCTTTGAGCCCAACAAGCGGCTTGCAAGGGACCGGGCTCGCCTTTCATCCAGTCTTCACGGGCGGTTTAAGAGATTTTGGCTCGAGTCGTGGGGTGCTGGCCTACATGCCCCACGGACCTCGGGTCTCCTACCCGGCGGAATGAGCCCTGGGATTTCGTGGGGGTGGGGAAGGAACCGCGCTACGAAAGCCCCCGGGCTCGAGGCCAGAGGAGGCTGCCTTTGTGAGCCGCACGGGGAGAGCGGCGCTCTGGGCGACCAGCTTGGGCGGAGTCGGCTCAGCCACGGGAGCCTGCCTGCCCCGAGCGGTGCGCGGAGGCGGGTCGGTAGCCCGCCGCTGTGCAGCGGACTTGTGTGCGAGCGAAAGCTTATGTGTGATCCCAAGAAAAACATTCCACCCACGAAGGCCGGGAAAAGAAGCCCGGAGGGGGGAAAAGAAGCCCGGAGGGAGGAAGAGAGGTGGAGAGAGAGGAGCTCAGAGGCCCAGAACTAGCAGAGGAAGGAGAGAGGTTGCAGACTGGGGTGACTTTGTGGTGTGAGCCCTGCGGTGGAGGGGGTCGTGCAGACCCGGGCCGAGGAAGCCAACAAAGGGACAGGAGTGAGGCAAGGGCCAGAACCTACCGACGAGCTTTGGCTGGAAGAGCAGGTCGTCCGCAAAGCCAGCCTGGACCCCCTAATGTCCTGTCTCCTTCCCCCCAAGAGCCCCTTCTCTCCCCCCTGGCTGGACGCCTGGCACTCCCAAGGAAGCCACCTCCAGGAGGGCCTCCTTGCCTTTTCTCTTCTCCAAGATGAGGTTCTCTAGGTGCTGAAATGGGGGGCGGGGGGGAGACAGGAGTGACCTTTTCGGGCCTCCCTCTTAACTATGATTGGGGATAGGTCACAGGTCACAGGAAAATACCTTTCAAAAGGAAATGTTTAGGAGAAAATGCGCCTTTGCTTCTGAAGGAATCCACAGTCAAATGTATGTCCGTTTTCCCTCTTGAGGAGACAGATTAGGAGGGAATTTGTATAGGTGGAGAACAGAACACAGAAACCTGAAAGGCTAACGCCTCTGAAATGTGCCTGCGTCAAGCAAAATTTCCTTCTTTTAACCGGGGAGGGAAAGCTGGAGGGGAGTGGGAACCCCAAAGCCACACACGATCAGATAAATTTGATCCGTTGGATCCCCATGTGGTGAACATGGTCAGAGTAATATCTGTACAGCATTGGCTGCAAAATTCTTGTATGATGTCTGGACTTCTTTTACCTAAGAATGCATCAATTCTTTGCCTCTTTTTGGCCTTTTCTCTCTACAAGCCAAAGGCTGACACGAGGCCTAATAATAAAGAGCAGTTAACGACCCCGTGGGCATCGGGGTAAGAGGAAGGTGATGGAGAACAGGAACGCTGTCCTGGGA
>NW_011494936.1:3414546-3414760 GCF_000754665.1 Bison bison bison | reverse complement strand
CTGTCCTGGGATGACGCTCAGATTTGCACGTGTCTCTCTAGGGGTAGACTTGCAGGTTTACACAAGGAACTACACAGTCAGTTACAAAAGGGAGGAGGTGTTGCTGGGGAAGAAGAGAATGTCCCGTCCACCATCAGCCATCTGTCCCCCGCCCCTCCCACCTGCCAGCTCCCACCCCCACTTGAATGGGGGGGGAGGTGTAGATAAAAGAAGC
>NW_011494936.1:3414200-3414446 GCF_000754665.1 Bison bison bison | reverse complement strand
AAGAGGAGTTCATCGTACTTCGCCGGAGCTGTGGTCTCACCCTTTGAGACCCGGGTGGGAGCCTGCAGGCTCCTGGTTCGTAGGGAGCCGGCAGATGGCCTGCAGCGCAGGGCCCGGCCCCCACGCTGGCCACGTCCGCTATCGTCATCTCTCTTCCCCCTCCTCCTACCCCTCAAAATCCAGCGGCGGAGTTGCTCTCCGTAGGGCTCCCGGAGCAAAGCTAAGTGGGGAGGAGAAAGGGGCGGA
>NW_011494936.1:3413041-3413679 GCF_000754665.1 Bison bison bison | reverse complement strand
CCTTGAGGAAGGGAAGTTTCCTTTCTTGCCCTCGTTCCCTCCACGCCCACTCGGGTTCCTCCGAACCAGCCCTCTGCGTACTTCCCTCTCCATCCCGACTTTAGAGACCTAGTGGCCTAACCATGTCCTACGCCACCGTTCTCGGCCCTTCTCAAGGCACCATAGAAAGGACGAAAGGGAAAGAGCCCGGAAAGCGACCCTTTCAGTTCCTGGCTTTCCGGGCTCGGCCAGTGTGCTGGTGGCGGCCCAGCGAGCTCCTCCTCCCCACTGATTCCCAGCCCGAGAGATCGCGGAGCCCTTCGTGCTTCTCACCTTTTGCCAATTCATCTTTCTGGGCGCGGTGGAGAGGGGGGCGGTGACGGGGGATGCCTTCCAGCCCCCACCTCCCGGAGCGGGGAGGGCGATCGGAGTCGGCGCGCGCAGAAAGCAGCCTCTGCTCCCCTTCGCCTTAGCGCTCCGCTTCTGCCCCTGCGGCCGCCGCAGCTGCTGCTGCCGCCGCCCAGGCTGCCTGGGGGGGCGACTGCGCGTCACCTAGACTGAGGAGCGCCGGGGATTTAAATGCCACTGAAACGGTGATCCATCACTGCAGGAGCCAACAAACTTTCTCAGGAGGCTCCGCCATTGGCTGATAGAATCAC
>NW_011494936.1:3398059-3412925 GCF_000754665.1 Bison bison bison | reverse complement strand
CCAACAGCTGTGGCAGCGACGACCGCTTCCTAGTGGGCAGGGGGGTGCAGATCAGCCCGCCCCACCACCACCACCACCATCACCACCCCCAGCCGACCACCTATCAGACTTCTGGGAACCTGGGAGTGTCCTACTCCCACTCGAGTTGTGGTCCAAGCTACAGCGCGCAGAACTTCGGCGCGCCTTACAGCCCCTACGCGTTAAATCAGGAAGCAGAAGTAAGTGGTGGGTACCCCTCGTGCGCTCCCGCTGTTTACTCTGGAAACCTCTCATCTCCCATGGTCCAGCATCACCACCACCACCAGGGTTATGCCGGGGGCGCGGTGGGCTCGCCTCAGTACATTCACCACTCATATGGACAAGAGCACCAGAGCCTGGCCCTGGCCACGTATAATAACTCCTTGTCCCCTCTCCACGCCAGCCACCAAGAAGCCTGTCGCTCCCCTGCGTCAGAGACCTCTTCTCCAGCACAAACCTTTGACTGGATGAAAGTCAAAAGAAACCCTCCCAAAACAGGTCAGTCTTGCCATTCCATGAATGCTCCTTTATGATTCTGAAAGGAGCTGGTGTGCTTAGTTTCCAAGGAAAATTAATCATTTTTTTTTCTTAAGAAAAGTTCTGGCCTCCCACTTCTGTTATAGGATGTGGAGAGATTGCCCAGGTCCTTTGGGGGCAGAGGAGCATCTGGGACTGTTGTGTTTCCAAAGGGGCTGAATTTTAGAGGTTTAGGAAGTAGGAAGTGGGTAGGGGTGTGTGTGTGTGTGTGTGTGTGTGTGTGTGTGTAGGGCATTCTGTTAATATCTCCAGGCTCCATTAATCACGGTCTGACCATGCTAATGGTTGACTTCAGATCAACACTTTACACCTCATCACTTACCCTCCCAAGCCCGGATTAGGTTGAGAAAGTCTTGATTCCCCCCTTTACCTGAAGGTTGCTCTGAAGCATGTAGGGAATCTGATATGATTATAAACATTTTTACCTTTTCCTCTCATTGCCCCCCAGGGAAAATTGGAGAGTATGGCTACGTGGGTCAGCCCAATGCGGTACGCACCAACTTCACCACTAAGCAGCTCACGGAGCTGGAGAAGGAGTTTCACTTTAACAAGTACTTGACACGCGCCCGAAGGGTGGAAATTGCCGCCTCCCTGCAGCTCAATGAGACCCAGGTGAAGATCTGGTTCCAGAACCGCCGAATGAAGCAGAAGAAGCGAGAGAAGGAGGGTCTCTTGCCCATCTCTCCAGCCACTCCGACGGGAAGTGAGGAGAAGGCTGAGGAATCCTCAGAGAAGTCCAGCTCCTCGCCCTGTGTTCCTTCCCCGGGTTCTTCTACCTCAGACACTCTACCTACCTCCCACTGAGGCTGCCCCAGCCCCACTCAGCAGCCACGGCTACTCCTCAGGCTGGGACTTCTTACCCAAAGCACATTCTTAGCTTATCTTCCTTTCCATTTACAATCTCTCTCTTCCTTTCTGATCCTATCTGGGGAACTCCTGGCTGGGGATAATGTGTTTCCAGAGAATTCTAGATGAGAGACTTGATGGGGGGGAGGGGGAAAAGGGTGTTAGCTCCCTAATGCAGCTTGAGTGCCAGCATCAATTTTCTGATGGCCCCTAACACCCCTACTTTTAGGAGATTTCGACTGAACCTACTGCTCCTTTCAGATGCCCTTTGGAAAATAGTCTCCTTTGCCAGCAGAAATATATCAGAGGGAGGCCTCTCATCTTTTATCTATCTGTATATTTACAGTTCTCTCCTACTTTGCCCTGAAAGTAGGCTGGAGAGAGAGGAGAGTCCAAGAGCTCATGAAGAAGAGATTCTCTACGAGCGTGTTTACACAATTAATTCATCCCTTAATTTAATTTAATTCCATGTGCGTGAGTTTGCTGGTTGTAAATACTTTGTCCTGAAAGATTTATCTTTATACAGATTTTCTAGAAATGTTTAGATTAATGTTTAGATTAAAACAGGGTGGGCAAACTCTCAAAGCTGGTACAACTTTGTATGTGATTATAGGTTAAAGAATAAAAGTTCTCACTTAAAATCAATCAGATGCCTCAGAGGGTAGTCTCAGTTTGTTCTTTCAGTGAGTTAAGAAGGCCTGCAGAATACAAGGGTCAGAAACCTTGCTTCCTGGGCTAAATCTCTCCCCATCCCCACCCCTTTCTTGTTTCTCTGGCCACACTCTATTTAAAATTTGTGCTGGATTATCTGGGACCTAAAAGTATTATTCAAACCAGCTTCTTCTTTCCACAGTTATCTTAGCTGGATATGATGTATTTTCAGCTCAATTGTTAATGTGATGGATGGCACAATGAATGTATATTTTGTGTGATTCGTGAATAGTCTTTTGCATGTCGCACAATGTTTTGGTGTTCCTGAAGTACCACACTGAGTTCTATCAGTTATCCTTTTGTGATATTTCCCATTTCCTGTACAATCATGAACAGCTCTGGGATCCCGGGGTGGTGTGATCCAGAGCAGAGTTTACGGGTCTTAAGATGTCTGTAATAAATATATTCAAGTTTCAGATATGCTTCAGCATGGCTGCAATTTGCTGGTTTCTCCAAAGTTGGCTCATTTCATGTGGGGAAGGAGAGAAGCGTGGTGTGTATTTTCAAAGAGGTGGGCCTTTTCTTGAGGGAAAAAAGTAAAAGCTTTTCATCATGTAGCTGAAGCTTCTCCTATGAGTGTAATTGCACCTAACACTGTCTATGGAATAGGTTGGTTTTCTCTAAAAGAGCAACAGTTGCTGTATTATAATCAAAGTTCATCATGGGAAAAAAAATGGTGAAGAAATTTATGAAGCAGATCTATTTTTGAAACAAACATGGATACTTCCAGCAGTTGCTATATTATAATCAAAGTTCATCATGGAAAAAAAAATGAATGGTGAAGAAATTTATGAAGCAGATCTATTTTTGAAACAAACATGGATACTTCCTGGGTCAAGTGCTAACCTTTTCACCTCCAACTCAATGTTGACATATATATAAACAGAATCTCCTTCAAAAGCTGAAACTCTTCAGTCAGTCTTTCCTCACATCAGTGAACCAAGAGATTCACATTTAATTAGCTCCAGTATAAAGCTGTTTGTGGATGAGGTCCCCACCCCACCCCTCTTCCTTCTTTTTGGGTTGTCAGTGTGCCAAAATATTCCACTGTTTAAACTCAGTGTGGTCTGTACTGAGCAAACCCCGCATCCCTCTTCCAGTTCCTCCTGTCAATATCCACTCCTTCCTGTCACTTTTTAAACCCCAGCTCCCAATTCCTTCTGGGTTACACATCTCATTCCCATCAGATTCAGCTTTGATTTCACAGCCCTCATGGCTTTAAAGGGTCTACTGGTCTCACTTCATGCCATATAACCCAGAAAAAAATTTTTTTTCTCTAGGTTCAACAGGTTCTTCCAGGTGAATTTGTGGAAGCTGCCCTGAAGTTGGTCAATATTCAAGTTGCTTCTGACCAACACTTGTATCTGCTGCTCTCAAATAGAGGAAGCCAGCAAAGAGTTCTAAGTGACCCTGCTCCCAGACCTGTTACCACATTCCCTTTACTTTCACACAGTTTTGGAGGCTGTAATTTAGCCCCAAGAGCAGAGCAGAAATTTTACAGCATCACAAACAAATACAGCCATATGACTTCCTTCCTTTCCGAAGGGTGTTTTACAAAGGATGGGTTGGGGTTCGGGGTGGGAGGGGAGAAATCCTACAAAAGCTTATAATTTGCAGGCCTCCTTGAGATTTCCTGTAGTTCCCTGTCAAAGGGAGCAAGCCTGGACTCTGCAGGCGCGGTTGCCGCGGCCATATCAAGAGCACCCGATACCCGGAGCGCCCCCCCCACCCCCGCCCGGCTCCTGGGTTTTGGGGTTGCTTCTAAAAGACTCAAGTGGATGGAAGAGAACTTCAAAGTCAGTCAACTCTTTCTTTCATTTCCCGCCTGGCCATATACAGTATCTTTTGTTTATTAGTATAAGACCACACAGCAAAACAGATGGCTGGTTTTGAAATACTTTAATGTGTTAAAGTGTCATTTGCATGCCACTGCCGAGATTTCAATATCTAAAAGCAGAGCCGACCCACTGGAATCCCAGAGATTCCAATCTTCAAGGTGCTGGGTTGTTTTAATGTAGCTGAGAGGAGAACAATGAATTATGGCAAAACATCCCAAGCTTTCTCTAGGTCATGGAATAAATCAGTTAACAAGCAATGCATTTAGGAAGCATTAATATACCTTTCAACGAGGAAAACATTTGTATCTTTTTAGTTGTCCCTATCGATTAAATCAAAGGCGCTTAACACATCTTATTTCAAGTTCTCTCTTTTTCTGTTTAGGTCTCTGAAGAGCACAGTTAGCTCCGTGAAAAAATGACAGCCATGGTAACTGAAATGACAGAGGATAGAACATAGAAAATAACATTTTACTGATAAATTTTAAAAGGACAAGAGTCTCAATTAGGGACTTGGGCTGATGGCAGTATAAAATTCCACTTCTCAAATGCTTTTCCTCTCTTCTCTCACCTTCATTCAAAGTACTCCAGAAATTCAGGGTGTCCTCAAATAGGACTGAGTTGAAATTGGGCTGTGACTCTGAAGTCTGTTCTCGGTTTCACCTTTGAAAGTTTACTTTTGGAGGCTATTCAGATGCCCTGGTGTTTTCCTCTGGGGCAATCAGATTCAAACCGATCAATATTTACTCAGTCTGAAAGGGTTGTTGAAAAGGCTGCTAACAACAAACTGCTTAGCTGCTCACCCCTGTTTAATCTCAGGTTCACTGAAAGTTCAAGAAGAGATGAATGCAGTGATGGGTCACTTTAGAATGAGTCCCAGCGGTTTATCTGAGCTCTCTGCTAAAGGCAACAATTATAGTTCCATCCCTCTTTGAGAAAGGGATAACTTTCCTATTATTCTTTTGCTAAACGGTGTTTACTAGAAACTTAAAACACTTTCCTCTGCCTTCCTGGCTTTTTTTTTGGCAGGGGGTGAGGGTGCAGCGCATGGAGACAGGCTTTTCAGCGGCCCTCCTGCCACCTCCTCTAGCTTTCTGCCAAGCCACTAGCTTTCATTTCACTTAAAATAAATTACACTGAATATTTTAAAAATGTTAAATTAGCCTGACAGAAGAGATCCGATTTATTTCAGATGCCACAAGCTATGAAATGAAACTCTTTGGGCCATTAGAGTTTATCTTCTTTGCGAAAGTACAGGGCAAGATTGAATTGAAATCCATTTGCGTTTGAGTAATATCAACGATCAGAGCCCCAATATCCATCTGAGATGGCTGTTTAGACAGGAGTAGGGGGAACAGAGGGGGAAGTGACTTGAGCAGAAGCAAATACCTCAGGTGAAAAGTCAACTTTAAAACTGTATGTTTCCTAGCGCACAAACTGCTGAGATGAGAAAGGAAGACCCAAGGAAGCCAGTGGGGAATGGTGGGAGAAGATGCTGGACACTGAAGCTAATTGCTACAGCTCTTCAGAGGTCGAAGTTCATGTAATCACTGCATAAATGCATACTAAATAGGGATTTATTAAGCTTTTCTAATGGCTGATCACGTCTGTGAAGAAAAACGGTCACTGCAGATTGTGTTTCTTCCTGAAGAATAATTATCCTTGCAGCTGAAGTCTGAGTAGGAGTCTGAGTCTTTAATTTACTATTTTGAACGACAGGCAACACTTCGGTTTTAAAATTTTTAAATTGGTACATGAACAGTATCTTTGTTTATATTGGTTGGGACTGAATAATACCTCTCTCAGAAATGCTATGGTTTTTCAATACACACAAGAACATGAGTTAGCATGCCCCTATCAGATAAGCTACTCACTAGACAGCTAACTTTGGTGACCCTCTGCTGTAAATAATCACCTTTTTGCCTGAGTTTCTGAGTACACCTAGAAGTTCTGTCTTAGGAATTCTTGTACCTAGGTGACCAGAACAGAAAGAAATCCATCTACCCAAACTCCCATTTTATGAATCAGAGAGATAAATCACCCAAAGGTGTATTGATTTGCCACAGAGCCCATAATATCAATATTCTTACTTCTTAAATGAAAACCAGAGTGGCTTAGCACCTGAGGTCAGTGCTCTGAATTCTAAATTCCTAATTTTGTTTCTTCCTATTTTATTCAATATGATTAGTTTCAGGCTGGATATTGTTTAAATTTTTTTACTTCTGGCTTACTAACCACACACTCAGTCAAGTTTTTTATTTTGAGGCCATCAGGATAACAGAATCTTTGAAACAAATCTCCCAGTATGGCAGATGGAATGTTTTTGCCATCTTGTTTGAACAACAAAATGTTGGGCTACTTGCTGTTAAACACACGTGTTCTTAAAATATAAAAAATAGAGGTAGAGCAGGCAATGTTCAACATACGTATATTTTTGTTGTTTTTAAATCTATACTAGGGAAGAGTAAATGAAAGAGGAGTTGCCTGAACCCAAGTTCAACCTCCCTTAAATTGCAAGAGGTATCACTCGAAAGGGCTTAGAGATGCAGGAACATTCCAGGGGGTGTCTTAACCCTGACTCTTTGTGCATGTGTGTGTGTGTGCTTGTTTGTTTCTGTTTGTTTTGTGGCACAGCATATCCTCCTAAACGGTTCTGGTCCAAATTTCTTAATTTTCTCCAGGACTCACTCATGAACCTAAAACTCAGACACAGACACACACACACAAGCACACACTCTAAGACCAATTAACATCAAGTTTCCTTGCATCACAACATGCCTCGATTTCCTTCCTCAGTGGGGTCCTTGTGATCTCAGCAGAACTTGCTGCCCAAAGAGACATCTATGCCTGTCAGTGTTTGAAGGACTGAACTGGAATCCCTAGCGTTTTACAGCCTTATTTTAAACAAAGCCAATTATCCAATATAGCTGCCTTTCAGGCTGCAGAACTGAAAACAAGTATCAATCAAGCGAAGCTACTCAGTAGACTCTAGCCTATGGTCCGTTATATCATGCAAAATAGTCGAGAAAGACTGTGTTTTTAGCTTGTTTCAAATGAATGAAAAGACCAATTTTTTCCAACATTTCCAGACACATCTAAAATGTCTCCATTTTAAAACATCCCATTATATTTTTCTTGTTAAAAATGTGTTTGTAAAACGTCTAGTCACAGGGCTAATCAATAGAAATCAGATTGTTTTACGTTTTCCTTTTAGGTTTGGGTGGTTATTTGGTTTTTAAGTGTTTTTTGTTTTTTTCTAAGCACTGAGTAACTTTGCAACAGAAAATAAAGGAAAAATTATTGAATGGCTTTTTTCTTTTTAAGTCGGGAAACATTATAGCTGCGCTTGACATTTCACAAATTACGACCTGCTGCCTTTTAAAAGAAAAATCGCCCAGACCCATAACGTAAAGGCAGAAAGCAATGACTTAAGATGGTAGGGACCCTTTCCTCGCCCCCACCCAATGTCAGTAATGTTCTTGGACTGGAATTTTCCATTCTGAGGAGCAAATGGGGTCCTTGCTTCAGCGCTTACAGGGAGCAGCTGCCTGAACCTCTGGGAGAGCATCGCGGGCGCAGAGACCTGGCCTCCGGGGACCGGGTTGGCAGAGGCGGGGGAGGTGGGGGTTGCCGTCTGGTCTCCGCGGGCCCGCGGCGGGTGGAGAGAGCCCATACATCACGGCTACTACTACTTTCCGCCCTCGGCTTCCCTGCCTTCTAGCTCTGAGATCCGGAGCGAACGCCGCGGCTGCCTTTCGCGTCCTCGCGGGATCCACGCGGATCAGGAGGCACCAGCAGCCGGGTCTCGGGGTGTGCGGGCGCTGCCGATCCCGGCCGAGCGCCCGCGGGGTTGACAGTGAACGCCGCGGGAGTCCGGGCGCGTCCCCTGCGGCGGCCGAGAGCCCCGCAGTGCCTCTAGGGACCATCCCGCTTCCAGTCTCCTCCTTCTTTCCCAGCCAGCACCCCCGAGTCTGGGCTCCTGGGAGCGAGTCCCAGGGGCTGAGCTGCGGCCTACGATGCCGCAGGCGGCCGCCTAACTCCTCGCGGCCTAGGTGAGGGCCTTGTGTCCCTCCCGCGAGCGAACCCACCTGGGGTGCTGGACAGGACGTTCTCCCCGAGGAGAAGAAACCCAGGTCGGAAGCCTAGGCTTCACCTTTTTGATTTGAAAGCGGAGGGAGGCTTTACTCCCGGCCTGTCTCCTCTTTCCAGATTTTCAAAGTGTATTTAATTGAGTAATATATTAATTCCCCTTCTGGTTCAATTCAGATGCTTTGAGGGTAGAGGTGGGGGTTTGCAGGTGTGGTGAGTTTCTAAACAGTTCCCCAGTAGTGAATGTTCCTAGAGGGACAAGTACTTCTCTGCTCAGGGAAACATCCTGGGTTCTCAAATGTCTTCTTCTCATTAAGTTGTAGAGTCAAACCCCGCCTTGCTTCTAGAAGGTTCCCTGAACCACTTCCCACTCTTTCAGCTGAGTACCTTAGTACTCCATCTTTTGTTATAGAACAACTAACTAGAGTTGTATGTTAGTCTTGACTCCCCCTAAGAGTTCTTAAGCTTCCTGAGGGCAGGGCTCTTGACGTTTAATAATGATGAAATAGTCTCTTCGGAAAGTGCTCTGGACTGGAATTCAAGACACCTGTGTTTACTCTTTTCTCCTTCACAGTATAGGGTTAGATAGGATACTTAATGTTTCTGTGCTTTGAGATTCTTAAATTAGAAAATAAGATGTACGTTTTTGTTGACTTGTAAGTTATTCTGTAAAATTTATGTGATTTTTCAGATTTTTGTAAATCTGGTGTTTATTTGTGGTTACCCTGAGCCAGGTCCTATGTCAGATACTTTACAGACAATAATTCATCTAATCAGCCCTGAGAAGGAAGTATTTTATTATTTTGATTTTCAGATAAGGAAATGGAAAATTCTAAGATGCTAAGTGACTTGTCCACTGAATCCAGAGCCTAAATTCTTATCCATTTTGTTGTATTGTTTCTCCAGATAGCTAACCACATAAGTCCTCTACAAAGAGTTATCAGATTATCAATGTTTGATACAGGTACTAGCATGGATGATTGCTCACTGGTAAAGAATTAGAGAGTTGGGAAACTTTAATATCAGATGTATATGCAAACTGTGGCTGTACATGCTTGGGAAAATTACCAAATGGCAAATATTTAAATGAAAGCAAAGCTAAAGAGAGGTCAAAATTAACAATTCAGTCAGTGGGAGGATTGATTTAAGAATAAAAGATTTTTTTTTTTCATATCTTACAGTAATTGGTTAAGGAAATTATTTGCAAGGAAAGATACCACTTATATTCACAAATTATGTCTGTGGCATGCCTAACATGTGGACAAAATTCAAAATATTTAATGTAAATTATAGATGTACTGTCGCTATGAAAGCTAACATCCATACAGCTGGAAACATTTGAATGCATGATGTCCCACACCCCAGTTTGCATTTGTTTATTTTATATACTGAAAATCCAGTCACAATTTCCATTAAAGAAAAAAGGAAAAGAATAATTCATCCTCACCCATAGGGGTTACTCCTCCTGTTATCTTACCACTTAACACTTGCTGACTGAGAATAACAAGAGGAACCAGATTCAACAAGAACTTAGAGGCATGAATTATGAAGCCTAAAGAGAGCCAATCTTTAGAAGCCAGTTATTCTCAGACCTCAATTTGCATGAAGTCGGGCTGAGTTGTATGTAGAAAAGTGCTACATTTGCTACAATTTACTTCCTCTTACTTTTCTAATTTCCAAAACTGAGCAAGGGCTTGGCATAATTACAAACATTACAATGTTACTGATGTTATTTAGTTTTGAATCATAGAATATAAGGTAAGAAGAGACATTGCTGCTGCTGCTAAGTCGCTTCAGTCGTGTCCGACTCTGTGTGACCCCACAGATGGCATCCCACCAAGGCTCCCCCGTCCCTGGGATTCTCCAGGCAAGAACACTGGAGTGGGCTGCCATTTCCTTCTCCAATGCATGAAAGTGAAAAGTGAAAGTGAAGTCGCTCAGTCGTGTCCGACCCTTTAGACATGTAACTTGGTTTTTCCACTTTCAGGTGAAGAACCCAAGGCCCAGAAAGGTGCTAGCAGTGCTACTGGTAAGAAAAAATATTTACATATATCTTTAATATGTACTTAAGTGGGTATTAAAACTGGCAGGCAAAAGTTAATCTCAAGCTAGATATATTTAGTAACATTAATGATTACTCTGTTAAGTATTGTAATTATAATAATTAATCTCAATAATAATTAATTGCTGAAGATCCCAAAGTTATTAAGAAGTAGGTTTGGATAACTAGATATATGGCCAGAGGGTTTCTTCCTTCCTACTTACTTCCTAGAATCCTACAGAAAAGGTGACTGCTCAGATCCTTCCTATCCCACGGATAAAGAACTGGCGGATCCATTTCAGAAATTTTTTATTGAAACAGAGACAAAATCAAGAAAATATCAGGCTTCTTAACTGCGCTGCCCAAGCCACTCAGATGGTTCGTTAACTCCTTGGTTGTTCCCTGATTCAGGCACCATGGAAGTTGAGAGCATTCTGGTTCCTATGAACCATAAGGACTTCATTTGCAGTTCATTATCTTATTAATATATATACACTCCTTCTATGAGAGAGATCCAGACTTTAGCAAGTTGTGACAACTTATTCTTTTTATGTTAATATTTATTATTCATTTTTTTAGTACCAGATGCTGAGCTAAGAATTTTATTTGTATTATATCTAAGTTAGTCTTCATAACAGCCTTGTGATGTGGGTTTTTAAAATTTCTTTTTAATTGGAGAAAAATTGCTTTACAATGTTGTGTTGGTTTCTGCTGTACAACAATGGAAATCAGCAGTAATTATACATATATTCCCTCCCTCTTGAGCCTCCCTCCTTTCCCTCTCCTCCCTCCATCTCACCCCTCTAGGTCATCATGGGGTGCCAGGCTGGGCTCCCTGTGTTATATAGCAACTTCTCACCAGCTATCTATTTTACACATGGTATATATGTCAGTGCTACTTTCTTCATTCACCCCACTCTTTCCTTCCCTCTTTGTGTCCACAAATCCATTGTCTGTACCTGCATCTCCATTCCTTCCCTGTAAATATGTTCATCAATACATACATCAATACAAGCTTTTCTAGATTCTATATATATGCATTAATATACTGTATTTGTTTTGCCCTTTCTGACTTCACTCTGTATAACAGGCTCTACCTCACTAGGACTGACAAATTTTTGTTCTTTTTTATAGCTGAGTAATATTCTACTGTATATATGTACCATATCTTCTTTATACATTTATCTGTTGATGAATATCTAGGTTGCTTCCATGTCTTAGCTATTGTAAATAGTGCTGCTATAAACATTGGGGTATATGTTCCTTTTTCAATTATGCTTTTTTCAGGGTATATGCCCAGTAGTGGGATTGCTGGGTCATGTGGTAGTTTTATTGCTAGTTTTTAAAGGAATCACCATACTGTACTCCATAGTGGCTGTTATCAATTTACATTCCCACCATTAGTGCAAGAGGGTTACCTTTTGTACACGTCCTCTTCAGCATTTATTGTTTGTAGGTATATATATACCTACTGACTGGTGTGAGGAGATACTTCTTTGTAGATAATCATTTTTCTATGATTATCATCTTCTCTTTGTTGAGCATCTTTTCATGTCTTTATTGGCCATCATGATATCAGTTTTATTATCCCCATTTACAGATAGAGAACAGGCTTTCCTGGTTGCTCAGATGGTAAAGAATTTGTCTACAATGCAGGAGACCAGGGTTCAATCCCTGGGTTGGGAAGATCTGCTGGAGAAGGCAATGGCAACCCACTCCCATATTCTTGCCTGGAGAATTCCATGGACAGAGGAGCCTGTCAGGCTACAGTCATGGCATTGCAAAGAGTGGGACTGAGTGACTAACACACACACAGATCAAGAAACTGAAGCTTAGAGAAGTTCTCTACATTTCTCACCATTACGTACTGAGTGGTCGGTAAAGTTGAAATTTACAGCCCATGGTTTTAATTCTCCTGTGTTGAAGCCTCATATTACTCTCACACATGACAGTAATAATGTAATGGTGGCACAGAGGTTAAAGCATCTGCCTGCAATGTGGGAGACCTGGGTTTGATCCCTGGGTCGGGAAGATCCCCTGGAGAAGGAAATGGCAACCCACTCCAGTATTCTTGCCTGATGAATCCCATGGACGGAGGAGTTTGGTGGGCTACAGTCTATGGGTTGCAAAGAGTCGGACACGACTGAGCGACTTCACTTTGACTTCCTCAGCGATCAGTGCAAAGAAATAGAGGAAAACAACAGAATGGGAAAGACTAGAGATCTCTTCAAGAAAATTAGAGATACCAAGGGAACATTTCATGCAAAGATGGGCTCGATAAAGGATAGAAATGGTATGGACTTAACAGAAGCAGAAGACATTAAGAAGAGGTAGCAGGAATACACAGAAGAACTGTACAAAAAAGATCTTCACGCCCAAGATAATCACGATAGTGTGATCACTCACCTAGAGCCAAACATCCTGGAATGTGAAGTCAAGTGGGCCTTAGAAAGCAGCACTATGAACAAAGCTAGTGGAGGTGATAGAATTCCAGTTGAGCTATTCCAGGTCCTGAAAGATGATGCTGTGAAAGTGCTGCACTCAATATGCCAGCAAATTTGGAAAACTAAGCAGTGGCCACAGGACTGGAAAAGCTCAGTTTTCATTCCAGTCCCAAAGAAAGGCAATGCCAAAGAATGCTCAAACTACCGCACAGTTGCACTCATCTCACACGCTAGTAAAGTAATTCTCAAAATTCTCCAAGGCAGGCTTCAGCAATACATGAACCGTGAACCTCCAGATGTTCAAGCTAGTTTTAGAAAAGGCAGAGGAACCAGAGATCAAATTGCCAACATCTGCTGGATCATGGAAAAAGCAAGAGAGTTCCAGAAAAACATCTAGTTCTGCTTTATTGACTATGCCAAAGCCTTTGACTGTGTGGATCACAATAAACCGGAAAATTCTTCAAGAGATGGGAATACCAGACCACCTGACCTGCCCCTTGAGAAACCTATATGCAGGTCAGGAAGCAACAGTTAGAACTGGACATGGAACAACAGACTGGTTCCAAATAGGAAAAGGAGTACGTCAAGGCTGTATATTGTCACCCTGCTTATTTAACTTATATGCAGAGTACATCATGAGGAATGCTGGCCTGGAGGAAGCACAAGCTGTAATCAAGATTGCCAGGAGAAATATCAATAACCTCAGATATGCAGATGACACCACCCTTATGGCAGAAAGTGAAGACGAACTAAAAAGCCCCTTGATGAAAGTGAAAGTGAGAGTGAAAAAGTTGGCTTAAAGCTCAACATTCAGAAAATGAAGATCATGGCATCCGGTCCCATCACTTCATGGCAAATAGATGGGGAAACAGTGGAAACAGTGTCAGACTTTATTTTGGGGGGCTCCAAGATCACTACAGATGGTGACTGTAGCCGTGAAATTAAAAGACACTTACTCCTTGTAAGAAAAGTTATGACCAACCTAGATAGCATATTGAAAAGCAGAGACATTACTTTGCCAACAAAGGTCCGTCTGGTCAAGGCTATGGTTTTTCCAGTGGTCATGTATGGATGTGAGAGTTGGACTGTGAAGAAGGCTGAGCACCAAAGAATTGATGCTTTTGAATTGTGGTGTTGGAGAAGACTCTTGAGAGTCCCTTGGACTGCAAGGAGATCCAACCAGTCCATTCTAAAGGAGATCAGTCCTGGGATTTCTTTGGAAGGAATGATGCTAAAGCTGAAACTCCAGTACTTTGGCCACTTCATGCGAAGAGTTGACTCATTGGAAAAGACTCTGATGCTGGGACGGATTGGGGGCAGGAGGAGAAGGGGACAACAGAGGATGAGATGGCTGGATGGCATCACTGACTCGATGGACATGAGTCTGAGTGAACTCCGGGAGTTGGTGATGGACAGGGAGGCCTGGCGTATGATTCATGGGGTTGCAAAGAGTCGGACACGACCGAGTGACTGAACTGAAATTAATTTCAGATTTAAGATGTTTATATTTTAGAAGCCTAGTGTCAGATTGTTATAAGCCTGCATGTACACTATGAATGATCTTAGTTCTGTTAAAATATATATAATTATGCACATGCATAGAGAAAAGTTAATTTTCTATTTGGGGTTTTATTCCTGATAGAATTAAAGCTCTCAGAAAGACAATGATTTGCTTGTAATACTCATAGCCTAGTAAAGAAATAGTATGGTTCTATAATAGCATACAGATACAATTGTTAATAAAGAAAATAACCCAGTTACCATCACATTCCTCCAAATACAGCTTTTTCCTATAGTTCAGTGTTTGACCTCATCCATACTTTACTTGTGTTTCTTCCAGTCCAGCATTTCTCATGATGTACTCTGCATATAAGTTAAATAAGCAGGGTGACAATATACCTCCTTTTCCTATCTGGAACCAGTCTGTTGTTCCCACGTCCAGTTCTAACTGTTGCTTCCTGACCTGCATACAAATTTCTCAAGAGGCAGATCAGGTGGTCTGGTATTCCCATCTCTTTCAGAATTTTCCACAGTTTATTGTGATTCACACAGTCAAAGGCTTTGGCATAGTCAATAAAGCAGAACTAGATGTTTTTCTGGAACTCTCTTGCTTCGTCTATGATCCAGCGGATGTTGGCAATTTGATCTCTGGTTCCTTTGCCTTTTCTAAAACCAGCTTGACCATCTGGAATTTCACGGTTCACGTATTGTTGAAACCTGGCTTGGAGAATTTTAAGCATTACCTTACTAGCGTGTGAGATGAGTGCAATTGTGCCGTAGTTTGAGCATTCTTTGGCATTGCCTTTCTTTGGGATTGGAATGAAAACTGAGCTTTTCCAGTCCTG
>NW_011494936.1:3356358-3397889 GCF_000754665.1 Bison bison bison | reverse complement strand
GCTGGCATATTGAGTGCAGCACTTTCACAGCATCATCTTTCAGGACCTGGAATAGCTCAACTGGAATTCTATCACCTCCACTAGCTTTGTTCGTAGTGATGCTTTCTAAGGCCCACTTGACTTCACATTCCAGGATGTTTGGCTCTAGGTGAGTGATCACACCATCGTGATTATCTTGGGCGTGAAGATCTTTTTTGTACAGTTCTTCTGTGTATTCTTGCCATCTCTTCTTAATATCTTCAGCTTCTGTTAGGTCCATGCCATTTCTGTCCTTTATCGAGCCCATCTTTGCATGAAATGTTCCCTTGGTATCTCTAATTTTCTTGAAGAGATCTCTAGTCTTTCCCATTCTGTTGTTTTCCTCTATTTCTTTGCATTGATCGCTGAAGAAGGCTTTCTTATTATCTCTTCTTGCTATTCTTTGGAACTCTGCATTCAGATGTTTATATCTTTCCTTTTCTCCTTTGCTTTTCACTTCTCTTCTTTTCACAGCTATTTGTAAGGCCTCCCCAGACAGCCATTTTTGCTTTGCATTTCTTTTCCATGGGGATGGTCTTGATCCCTGTCTCCTGTACAATGTCACGAACCTCATTCCATAGCTCATCAGGCACTCTATCTATCAGATCTAGGCTCTTAAATCTATTTCTCACTTCCACTGTATAATCATAAGGGATTTGATTTAGGTAACTTATATGCAGAGTACATCATGAGAAACGCTGGACTGGAAGAAACACAAGCTGGAATCAAGATTGCTGGGAGAAATATCAATAACCTCAGATATGCAGATGACACCACCCTTATGGAAGAAAGTGAAGACGAACTAAAAAGCCTCTTGATGAAGGTGAAAGTGGAGAGTGAAAAAGTTGGCTTAAAGCTCAACATTCAGAAAACGAAGATCATGGCATCCGGTCCCACCACTTCATGGGAAATAGATGGGGAAACAGTGGAAACAGTGTCAGACTTTATTTTTCTGGGCTCCAAAATCATTGCAGATGGTGACTTCAGCCATGAAATTAAAAGATGCTTACTGCTTGGAAGGAAAGTTATGACCAACCTAGATAGCATATTCAAAAGCAGAGACATTACTTTGCCAACAAAGGTTCATCTAGTCAAGGCTATGGTTTTTCCAGTGGTCATGTATGGATGTGAGAGTTGGACTGTGAAGAAGGCTGAGCACCAAAGAATTGATGCTTTTGAACTGTGGTGTTGGAGAAGACTCTTGAGAGTCCCTTGGACTACAAGGAGATCCAACCAGTCCATTCTAAAGGAGATCAGTCCTGGGATTTCTTTGGAAGGAATGATGCTAAAGCTGAAACTCCAGTACTTTGGCCACTTCATGCGAAGAGTTGACTCATTGGAAAAGACTCTGATGCTGGGATGGATTGGGGGCAGGAGGAGAAGGGGACAACAGAGGATGAGATGGCTGGATGGCATCACTGACTCGATGGACATGAGTCTGAGTGAACTCCGGGAGTTGGTGATAGACAGAGAGGCCTAGCGTGCTGGGATTCATGGGGTTGCAAAGAGTCGGACACGACTGAGCAACTGATCTGATCTGATCTGATACTTTACTTGGGCTACCCTGGTGGCTCAGACAGTAAAGGATCCACCTGTAATGCAGGAGACCTGGGTTTGATCCCTGGGTTGGGAAGATCCCCTGGAGGAGGGCATGGCAACCCACTCCAGTATTCTTGCCTGGAGAATCCCCATGGACAGAGGAGCCTGATGGTCCAAACGGCCGCAAAGAGTTGGACACGACTGAGCGACTGAACATACCACATACTTTACTTAAAGACAATTATTGTGTATCACAATTTTGAATTCTTTTCCCCCTCTTGAAGTGAAGTGAAGTGAAAGTCACTCAGTCGTGTCCGACTCTTTGCAACCCCATGGGATTCTCCAGGCCAGAATATTGGAGTGAGTATTCCCTTCTCCAGGGGATCTTCCCAACCCAGGGATCAAACCCAGGTCTCCTGCATTGCAGGTGGATTCTTTACCAACTGAGCTATCAGGGAAGCCCACTTTTCCCCTCTTATGTTATATCATAAACATCTGTGTTTACGTGATATAATTTTTATTTGATGTTTAGGTAAAACAATGAAAGTATCATTACTTATTATGTAAGATATTTTTCTTCCTTTTCCTTCCTCCCCCTCCTCCCTTTTTTTTAAAGTAGGATTGGCCAGCATGTGAACCTTTTATGTTTAGGGAATTTTTCACTATGAGACAGAAAAGGCCATATCCTTACTTTCTCCATTTCCTCTCCTATTTCCAACATAGCCATGGTGAAGGTAGGGGAGATTGTATCCAGCAGCAGTCAGGCCTAGTGGCTTGGTGGCATCAGGGTTTGTGGTGAGGGTGGTTGTCTCACCAGACTGGCTATGTGGATGTTTAGCTCTGGCTCTGGCTGCCAAATATTCCATTTTTCAAGTTTGATTTCCAGTCTTCCTAGCAATTTTCTGAGCTATCCATGTGTCCCTTTTCCAATTAAATAACCAATAGTTAGTTTCTGTTGCTTATAAAGAAGAATCCTGATATTGTGCCATGTGACATAGCAAATAATGGTGCTTTGAATTTTTTTAGAGATTGTGACCTATGGCCTGGGATTGTGGAAGGGAAGTTGGACTATATGGTTTAGAGAGTATCTATGTAAGATGGCCAGATGGCAACTTCTTTTAATCCCATTTTCTCTCCTTCCCCAGCTTTGGACTCTTTTAACATACCCTTTTCACCTTGTGAAATCTGAACAAGTACATGAAAAGAGCCAAAGTTGGCCCTTTGTTTGTCCACCAAGAAAACAGAAATTTACCTAACTGAGTTTTAGAACAGAACTTATTTTCTATTTTATTTTA
Source organism: Bison bison bison (assembly GCF_000754665.1). Taxonomy (NCBI): domain Eukaryota; kingdom Metazoa; phylum Chordata; class Mammalia; order Artiodactyla; family Bovidae; genus Bison; species Bison bison. The sequence continues at coordinate 3,395,037 of NW_011494936.1, read as the reverse complement.
CGGCTTTCCTATCTTATCACCTGGAGGAGTTATTCTGAGGCTGAGCCTATATGTAGGAGAGTAGCTGAGACGTATTGATGGCTCATGTTTTGCTAGGCACTAGGCTAAGCACTTTACTTGGATTGTCTCCCTAAACTCCTCTCCACAACATAGCTATACCCCATTCTGTTTTAAAGAAGGAAAAACTGAGAGGAGGGGTCACCCAGATAGAAAATCGAATAACATTTATTTTTCAACTTTGCAGTCTTATTCCTGAGGATTCATTCTTAGTAACATTGTATATACTCTTTCTCCTGACTTGCTTGACTCATCCCATTGTTCTTTTCCTTACGTTTCCTCTTTCTCATCCTCTAATTTTTTCTTTCCTATTTGAGAATGACACAAAGGCACCCCTTGCAGTCTCTAACTGAGCATCTATAACTGTGGGAGGTGAGGGATTCAGAACCTATTGGTTGCAGGTGCCCTTGAGAATACCTCTAGTTTTGCTTTCCTGGCTCCAGGAATTCCTCTGGCTTCACCTCTCCCTGACCTCCATCCCTCCTCCCACATGGAATTTCTGCTCTCTTGTCATCTGGTTTCTTTCTTGCTACCTTCTATTGAATCCTGTCTTATGACTCTGCTCCTTCATTAATTAAAATGTTTATTCAGAGATGATGCAAAATTTTAGAGAGAAGATGCCATCTCCTTTCAAGGAGTTTACAGATCATAATGAAGTATATAACTTGATTTATGTTGTATAACATTTTAAATTAATATTTTTATTAGAATTTAGTTATACATTTAAACTTTAAGGATTTTATTGTAAAAGTCTTATAGAGTAATTGCAGGTGACATTCTTTTCTCCCCAAAATGTGTAACTTGAGAGTAAGCCTTTAATTCTGGTTGGGACTGTGATCAACATGTCATTTGAGTCAAATGCTAAGGTTTTATGATGACCTTTGCCGGAGAAGACAAGACGTAGGGGAAATGTTAACATAAGCTTCATGCCCCCTATTTGACTGTGACAACCAAGGGAATGGAAAGAGAAGAGGGTCAGAATTTTATAAACTTGGGGCTTTTAGGGTTTTGTGAATTAGAAAGGATGAAAATGAAGGATGAGATAGATGGAACAGATCCTTGTGAAGTTGTGTGCTTAGGAAAAAGAGGATTTAATTTGGGGAAAATTCTATAGATAGAATCTAGGGATGCTACCAAGTAAGACAGGATTCTTATGGTTTCAAGGTGATCCAGTGCTGGAATATGTGAGTGACTAGAAGGCAATGGCACCCCACTCCAGTACTCCTGCCTGGAAAATCCCATGGACGGAGGAGCCTGGTAGGCTGTGGTCCATGGGGTCGCTAAGAGTCGGACACGACTGCGAGACTTCACTTTCACGCATTGGAGAAGGAAATGGCAACCCACTCCAGTGTTCTTGCCTGGAGAATCACAGGGACGGGGGAGCCTGGTGGGCTGCCGTCTATGGGGTCGCACAGAGTCGGACACGACTGAAGTGACTTAGCAGCAGCAGCAGAGGAAGTTTAAAAAAAAACCTGCTTTAAAAAAAGAACATAGAGTTAGGAACAACTCTAAAAGCAAGATAATTTAATATATCTATGCAGCAATACATATATGTGGGTATCTCTTTAGGAAAACCTTTCCTTCTAATGCCACACTACTCACATTGTTCACTTGCCTTGAATTCTGTACAAAGAGCCAATCTCTTTCTTGTCTCAGGGACTTGCAACCTGGAATCAAGGTTGTCCCATTTTTTCCTAAGATCTTGAGGCCTTAGCTAAAAATATATATTAAAAATAGATATATAAATAAAAATATGTTTAATAAATATGAAAGTGAAAGTGTTAGGCACTCAGTTGTGTCTGACTCTTTGCGATCCCATGGACTGTAGCCTGCCAGGCTCCTCTGCCCACTGGAATGGGTTGCCATTCCCTTCTCCAGAGGATCTTCCTGATCCAGGGATTGAACCCAGTCTTCTGCATTGCAGGCAGATTCTTTACTGTCTGAGCCACCAGGGAAGCCCATCTAAATAAAATAAAAATATATTTATATATATAACTAAATATATATATTTAGTTAGTGTTAGTCTCAGTCATATCTCTTTGCAACCCCATGGTTACACACACACACACACACACACACACATACACACATATATATGTCTCTTCTTCTAGACCATGGTGACCTATGCCCAGAGAGCTTTTCTGTCCATTCATTACTTTATGTTTCCTCAGCATACTGTTCTTGTCATATAGGAAATGCTCAATGGACATTGAATGAATGTTTATATTAACTATGGTCGAGCTAAATTGCTGTTAAAAAGAAATCTAAAAATACAGTGGCTTAAATGTGGCTAAATTTAATTCTCTTGCATGTAAATTTTCAGAAAAATATAAGAGCTGAGACTGCTGGTGTGCTTTAGTTTCATGAAGCCATTCACAAGCTGGGTTTCCTCCACTGTGCTGTTCCTACATTCCTTAGGTCTTTCCTGCATAGTTGAAGCTGTGTTACCTTCACATTTCAGTTTTTAGAAAGAGTAATAGACGGAAAGTGAAAGACAAGCAATTTCCTACAAAGTAAGTGACTTGTAAGTGGCACATTTTATTGTGACGAACTTAGTCACATGGCCACACCTAGCTGCAAAGTATACTGGAAAATGCTGTCTTTGGGTGGTGCCCATAGCCATCTAAAATGGAAGAAAAAGTGAATGGGTCTTTGGGGGATAAGTAATCATTTGCATCACTGTTGGCTAAATGTTGAAAGAATGAATATTCATTCTTACATTATCAGAGTTGGAATAACATAAGGGTTTGAGGGCTGTTTTAGAACTCTAGAAAAATATTTGTGATACAAAAATATTAGATACAGACTAAGATAACATCAAATATGTTTCGTGACACAACCTATTCACCTGCAAATTTTGGAACAAGAGAGTTTAAAGGTCTAAGAAATTTGTTCAAGCCAAGAAATTGAGCAAAGAGAGCATGGGCAGCTTTGGGTCTTGTGGGTGTGCACCTGGCTTTGTTTGAATTGGGGGATGAATTCTCTGTCTTCAGCAAGCGCCCAGAAATAAACTTTTAGCTGCTATAGTTAGGGACCAGAAGGGAGCTTCCCTGGTGGCTCAGACAGTAAAATAATCCTCCTGCAATGTAGGAGACCTGGATTGGGAAGATCCCCTGGAGAAGGGAATGGCAACCTATTCTGGTATTCTTGCCTGGAGAATTCCATGGACGGAGGAGCCTGGTGGGCTACAGTCCATGGGGTCACAAAAGGTCAAACACAACTGAATGACTAACACTCCCTAATCAGAAGGGAACTAGTCTGAAGCAAGGGCATTACTTGATTACCAATTTTTCTTTGTTGACTTAGATTTGACTCTAACAAAAGCTTTGAATTTCTAAGGACCAAAATAGAGCAAAACAAAATAGTAACTATTTTTAAAAATAATTTTATTTATTTTTGACTGTTTGGGTCTTCATTAGTGGTGGCTGCTCTCCAGTTGTAGTCTGCAGGCTTCTCACTGCAGTGGCGTCTGTTGTTGGGGAGCATGCGCTGTAGGCCCGTGGGCTCCGTAGTTGGGGCTTCCAGGCTCTGGAGCACAGGCTCAATAGTTGTGGTGTGTAGGCTTAGTTGCTCTGTTAGTTTCATGTGGGATCTTCCTGGATCAAGGATCAAACCTGCGTCTCCTGCGTTGGCAGGTGCATTCTTTACCACTGAGCCAACAGGGAAGCCCCCAAATAGTAATTATTTTAAAGAATGTGGATAAAATTTATGTTTCAGTGATGTGTCCTGATAGAGAAATCACATTTTTATAAGTGTGGCTTGAGTGTGGAGCTGCATGACAGTCCTTGCACGTGTCCTTCTCTTTGAGTGACTCAGGGCATCTTGGCTTATCATCAACTGGCCTGGTCAGGTGACTAGAGATGAAAGGAAGGGGCCCAGCTGCTGCCACAGCCCAAGTCCTCTTTGTTTGTGGCCGCAGGAGACCCTTCCTGCCTTCAATGCTCCTTGCACAAAAAAGGTTACCATTCCCCTCCCATCTCCCCAATATATTTGGCTAAAAGATTCAGGGAACCCATTTTGCCCCCTTTCTGTGTTGTGATCTGTCAAACTCCTTCCAGCTGAGCTCATGGGTCTGTCTTCTGTGAAACCTGCCCCAGGAAGAGTGAATCATCCTCCTTCAGCATTTTATTTGTTAGAGCAGTTCCTACTTTGGGGCATTAAATTCTTTTAACCAGTCTGTTACTCTTCTTTGTAAATTACTCCAAGATAAAGACCACATCTTATTAATCATTCTCTGTGCCTTGTACAATCCCTGGTACATGGTAGACACTTGATAAATGTTTGCTGAATGCATGAATGGGTGAATGAGTGAGTGGGTGAGGGAAAATTCTTTGGGTTCTTTCTATAGCCTCTCAGCTATTCTAATGTGGCTCATGGCTTACCAAGGCTGAGTCCACAGAGTATGATCTCAAGTTCTTCCATGTTTCCAAAATATTTTCTTACTTGCTTACTGAAGTTAAATAGAAGTTCAAAATACTTTCATACTTCATTATACAATGGAATGTAAAATGGTTTAAGTGTAAATGCTGCTTGAATTAACATACCCACCAAAGCTTATTGAAGCTAAAGTGTAACCAATCAGTCAAAAAGTGTAAATAACTGATACTAGAGCCTTTTCTGTTTTGAGAGGGATTGGGGGGTGAGCAAGGTGGGGGCGTGGAGTAGAAGTTAGAAGTTGGTGCTCTGGCCTTAGAGGTGGCAGGAAAGGGTGGGAGGTCAAAGGGTCATCTAGGTAGAAGCAGAGCACAGAAAGGGGATCTAGGGGTCACTGATTGAGCACTTCCTTAATGTCTCCGTTTTAGAGAGGAGCATGGCATGGCCATTCAGGTTTGTGCTTTTGTTAGGACAGTGTTGGACACTATGGGGTATGTGAACGCTGCTTTGTAAGATTTGTTAAGATCTGTATGTGTATGTATGTGTGTATGTAAACAAGCTGACTTTGTTGCAGAGGAATTACATTTTCATAGGAGTTGATTAAGGGTCATACAACCTAGATTATACCCTAAAATAACTCTCTGAGGAGTAGAGCAGTTTGTGTACTTTGCGTGACTGACTGAACAGTTTTGGAGATGGCCCTGGACACGTAGGGGATATGCCAAGACTGGATTTTGAGTTGGAGCTCCCTAAATGGGGACTGCCATCCTCTACATTTTATGGTAAATTGCTGTTATCAAAGGATCTCTGATACCTCAGATTATTCAGGTAGAGCTGCTTAAATAGCTCAAGGCACTTTGCAAACTTCTGATTCCTTCTCTTAGTATCTTTGGAAGTGGAGCGCAAATATGTACCAACAGAGACACAGTGCTGTACAATTGGTTGAAAATGTGCAGCTTATGCAGTGCCAGATGATCAGTTTGACTTTTCTTTCTTTTCTTTTTAAAATATCCTTTTAACTGGAATTGAACTTGAGAGTCAGATGTCTTAGTTTTTAGTTTCTGGCTCCACACTGAGTAGCTGTGTGGCACACCACAGATCACTTCTCCTCTCTGGGGTGATGTGAGCCTGTGTGAATCTCAGGGCTCATTTCAGACGTAATACTGTTTCTACTCAGTTGCAACAAGTTGAGTATTTGACACAGCAAACTGGTATCAGAGTTTGGACTGGAACACAGGTCTTAGGACCCACTTAACCTCTACTTAGAATTTTTAAGTTTTTCTATTTTTTATTGAAATATAAAATATACTTAGTATAGTAAGTGTATAAGTTGCTCTAATCTGAAGTGTACAGATTGTTCAATATTTTTAAAGTAGGTATTGAGTTATAATTTAGTTATGTTAGAAAATAATTTAAAAAGACAACTCAAGTTATACAAATAAACTTACTTAACAGTTCAAGAAGTGAATATTCTCCTTTTGGAGAACTGCAAAGTGGATGCTTTAACAGGGTAAAGAACTAAGAACAAGGAAGAGACAAATAGAAAATATATGATTGCCTGGGACCACATAGTCAACCTTGTCTGGGATGAGAAGGCCAAGAGTTGGCTTGGCCCTTGGGAGTTGGCTGACCCGGTGCACTAAGCTTCTGGTCAAGTGGAGCAGTCACAGGGACACAAAAGTTATCTAAGTTCTGGTTTGCTGACACAGCATTCCAGGCAGGAGTGGCTCCATCTTGGGCCTAGAAAGTTATTTCAGCAGCTATAAGAAGATTCAACCTCTTTAAAATATATAGTTTGGTGAAATTTGATAGCTTTATTCTGTCATGTAGCACCACCATTGTTAAGATATAGGCTATTTCCATCAACCCCCAAAGTTCCTTTGTGTCCCTTTGCAAGTCAGTCACCTCCTTCCACCTTAAGTTCCTGGAAACCACTGATCTGTTTGTATCCCTATAGTTTCGCCCTTTCCAAAATGTATAAGTGAAATCATAGCCTATGTAGACTTATCTGTCTGACTTTTTTCCATAATGCTTCTAAGATTCATCACGTATTTGTATAGTTGCCACCTAGATCAAGATCTAATACTGTCTCAGCACCCCAAAAGCTTCTCTCCTGTGCTTTTCCAGTCAGTACCCTCCTCTCACTATTCTGACTTCTACCAATGTATTAATTTTATCTGTCTCATATTTAATATAAATGGAATTATACAGTAGTATAATGGCTTTTTTTGCCTAATGTAATACTTACAAGATTCACTCATGTTACAACTAATAATAATAGTTTTTTATTTAAAAAATCACTGTATAGTATTCCATTGTATGAATATACCGCATTTCATTTATCCATCCTACTGTGATGGCATTTGGGTTGTTTCTAACATTTGGCTATTTTGAGGAAAGTTGAACATTCTTGCTGATGTCTTTTGTGAAAATGTACACTCATATCGCTTTGATATTTTCGTAAGAGTGTAATTGCTGGATCATGGGCTAGGCATATACTTAGTTTTAATGTATGTTGCCAAATACTTTTCTAAAGTGGTTGTACCAATTTGCACTCTCATCATCAATGTATGAGAGTTCTAATTACTCCACATTCTTGCCAACACTTGGAATTGTCAGTTATGCTTTAGCCTTTATAGAGAGTTGTAGATTAGAGTACCACTATCCTTTTTTCCCCCCCAATTTTTATATTGTGTCAAAATACACTTAACATAGAATTTACTGTCTTAACAAGTTTTGAGTATATAGTTCTGTGGTTTTAATACATTCATAATGTTGTGCTACCATGACCACCATCCATCTCTAGAACTCTTCATCTTATAAAACTGAAACTCTATGTCCACTGAATAGTAACTCCAATTCCTCTCTTCTCTCCAGCTCCTGGCAACCACCATGCTCCTTTCTGTCCCTATAATTTTGACTGCTCTCATATAAATGAGATGATACAGTCTTTGTTTTTTCTGATTGGCTTATTTTACTTTCATAATGTCATTAAGTTTCACCCATGTACCTTCTTTTTTAAGGTTAAGTGGTATTTATTATATGTATTTAGCATATTTTGCTTATTAATTCACTTATCATTGGACACTTGTGTTACTTCTATGTTTTAGCTTTTATGAGCAATACTGCTATAAATAAACATGGACATACAGATATCGCTTTGATATCTGTCCCATTTTACATCCCATTTTACATTCTCACCAACAGTGCACAAGATTTCTAATTTTCGATATCCTTGTCAATACTTGTTTTCTGGGACTTTTAAATAGTAGTCATCCTAATGAGTGTGAAGTGGTATCTTATTGTAGTTTTTTAAAAAATTAATTATTTTAATTGGAGGCTAATTACTTTACAATATTGTGGTGGTTTTTGCCATACTTTGACATGAATCAGCCACGGGTGTACACATGTCCCCTATCCTGAAAATCCCTCTCACCTCCCTCCCCATCCCATCCATCAGGATTGTCCCAGTGCACCGGCTTTGCGTGCCCTGTTTCATGCATCGAACTTGGACTGGTGATCTATTTCACATATGGTAATATACATGTTTCAATGCTATTCTCTTAAATCATCCCACCCTTGCCTTCTCCCACAGAGTCCAAAAGTCTGTTCTTTATATCTGTGTCTCTTTTGCTGTCTTGTATATAGGGTCATCATTACCATCTTTCTAAATTCTATATACATGCATTACTATACTGTATTGGTGCTTTTCTTTCTGGCTTACTTCACTCTGCATAATAGGCTCCAGTTTCATCCACCTCATTAGAACTGATTCAAATGTGTTCTTTTTAATAGTTGGGTAGTATTCCATTATGTATATGTACCACAGCTTTCTTATCCATTCAACTGTTGATGGACATCTAGGTTGCTTCCATCATTGTAATTTTGATTTGAATTTCCCTGATGATTAGTGATATTGAGCATCTTTTCATGTACTTATTGGTAATTTGTATATCTTCTTTGTAGAAATGTGTGCCAAGTCCTTTGCTCATTTTTGAATTGTCTTTCATTGTTGAGTTTTAACAATTCTCTATAGTCTGGATATTAGTTATCATTGCTTTTATTTTTTTATTTTTTTTCCTAATTTTATTTTATTTTTAAACTTTACATAATTGTATTAGTTTTATCATTGCTTTTAAATAGAGTTAAATTGCATGTGCAACACCAGTAGTGCAAGACATGTGGAGAATCTGGAGTGATCAGTAGGAAGACAACCAGCAAGGGTAAGCAGTGGTGGAGCTACCATGTGTGCTAAGAAGACCCGAGGGGTTTTTTAAATCATTTTTGTGTCACTAAAAAGTAAAAGTGGTGGTAGTGAGCCTTGCCTCCCTGATTCAATCATACTTCATCCCTTTTAATATTTATTTAATCCCATTTTCCCTGGGAGAAAATATCTGGGCAGTTGGTTGCTAGGGATTCCCCTCTTTCAGCCTTATTGAAAGAAATAGATGAGTTTATTCCTCCTTCATTTGAGATGGTCTTTAGAAGCCTGTATCAAACCTCCACTGAAATCAGAGTAATAATTATTCAAGAATGGTAAAGCAAATGTAGAGAATCCACAAATGGAATATGGGTCCATATGCATGTCTGCAGCAAAAATTTGCTTTATATTGTCAATAGTTTTCCAGGAAACATAGTGAAGCTGAAGGGTCCTTTTAGGATTCAGCAGTTACTCTTTTTTAAAACAGTTTTTGATTTATGTGTTTATTTTCGGCTGCACTGGGTCTTCATTGTGGGTGTGCAGTCTTCTCTCTAGTTGCCACATATAGCCTCTGTACTTGCAGCATGCTGATTTAGTTGCCCTGCTGCATGTGGGATCTTAGTTCCCTGAGCAGGGATTGAACCCACATCCCCTGCATTGGAATGCAGATTCTTAGCCACTAGACCACCAGGGAAGTCCCCATCAGCTATTATTTTTGATGTTGCTAGCACAGCAGATTTGAGCTTGTGGGCTGTGGGTGGGCCTTGCAATGTGATTGTTCATCTACTAACACACCTATGAAAGTACACCCAAAACTGCCTGATTTTTTGTACTCTAAACCTAATGTAACTGATATAATGGAGTTTTTATGTGTACCTAAGAATCACTATGCATTTTAGTATATTTCTGGCTACTCTACAAATACATGAATCAGATTAAGGAATAGTCAGTCAGATGTGAATTAAATATATATTCCCATAATGGTGATTATCTTTTTTTTTCATGGCTTGACATTATTATAGCAAGCTAAAATAATAGGAGATAAGTAGTTATTATAAATGAACCATTAAAAGCAACAGTAAGCTAAAGTTATCATTGATCTCTCCCTGTCTCTTACTTTATAAGAACTAATGTAGTGAATTGCCATGGAGTTGCCTACTTTAATAATAAATCTGTTGTGTCAGGGCAATGACCTGATGTTTTCTTTTACATATAATTTATAGTCTATTGATTTAATTCTCTGAATATCTCATTCTATGGGCGTAGCATAAAACCATTTCTTAACTGAAAGACAAAGGAAGCTTGGGATAAAACCAAATGGCAGAATATTTTTATTGAAGATTTCTACTTGATCAATAGCCAAATAAATATGAGCTTATTTTCAATGACAGTTTCAAGTTTAAAAGACCAAAAAAAAAAAAATGCTTTGATTCATCATCTATTTGAGTAATCAATTTATAGATTTACTTAGAAACTTAGATTTTCTCCATGGGCTGGGAAAGGAGGCTTATGGAGACATTATAAGAAGATACTAGCTCCTATTTTCAGTGAGTCATAAACTAGAATGTGGAAAATGAACTCAAGTAGCAGACAGTTTAATGTGGCCAAATAAAACATTGATATTGTGCTGTTAAAGCCCTTCCCTCAACTTGTGGAAGGGAAAGCCAACTCTTTACGTTCTTCCAGCCAGTATCTGGCAACTTTCCACTTGGCTACATGTGCCAAGATGCCAGGCACCTCACCACCACTCTTTCTTGAATAGAGCTGCTGATTTCTTCTTGTTGTCAGTTTTGAATTTATGATGATGACTGTTACCATAGCCATGTCATACCTCCTGTACATCTGCACACATCTTAAGCTTAGTGCCTAGTTCCTGAGATATTTATTTACTTGTTTCAGGCAAAAGTATAATGAGTATCATTAAATATTGCTGAGAAAAAGCTGAGGAATAGCAAATATGTCAGAAATTAAACATAGGATTCATTTGGCAGAAAACTTTTCTAGTTTTGTCCACTGACCCATTATTTATTTCTTTTTCTATGACTATCACAGATCTTACCCAGGCAAGCTTAAAAAAATGACCATGCATCACTGTCATGTCACAGTCATATCTCAGTTTGGAAGGAAGAAGTTTGAGGATGGGTATCCTATTACCATGCTTTATTTTCCCTTCGCCTAATGCAGATAGCTGTAGAGAATATGGAAGAACACCTTAATACTCACCCCTTGAGGAGAAAACAGTGATTTTTTATAGTGCTCATAACCCATGCCATCAATTTTATCTGTGGTAGGTCCATGTCAAAATTGGAGTAATTAAATGGAATGACAATCCTATTAAATGTGTTCCTGCCATTGCATTGGCAATAAAGCATGTGCAAATTTACAATTAAGGCTCATCTTTCTCCTTAGTCACAGAGAATTGTGACAACCATTAAGTTGCACAGGCCTAAGGATCCAAATGGGTATTCATCAAAATAAAAACACAAGGTGGGTACTTTCAGGATCATATTGTCCTCTTATGCAATTATTCTTTTCACTGCGTATTTTTTGACTGAATAATAATTACTTTTGTACTGAGAAAAGGCAAAATCAGCTAGTTTCAACTTGTTTTATTACAACCCCTCCTTTAAAAACTTTGCAAGGCAGCATAGAACCATATGGTTTATTCAGACAAAAGTGTGTATTTGTTCCAGTTCTTAGCTTTCAAAGGGTAACAGACTCAAATACAGCACACTGAGCTTTAAATACAGTCACTTTGGTGCTACAAAACACACCATTAAGATGCATATTGATGGTGTGGTTAAGTTCCCAAGATATCACTAAGAATCATTAATATGACAGAGATAAAGGAGACTTGAAACGCAGCCCATGCAGTGAATTGACAGCCATCTTTAACCACTGTGACCTAAGAATGACCCTGAGCTCTGCTGGATGCAGGAGTTAGATATGTCGCAGAGCACAGGAATCAGATATCTAACAGACTTGGAGGGCCCCATTGTGAGGCAACTGCAGAATCACTTGCAAGGGCTGATATACACATAGGTGACAAGGATGCCACCTCCATGCCAACTCCATGAAATAAATTTCTGAGGGTTTAATGTTGACTTTAGATGCTCCCTGCTTTGTAAAGTTAAGATTCATAGAGGAACAATTAATAAGTTTTCATTGTATTTAAAATATTCTAATTTAACCATGTCTTCAAATACTTGTACTTGAGTGTGTATACGTTTTACACATACATACATCAAGAGTTAATTTTACAGTGGTGGAACAACATATTCTAAAGTGCTTAAAATTACAAATGGCATTTTATGGTAAAATTTAGCCTTTGTTTTGTTTTTGGTAGCTCTTTATCCCTAAAAGTTGCTTGCATTTTAAATTTCTTGCTTAAATCTTTATAGCCTGGTTAAAAATGATAGTTTAGGGGAAGCACACCAAACATACCAAGGGCTGCAGAATATGGATTTAGGCTTGACTGTCATGCTCCCTTGCTGTAAAAATGCCATGTGAAACAGTTATTTTCATAAAGCAGAATTGTTAGTAAGAGGATAGACATTTGGAGGAGCTAAGCAACAGGGATGTAGGTTACAGCATTAGCTTTCAATGACTAAAGTGGAGAGTTTTCTGTTGTTTTCTCTTGTAACACTTTTCCCCTCAGATTCTCATGCATGAAAAATAGATACACTCACCTTAAAAAATGAGATGAGAAGATTGGATGGCATTGCCAACTCAATGGACATGCGTTTGAGCAAATTCCGTGAGATAGTGAAGGACAGGGAAGCCTGGTGTGCTGCAATCCGTGGGGTTACACAGAGTGGGACACGACTTAGCAACTGAAGAGCAACAACACCTTAAAAAAGATAAATTATTAGCACATCATAATTACTAAAATGTTTACAATCAACTGGTAAAAATACAAATATCATATATGTACAATCTCTTCCAGGTGTAAAATGCACTTAACAATTATTCACAAAAAAATTGTGGTAATCGTTAAGTCGTGTCCAATTCTTGTGACCCTGTGGACTGCAGCCTGCGAGGATCCTCTGTCCATGGGATTCTCCAGGCAAGAATACTGGAGTGGGTTACTGTTTCCTTCTCCAGGGGATCTTCCTGACCCAGGAATTGAAACTGGGTCTCCTGCATTACAGGCAGATTCTTTACCAACTGAGCTGTGAGGGAAGCCCTAGTCACAAAAAATAAATAATTATAAAAATCCTCTGTTTCTCTGAATTTTTTTCTCATTTTTAGCTTTTCAAAGACCACTGCAGCTCACAAACTGACCCTGCTTTTAGAATTTTCCAGAGTCACTTTGAAAGTTTCACTGCAGCAGCACTGTAGGGACTGGACTCCCAGGTCTTTTAGAGGTCTGTGAGGCAGGGCTAAACACAGGACAGAGCTGGCGCTCCCATCTGATTCCACTGGAAAAAAGAAAAAAGCCCTCTGTGTCCTACTTGCAGTGCTGAAAAATGGTACAGGTTTTGAGTCAGATCTTCACAAATACCAAGTTTTAGCTGAATTACCTTCCCTCCAGGGCCATGACAGGACTCCAAATTCAACTGCTATATTTACTTTCAAGCCTGTGCTTTCCCCAGGATATTTCATGGTTATTATTCCTTGTTGTGCTCTTAATGAGAGAAACAGGTAGTGATCTGCATACTCCAATTGGCAATGTTTTCTAATAATATTGTAATCTGGGTTTATAGAATTAGTTTTCTGAAAAGTGTGGAGGGATCTGTGGCTAAGGGAAGAGTATTACCTCCCTGGCTCTGTGACAAATGAGGATTTTAATCTGATTCATAACCTCTTATAAACAGTTCCATCTTGATGAGACCACTGTATTTGGTAACCTATTCAATTTATTAATATTTCACATTGTGTCTAAGTGCCTACAATGGGGAAACGACAAGTGAGGACCAGTAACCTCATTAACTTGGCTAACACTTCTAAATGGATGGCTTGGCATTAGGGAAGTTTGCCTCATGGAAACCCTTCTACCTGAGGACAAAGATAGAAGAGTAAGACCCTATCAGCTGCTGCAGAGATATGTATGTTTTGCTGCTTTGCTCATTTGCACACACCCCAGTGCTTTTTATTTTATGGGTATTATCATTTGTGTCCAAATGACCCCTCCCTATAAATGGAATTCATGTTTGGCTTGACTTGTTTATCATCACAAACCTGTAATGCTTTAAGAAGTAGGCTATTTCATGGTTCAATTTCAGGAAGCAGAAACCATTTCGCTCTTTTAAGGAGAGGTTTAAATATAGAGTATTCTGTTTTTTTAAGTTTGGAGTTGTGAGCACATTGCTGGGCCTGCAGGAGTGACTCCCAGAACTGCTGAACTGGCGTGAAATTTTAGCTCCTGTTTGATCAGGAAGATGGGGAATCAGTATGGAACTGTGGAATTCAAGAACACCCCACAACAGCCTCACAGATCTTGTGACTGCACACTGGGATTATGCTGCAGAAAAACCCAACATGTCCCCCCTCTGACCACTCCCCCCACAATCCTACTTGTCAGCAGCTAGCAAAGCAAGAGCAGAGTGACTGCTCTCATCTCCCTCCACCTTCCAAATCTCATGCAGTTGCATCTGTTTGGTGGGTCCTGATTCCAGAACTCTTGCTACAAGGGAATGTAGGGAACTACGCTTTTGAGTTTTCTAGTCTCTGCACCACTGGAAGGCACACTAGAGGGGAACTGGGATGGATGTTGATTGCTAATCCACCCTTTTCACCTCATGGTCTAAAGAAGCAAAAAAGGTGTAACAGGATAGAAAATCCACGTGATCTTTTTCTCTTTCTAATGTCAATTGATTTTCATTTTGACAAATGAATTTTTTTTCACTAGTATAGTTAAAATAATGATAATTCTACAATATTTTTCTTATTGTTCATCTGAGACAGCTTAGTACCTTCATAGCCCTTCTCCAGGTGTGAAAACCTGGGTCTCAGAGGCTTTCTTCCATCTTCTGTTCCAACCAGTTGCTCCTGATTTCTCCATCAGCTCCTATTTGTTTTTGTCTCTCTCTGTGCCCATCCCCCTCAATTTATTGCTTTGGTGGGATTGTGTTGCTTGGTCTCGGCTTTCTTTCTGGAAATTATCTTCCTTGTTCTAGGGTCACAAGCCAGAGGAAATCTTAAGCAAATGTCTACTCCTGTTTTTCTAGCCCCATCTTGGATGTCACAGAGACTCCCAGTTATCTAGGGGGAGATATGAAGTCAAGAACCATCCTGAAATTTTGGCTATGTTTCAGTGTTCGGGGCCACAGGTCCAGTTGGCTCTCTGAAAGCACTTTATTTTTCTTTTTTCCCCATGAAACAAATGATATTAAAGCTGAGAGCCAGCTTTAAAGACATGAGTCTAGAATCAAATTGAGGTGACCCATAATGCAACACACCCTGCAGTTCTCAAAGATGATTCAGGACTCTGGGCACAATTTGTCTGGATTTTAATTTTTAATTTAAAATTGTTTTTACAATAATGTAATACTTAAAAATTCAAACATACACAAATGTAGAAAGGTGGTGTAATGAACCCCTGTAAACTCACTACCCAAATTCAATTACCATCTGGATTTTGTCATTTTCTTTACCTACTATCTCCTTTTCCCCTTTGCTGAAATATTTTAAAGGAGATCCTGAATTCATGCCATTTTATCCCTAAATACTTCAGTATCAAATGCCCCCTTTTTAATAACCTTGTTTTGCTATTGTTATTTAATACAAATAGAAATGATTCAGCTATACATCCAAGTATTCTGGGGTTTAAGGATTTTAAACTCCTTTCTCCTAAAACCACAGAAGCCAATCTCTAACTCAGTACCAGGCCTACAGAATATTCCTAATACTGAAAGATTGCAGCATTCCATACAGTAAGAAAGGAATTTTAAAAATAGTTATGTTCTAGGCCTACATGGGCAGGACTTTGGCTAGCTTTCTGTTGAAGCAGGCTAGACATCTGAAAGATACCATAGCTGCCACATGTGTGGGTCTGATCATCTTCAGTCTTTTTATCATGGGATTGAAGTTTTCTTTTTTGAGGTTTTTATGTGATTGTTTTCTTTTCTAGAAATTGCTTTCCTTAGAAACCACTTATAAAGTGAATGTGAAGCTCAAAGTTTATTTTAATGTTAATAGTCACTTGGGTTTCAATACAGGCACCCCAATCTGGTTATCTTGAGCCATTTTCTTATGTATAGTTTGATATGTGCGGATTGAAAGAAAGTAGAAAGTATTAGTCACTCAGTTCAGTTCAGCTCAGTTCAGTCGCTCAGTCATGTCCGATTCTTTGTGACCGCATAATTTCACGGCTCAACCACCATCTGCAGTGATTTTGGAGCCCCAAAAATAAAGTCTGACACTGTTGTCACTGTTTCCCCATCTATTTGCCATGAAGTGATGGGACCGGATGCCATAATCTTTGTTTTCTGAATGTTGAGCTTTAAGCCAACTTCTTCACTCTCCTCTTTCACTTTCATCCAAAGGCTCTTTAGTTCTTCTTCACTTTCTGCCATAAGGGTAACCTCATCTGCATAAGGGTAACCTCATTTGCATATCTGAGGTTATTGATATTTATTTCCCAGGCAATCTTGATTCCAGCTTGTGCTTCCTTCAGCCCAGCGTTTCTCATGATGTATTCTGCATATAAGTTAAATAAGCAGGGTGATAATATACAGCCTTGACGTACTCCTTTTCCTATTTGGAACCAGTCTGTTGTTCCATGTCCAGTTCTAACTGTTGCTTCCTGACCTGCATACAGGTTTCTCAAGGGGCAGGTCAGGTGGTCTGGTATTCCCATCTCTTGAAGAATTTTCCACAGTTTATTGTGATCCACACAGTCAAAGGCTTTGGCATAGTCAATAAAGCAGAAATAGATGTTTTTCTGGAACTCTTGCTTTTTCGATGATCCAGCGGATGTTGGCAATTTGATCTCTGGTTCCTCTGCCTTTTCTAAAACCAGCTTGAACATCTGGAAGTTCACGGTTCATGTATTGCTGAAGCCTGCCTTGGAGAATTTTGAGAATTACTTTACTAGCGTGTGAGATGAGTGTAATTGTGTGGTAGTTTGAGCATTCTTTGGCATTGCCTTTCTTTGGGATAGGAATGAAGACACCTTTTCCAGTCCTGTGGCCACTGCTGAGTTTTCCAAGTTTGTTGACATATTGAGTGCGGCACTTTCACAGCATCATCTTTCAGGATTTGAAATAGCTCAACTGGAATTCCATTACCTCCACTAGCTTTGTTTGTAGTGATGCTTTCTAAGGCCCACTTGACTTCACATTCCAGGATGTCTGGCTCTAGGTGAGTGATCACACCATCGTGATTATCTGAGTCATGAAGATCCTTTTGTACAGTTCTTCTGTGTATTCTTGGCACCTCTTCTTAATATCTTCTGCTTCTGTTAGGTCCCTACCATTTCTGTCCTTTATTGAGCCCATCTTTGCATGAAATGTTCCCTTGGTATCTCTAATTTTCTTGAAGAGATCTCTAGTGTTTCCCATTCTGATGTTTTCCTCTATTTCTTTGCATTGATCACTGAGGAAGGCTTTCTTATCTCTCCTTGATATTCTTTGGAACTCTGCATTCAAATGGGTATATCTTTCCTTTTCTCCTTTGCTTTTCACTTCCCTTCTTTTCACAGCTGTTTGTAAGGCCTCCTCAGACAGCCATTTTGCTTTTTTGCATTTCTTTTTCTTGGGGGTGGTCTTGATTCCTGTCTCCTGTACAATGTCACGTACCTCCATTCATAGTTCATCAGGCACTCTGTCTATCAGATCTAGTCCTTTAAATCTATTTCTCACTTTCTCAGTTGTGCCCAACTCTTTGCAATCCTATGGACTGTAGCTCGCCAGGCTCCTCTGTGCATGGGATTCTCCAGGCAAGAATACTGGAGAGGTTGCCATTTCCTTCTCCAGGGGGTCTTCCCAATCAAGGGATTGAACCCCGGTCTCCTGCATTGCAGGCAGATTCTTTACCATCTGAGCCACCAGGGAAGAGAAACTTGTTAGAATTTTTATGCTAAAATATTCGATTGGTATTGTTGTCTGAGAGACTATAATTAAAAGTTTAGAAGTGGTTTAGCAGTATCTCTTTAAGTGAAATAGCTGATATAGTTTGTACAAAGTTGGCAGTGAACCTTGTTCGCTGAACCTATAATTCAGAAGATCCCCATGAGGCTTTGATCTTTGGCAGCATTTCCATTGCTATTGATCTAGGTGAAACAAGGCAGAGGTGGAAAGAGCAGCTGGAAATAGCTATTGATTTATTCATTTGACAAATATGTATGGAGATTCTGTTACATGCCAGGCACTATGCTAAGTCCCTGGCATAGGAGGGATGATAAAGACCTTGGTTACAAGTAGCTTATAGTCCACCTTAGATAAGAGCTTTACACAAAGTACATGAAGTGTCATAAAAGAAATACAGGAATTCTGTAGGAGAAAAGATTTGTTACTTACAGATTCTGGGATCTGAGACAGCTGCAGGGCAGAGAGGTGGCAGTTAAAATGAGCTGGGGGTATATTTTGGATTTGGTCAGGCAGTCTTGGGCAGGAAAGAAAATAAAGGGCCTGAAGATCATTATGAACCATTATATCTTTTACAAAGGAGCCTAGGGAGGCTCCTGCCATGGTCCTTTGGTTGTACAGACAAACAAGGGTATTGCTGTTTGTCAACTTGTATCTTATATGTTACTTTTGTATTCAGTTCAGTTCAGTTCATTCGCTCAGTCGTGTCCACCTCTTTGCAACCCCATGAATCGCAGCATGCCAGGCCTCCCTGTCCATCACCAACTCCCGGAGTTAGATACAACTTATACCATAGCTGCCACATGTATGGGTCTGATCATCTTCAGTCTTTTTATTATGGGAATGAAGTTTTCTTTTTCAAGGTTTTGATGTGATTGTTTTCTTTTCTAGAAATTCCTAGAAAAATAACTTATGTAAAATTTATAACAAGGACATTGTAAAAAGAACAAAAGAAATTACATGTCAAATATTCTGATGCTTTATCTGATCAATATTCTGTGAATCGGTTATAGCTTTGCTTCTGTAATTCTTCCAAGATTTGGGGATGAACAGGGAGCAAGATAAGATATTGCTTCCATTAGTCTTTAATGTGAAACTTTAATTCACAAACTTTGAACACCCTCCTCTTATGTAAAATACACAAAAAGTATAAATAAAAGGGGACAGGATATAGTAAACGGCAATGATTAAGTTCTGTTTTATCCCCTTAGGTAAGGTAAGGTAAGTCACTTCAGTCGTGTCAGACCCCATAGACGGCAGCCCACCAGGCTCTCCCATCCCTGGGATTCTCCAGACAAGAACACTGGAGTGGGTTGCCATTTCCTTCTCCAATGCATGAAAGTGAAAAGTGAAAGTGAAGTCGCTCAGTTGTGTCCGACTCTTAGCGACCCCATGGACCACAGCCTACCAGGCTCCTCCGTCCATGGGATTTTCCAGGTAAGAGTACTGGAGTGGGGTGCCCTTAAGTCTGTCTTAAATCTGTTTGTTTTTCTTCATGTTTATTGTCGCTATTGGACTTTCCTTGTGGCTCAGCTGGTAGAGAATCTGCCTGCAGTGTGGGAGACCTGGGTTTGATCCCTGGGTTGGGAAGATCCCCTGGAGAAGAGAAAGGGTACTTATTCCAGTATTATAGACTAGAGAATTCCATGGACTATATGGTCCATGGCGGACGCAAAAAGTTGGACATGGCTGAGCAACTTTCACACACACATATGTTGTCACTATCAAATTCTAGATCAATAGTTCTCCCTGCCTTTAGTTCTGATCTCTTCTATTCCATTCAGCATCCAGTGGAGTGAAATTTCTAAGACACAACCTGATAATATTCTCCTTTCTTAAGAACCAACCCCTCAATGGCGCTGCATTGCTCTTAAGATAAAATTTGAATTTTGTTACCATTGTTTGCAAGGTGGCTCAGAGGTTAAAGTGTCTGCCTGCAATGCAGGAGACCTGGGTTCTATCCCTGGGTCGGTAAGATCCACTGGAGAAGGAAAAGGCAACCACTCCAGTATTCTTGCCTGGAGAATCCCATGGGCAGAGGAGCCTGGTGGGCTACAGTCCACGGGGTTGCAAAGAGTTGGACACAACTGAGCGACTTCACTTTCACTCTCACTTTCCATGATCATTTGATCAGGGTTGATGTGTGTGATCAAAAATATAAGCAACTGAAAAAAAATAGTTGTTTATGTTACAGAATAGTAAATAGTAATAGATACCACATTATGATACATTTACTCTGACTATAGTTTGTTAATATTTTTTCCTGTCTTGTTTCTTACATGAGCTATTTAGCTAAAGTTTGCTTTATGTAAGAGATGAATTCTTTCCTCTATAAAGTGAACTTTTATATTTTAAGTGCTTTCCATACCAGATCTCACTATAGAATTAGAAATTGGTCCTTCTGAAAGCACTGTTGACTTTAAGATTTGAAATTTTAACTTTTAAACATTATCTGTCAAAGGGAAATGAAAATATAGTAATTTAATTCAAGTTTAATATATACATTTATGTATATTTAAAGTATAAATTTAAATAAGTTAGGATTATTTCTATTTTTAAAACAATGAAATAAAGGTAATTCTAGAAAGATGCCAATGACATGATTGACTATAGTACTGCAGAATGAATATCTTAATAATTAATCAGCCTCCAGATCTCAATAATCTACGGTAGGATGGCATGTGGTTTTCCATATTTTGTTTCTTGATGACTTTAGGAAACAGAAGTTAATCTGGGCAAAAAAGGGAGGAAATTACAGAAAAATCTAATGCAATGATTTAAAATAAAGAATGAATCTTATAAACTGAATAATACATTTATTGACACGTTTTTGAGGGAAACAAAGTGATAAGAAAGTAACATCAAAAAGATGTTACTAAAACATAGGCCAAGAAGTCCTGACTTTTGAACAGTCTGCTGAGTTGATGCTTTCATTCATTCAAATGCTTATTCAGTTCAGTTCAGTTCAGTAGCTCAGTCGTGTCCAACTCTTTGCAACACAATGGGCGCAGCACGCCAGCCCTCCCTGTCCATCACCAACTCCCGGAGCCTACTCAAACTCATGTCCATTGAGTCAGTGATGCCATCCAACCATCTCATCCTCTGTCGTCCCCTTCTCCTCCTGCCTTGAATCTTTCCCAGCATCAGGGTCTTTTCAAATGAGTCAGTTCTTCGCATCAGGTGACCAAAGTGTTGGAGTTTCAGCTTCAGCATCAGTCCTTCCAATGAATATTCAGGACTGATTTCCTTTAGGTTGGACTGGTTGGATCTCCTTGCCATCCAAGGGACTCTCAAGAGTCTTCTCTAACACCACACAGTTGAAAAGCATCAATTCTTCAGCGCTCAGATATCTTTTTGTCCAACTCTCACATCCATACGTGACTAATGGAAAAACCATAGCTTTGACTAGACAGACCTTTGTTGGTGAAGTAATGTCTCTGCTTTTTAATATGCTGTCTAAGTTGGTCATAACTTTTCTTCCAAGGAGTAAGCATGTTCAAATTTCATGGCTACAGTCACCATCTGTAGTGATTTTGGAGCCCCCCAAAATAAAATCTCTGACTGTTTCCACTGTTTCCCCAACTATTTGCCACAAAGGGATGGGACTGGATGCCATGATCTTAGTTTTCTGAATGTTGAGTTTTAAGACAACTTATTCACTCTCCTCTTTCACTTTCATCAAGAGGCTCTTTAGTTCTTTTTCACTTTCTGCCATAAGGGTAGTATCATCTGCATATCTGAGTTTATTGATATTTCTCCCAGCAATCTTGATTCCAGCTTGTGCTTCCTCCAGCCCAGCGTTTCTCATGATGTACTCTGCATAAAGTTAAATAAGCAGGGTGACACTATATGGCCTTTATGTACTTCTTTCCCAATTTGGAACCAGTCTGTTGTTTTATGTCCAGTTTTAACTGTTGCTTCTTGACCTGCATACAGATTTCTCAGGAGGCAGGTCAGGTGGTCTGGTTTCCCATATCTTGAAGAATTTTCCACAGTTTGTTGTGATTCACATTGTCAAAGGCTTTGGCATAGTCAATAAAGCAGAAGTAGATGTTTTTCTGGAACTCTCTTGCTTTTTTGATGATCCAACGGATGTTGGCAATTTGATCTCTGGTTCCTCTGCCTTTTCTAAAACCAGCTTGAACATCTGGAAGTTCATGGTTCACATACTCTTGAAGCCTGGCTTGGAGAATTTTGAACATTACTTTGCTAGTGCGTGAGATGAGTGCAATTGTGCAGTGGTTTGAACGTTCTTTGGCATTGCTTTTCTTCGGGATTGGAATGAAAACTGAGCTTTTCCTGTCCTGCGGCCCTGCTGAGTTTTCCAAATTTACTGGCATATTGAGCGCAACACCTTCACAGCATCATCTTTTAGGATTTGAAATAGCTCAACTGGAATTCCATCACCTCCACTAACTTTGTTTGTAGTGATGCTTCCTAAGGCCCACTTGACCTCACATTCCAGGATGTCTGGCTCTAGGTGAGTGATTGCACCATCATGGTCATCTGAGTCATGAAGATCTCTTTTGTATAGTTCTTCTGTGTATTCTTGCCACCTCTTCTTAATATCTTCTGCTTCTGCTAGGTCCATACCATTTCTGTCCTTTATTGAGCCCACCTTTGCATGAAATGCTCCCTTGGTATCTCTAATTTTCTTGAAGAGATCTCTAGTCTTTCCCATTCTATTGTTTTCCTCTATTTCTTTGCATTGATCACTGAGGAAGTCTTTCTTATCTCTCCTTGCTATTCTTTGGAACTCTGCATTCAAATGGGTATATCTTTTCTTTTTTCCTTTGCCTTTCACTTCCCTTCTTTTCACAGCTATTTGTAAGCCCTCCTCAGACAACCATTTTGCCTTTTTGTATTTCTTTTTCTTAGGGATGGTTTTTTTGTTGTTGTTGTTAGGGATGGTCTTGATCACAGCCTCCTGTAAAATGTCATGAATCCCCATCCATAGTTCTTCAGACACTCTATCAGATCTCATCCCTTGAATCTATTTGTCATTTCCACTGAGTAATCATAAGGGATTTGACTTAGGTCATACCTGAATGGTCTAGTGGTTTTCCCTACTTTCTTTACTTTAAATCTGAATTTGACAATAAGGAGTACATGATCTGAACCACAGTCAGCTCCTGGTCTTGTTTTTGCTGACTGTATAGAGCTTCTCCATCTTTGGCTGCAAAGAATATAATCAGTCTGATTTCGGTGTTGACCATCTGGTGATGTCCATGTGTAGAGTCTTCTCTTGTGTTGTTGGAAGAGGACGTTTGTTATGACCAGTGCATTTTCTTGGCAAAACTCTGTTAGCTTTTGCCCTGCTTCATTCTGTACTCCAATGCCAAATTTGCCTGTTACTCCAGGTGTTTCTTGACTTCCTACTTTTGCATTCCAGTCCCCTATAATGAAAAGGACATCTGTTTTGGGTGTTAATTCTAGAAGGTCTTGTAGGTCCTCATAGAACCATTTAACTTCTGCTTCTTCAGCATTACTGGTTGGGGCATAGACTTGGATTACTGTGATATTGAATGGTTTGCCTTGGAAACGAATAGAGATCATTCTGTCATTTTTGAGATTGCATCCAAGTACTGCATTTTGGACTCTTTTGTTGACTATGATGGCTACTCCATTTCTTCTCAGGGATTCTTGCCCACAAAAGAAAATATAATGGTCATCTGAGTTAAATTCACCCATTCCGGTCCATTTTAGTTCGCTGATTCCTAAAATGTCAATGTTCACTCTTGCCATCTCCTGTTTGACCACTTCCAATTTGTCTTGATTCATGGACCTAACATTCTAGATTCCTATGCAATCTTGCTTTTTATTGTATCGGGCTTTACTTCCATCACTAGTTACATTCACAACTGGGTGTTATTTTTGCTTTGGCTCTGTCTTTTCTTTCTGGAATTAGTTCTCCACTGATCTCCATTAGCATATTGGGCACCTACTGACCTGGGGAGTTCATCTTTCAGTGTCCTATATTTTTGCCTTTTCATACTGTTCATGGGGTTCTCAAGGCAAGAATACCAAAGTGGTTTGCCATTCCCTTCTCCAGTGGACCATGTTTTATCAGAACTCTCCACCATGACCCATCTGTCTTGGGTGGCCCTACACACTTATATGCTTATTCAGTGTTCATTCAAAAATATTTATTATTTTATTATCCAGTCCTAGCACAGTAAGTAAGCTCTGGAGTTGTAATGGCAAAGAAGTCAAAGGTCTAACTATTTTAGAAAATTTGGAATCCAGTATGGGGTGAGTGGAATGGGTGTGTGAAAATAGTAAGTAAGAACATAATAAATAAGAATGTTAATTTTTTTAGAGGTGAATAACATGAAGGAAATAAGGGTGAGAGATAATAGAAACTTTGGGGAGAGTGGTTATTTTGTATAGGTTGGTCAGGAAAGGAATTTCTATGGACAAATCAGAGAACTTTATGATGAAATAGAGCCATATAAATAAAGGACTGGGAGAAGAGTGTTTCTGGTTGGGGAGTGGGGAGTGGGCAGTGGGTAATAAATGCAAAGGCCAGGAAATAAGAATAAATTTGGAATGTTTGCAAGAAACTCAAGGGTGAGGGGGGTGGTTATGAGGTGGACAGGAAGGAAACTAGGTCACATCAGGCCCTGTAGACCATAGTAAAGAGTTAGGATTTTTTTTTTTTAATGAAATTATTGAAAATCTGCTATTTGAGATACTATCTTCAAGGGATTCAAACTCTAACAGAGGAGACAGACATACAAAGAAATAATGACAAGTTAATAAGATAACTTTGGAAATAGTAGTTAATTTCTACCTCTTTTTTCAGTGTTTCTCAGTTCAGGCAAAGTAGAGAAAGTTAGAAACTGTCAATCCATATGCCTGGGTGCCATCGCCAGAATTTCTCATGTTAATTGAACTGGGTTGAAGTTGGAGTCCATGTGTTTAAGAAGCCATAAATGCTCAGTCACTCAGTTGTGTTCAGCTCTTTGTGACTCCATGGACTGCAGCCCTCCAGGCTCCTCTGTCCATGGAATTCTCCGGGCAAGAATACTGTACTGGAGTAAGTTGCCATTTCCTCCTCCAAGGTAGCCCCATGGGTGATTCTAATGTCATCAGGTTTATGAACTACTGCTGAGGACAAAGGCTTGGCTCTGGTAGGCAAATGTTGGTAGTTTCCAGGCAGGTTCACACAAGAAATCACAAGCCCTGGAAAGTTTCCTTGAAGATCAAGGCTGGAATCAAATAGTTTATATTAATATAATATCCAGAAGTTCATGTTTATAAACAAATGTGTTCAGGGTATAATCAGAAAGCCCAGAGGAGATAGCTTGATGAGTCTTCTATAAAGAGAAAAAATTAAAAGAGCAGCTTTTCAATAGAGAAATGATACAAGAAGAAAATCAAAGGTAACGTACATATTTTAGAAGAGAAATAAAAATGAAGCTGTCAATTTGACAGTCAAAATTATTGAGTCCTGATGTTCAGCCACTACTTGATGTTCCAAATAGTGTGAGACATCTGCCCTACAGCAAAGGAAGAACAAAGAGAGCTATAGAAATGTTAGCTTTTTAAAATGGAACTTTGGCAGATGCTGTCTTCTGCAATCCAGTGATTCATCCCATTATTTGTAGGACTGCTCCTGGTACATTCATCCAAAATAAGTAAGAGTTTATCAGTCTTCCTTTTTTCTCTTACTGCCTACTCTGAGAAAGCCAAGGCAGTGACAAATTATATTTGGGTCAGTGTCATCATCAAAAATTAAAATTGGGGCACTACTAACTCAACTTACAAAAATATTAAACAAATAATATCTCACTGACTTGAAAAAATTAGAAGCAATACCTCAAGACTTACTCTTTTCCTTAGGCTTAGTGAACAGCACTGTTGAACAGGGTATACATAATGTATTGAGTTAATTTTGAAATGTCAATATTGCCACTGAATATGAGTATGTGTGTGCATGTGGGTGTGTTTGGAAATGATTTGAACCATTGAAACATATCCTAGTCATTCTATTTGTCTGTCATATTTTCCATATTAAATTATTCTATGCAATAGGTTCTCCTTTTTATATATTTTTAGCTTTTTACATTTTACTAAATTGCCTTTGCTAAAATCTAGTAAGGAGTTGTCAACAAATAATGAGCCTCTAATCTGTCACAATTATACTGCTCCAATCTTACCATTCTGTTACTTACAGACCATTCCAGTTGCTTATGGAATTAAATATATACTTTTCTCTAGATGACATTTAGGACAATTATTTCTAAACTTTTGGATTTCATACACTTGTAAAAGTTTAAAATAAGAGAACTCATATGGTTTCAAATGTGTTATTTTCCCAACTAAGGCTTTAAGGAAAATAAATACCATCTAATAGAATCATCAGTTCATTAAAAAATGTTGTAGCTTAGCTGGTAAAGAATCCACCTGCAATGCAGGAGACGCCAGTTTGCTTGCTGGGTCCAGAAGATCCCCTGGAGAAGGAATACTGGATTATTCTTGGGCTTCCCTGGTTGCTCAGTCAGTAGAGAATCTCTCAATACACAGAAATCCCTTGCATTCCTATACACTAACAATGAGAAAATAGAAAGAGAAATTAAGGAAACAATTCCATTCACCATTGCAACAAAAAGAATAAAGTACTTAGGAATATATCTACCTAAAGAAACTAAAGACCTATATATAGAAAACTATAAAACACTGGTGAAAGAAATCAAAGAGGACACTAATAGATGG
The DNA here is from genome assembly GCF_000754665.1 of Bison bison bison. Lineage (NCBI taxonomy): Eukaryota > Metazoa > Chordata > Mammalia > Artiodactyla > Bovidae > Bison > Bison bison. The sequence continues at coordinate 3,368,658 of NW_011494936.1, read as the reverse complement.
AGAAATATACCATGTTCATGGATTGGAAGAATCAATATAGTGAAAATGAGTATACTACCCAAAGCAATTTATAGATTCAATGCAATCCCTATCAAGCTACCAACAGTATTCTTCACAGAGCTAGAACAAATAATTTCACAATTTGTATGGAAATACAAAAAACCTCGAATAGCCAAAGCAATCTTGAGAAAGAAGAATGGAACTGGAGGAATCAACCTGCCTGACTTAAGGCTCTACTACAAAGCCACAGTCATCAAGACAGTATGGTACTGGCTCAAAGACAGAAATATAGATCAATGGAACAAAATAGAAAGCCCAGAGATAAATCCACGCACATATGGACACCTTATCTTTGACAAAGGAGGCAAGAATATACAATGGATTAAAGACAATCTCTTTAACAAGTGGTGCTGGGAAAACTGGTCAACCATTGTAAAAGAATGAAACTAGAACACTTTCTAATACCATACACAAAAATAAACTCAAAATGGATTAAAGATCTAAACATAAGACCAGAAACTATAAAACTCCTAGAGGAGAACATAGGCAAAACACTCTCCGACATACATCACAGCAGGATCCTCTATGACCCACCTCCCAGAATATTGGAAATAAAAGCAAAAATAAACAAATGGGACCTAATTAAACTTAAAAGCTTCCGCACAACAAAGGAAATTATAAGCAAGGTGAAAAGACAGCCTTCAGAATGGAAGAAAATAATAGCAAATGAAGCAACTGACAAACAACTAATCTTAAAAATATACAAGCAACTCCTACAGCTCAATTCCAGAAAAATAAATGACCCAATCAAAAAATAGGCCAAAGAACTAAATAGACATTTCTCCAAAGAAGACATACAGATGGCTAACAAACACATGAAAAGATGCTCAACATCACTCATTATCAGAGAAATGCAAATCAAAACCACTATGAAGTACCATTTCATGCCAGTCAGAATGGCTGCGATCCAAAAGTCTACAAGCAATAAATTGCTGGAGAGGGTGTGGAGAAAAGGGAACCCTCTTACACTGTTGGTGGGAATGCAAACTAGTACAGCCACTATGGAGAACAGTGTGGAGATTCCTTAAAAAACTGGAACTAGGACTGCCTTATGATCCAGCAATCCCACTGCTGGGCATACACACTGAGGAAACCAGAAGGGAAAGAGACACGTGTACCCCCAATGTTCATTGCAGCACTGTTTATAATAGCCAGGACATGGAAGCAACCTAGATGTCCATCAGCAGATGAATGGATAAGAAAGCTATGGTACATATACACAATGGAGTATTACTCAGCCATTAAAAAGAATACATTTGAATCAGTTCTAATGAGGTGGATGAAACTGGAGCCTATTATACAGAGTGAAGTAAGCCAGAAAGAAAAACACCAATATAGTATACTAACGCATATATATGGAATTTAGAAAGATGGTAACAATAACCCTGTATATGAGACAGCAAAAAAGACACTGATGTATAGAACAGTCTTTTGGACTCTGTGGGAGAGGGAGAGGGTGGGATGATTTGGGAGAATGGCATTGAAACATGTATAATATCATATATGAAATGAGTCGCAAGTCCAGGTTCGATGCACGATACTGGATGCTTGGGGCTGGTGCACTGGGATGACCCAGAGGGATGGTATGGGGAAGGAGGAGGGAGGAGGGTTCAGGATGGGGAACACATGTATACCTGTGGCGGATTCATTTTGATATGTGGCAAAACCAATACAATATTGTAAAGTTAAAAAAATAAAATTAAATTAAAAAAAAAAAAAAGAAGTCTCCCTGCAATGAGAAAGACCTGGGTTCGATCCCTGGGTTGGGAAGATCCCCTGGAGGAGAGCACGGCAACCCACTCCAGTATTCTTTCCTGGAGAATCCCCATGGAAAGAGGAGCCTAGTGGCCTGCAATCCATGGGGTCGCAAAGAGTCAGACACGACTGAACAACTAAGCACACACACACCAAAAAAATAAGAAATGACTGCTTTGATACTCCTTCTAATTTTAAAGTTCTATTTTAAAAGTTGATGTTGACTTACTTTGATGTGAGCTATTTATGTATGTTGGATATTAACTCCAGTAGTTTTTATATCTTTAATTTATTCCATTCTATCCCTTAAGTACTGTAATCATTTCTTTATGCAATACTTTGGAAAGTTGGTGTAAAAGTTCAGGTCACTTCTGAGGGAAACAATACAGGTGTTTAAATGTTTCCCAGTCTTGCTTTGATCTGCAGGCTGCATGCTGCTATTGACTGCCAAACTGGATACAAGTGATTTAGCTCATTACTCTTTCATTGAAAGTTATGGCAATTAGGATCAAGAAACCACAAACGGATTTAGATTTTACCCCAGATGAAGAAAAAAAAAATGTAATAAACGTAGTATTGGCTTACTGAAAATATTCAAATTACAAAGAAATATTTAAAGTAAAAGTTCCCTCCTGATCATCCCCTTTCCCTACTACTAAGAGTAAACTCTTGCTAATAATTTGGTATTTTATTCTGATACACACTCATACACATACTAATTTTCATATAATTATGCTTTTTAAAAATTGTGGTAAAAACTGGTAACGTAGATTTACCATTTTAACTATTTTTAAGTGTACAGTTCAATAGTATTATGTATATTCACATTGTATAGCAGATTTCCAGAACTTTTCATCTAGCAAAACAGAGACTCTATACCCACAAAACAACTCTCCAATTCTCCCTCCCCTCAATAACTACCATTCTACTTTCTGTTTCTATGGATTTGTTATTAAAAAACAAAAATAGAATCAATGTACATCTACTATTAAATGGTTTGTTTTTTCTATTTGACCATATATGAAGAACTTTCTTCCATCTCCTCATTTTTTAAAAGATAAAATTTGCTTGCAATTCCCAACCCAATGATTTTTTTATGGTTATAAAAATACTCCATTCTCATTGTAAAATGTTTAGAAAGTACTGAAAATTTTTAAGAACCAGAAAAAAATCACCTACAATCTCCTCAATCTAGAAACTACCCCTACTATTTTTTTTAACACAGTTTCTTTTGATCTTTTTTTAAAAATTCACTTTCCTATCTGCATTCACATTTAGATTATAAAACACATGCAACTTAACTTTATTATTATTTTTAATTGAAGTATAGTCAATTTACAGTGTTGTGTTAGTTTCTGGTATACAGCAAAGTGATTCAGTTATACATATACATTATTTTTCATATTCTTTTCTATTATGGTTTATTACAGGCTATTGAATATCCTTGTGCTATACAGTAGTGCCTAGTTGTTTATCTATTTTATATATAGTAGTTTGTATCTGTTAGCCCCATACTCCTAATTTATCCTTCCCCCAACCCGTTTCCCTTTTGGTAACCATAAGTTTGTTTACTATGTCTGTGAGTTTGTTTCCGATTTAAAATTAGTTCATTAGTGTCGTATTTTAGATCCCATATGTAAGTGATATCATGTGGTGTTTTTCTTTCTCTGTCTGACTTCCTTCACTTAGTATGATAATGTCTAGATCCACCCAAGTTGCTGCGGTATTTCATTCTTTTTTATGGCTAAGTAGTATTCCATTGTAGTATATATACCATATCTTTTAAAAAAAGTTTTTATTTATTTATGACTGTCCTGGGTCTTCGTTGGCTGCATGGGCTTTTCTCTAGTTGTGGTGAGCAGAGGCTACTCTCTAGCTTCAGTGCACAGGCTTCTTATTGTGATGGTTTCTCTTGTTGTGAAGCATGGGCTCTAGGGTAAATTAGGATTATGGGACTAGCAGATACAAACTACTATATATAAAATAGATAAACAACTAGGTACTACTGTATAGCACAAGGATATCCAATAGCCTGTAATAAACCACAATAGAAAAGAATATGAAAAATAATGTACAATTGAATCGCTTTGCCTTATACCAGAAACACAACACTGTAAATTGACTATACTTCAATTAAAAATAATAATAAAGTTAAGTTGCATGTGTTTTATAATCTAAATGTGAATGCAGATAGGAAAGTGAATTTTAAAAATAAGATCAAAAGGAACTGTGTCCAAAAAGTAGTAGGGGTAGTTTCTAGATTGAGGAGATTGTAGGTGATTTTTTTCTGGTTCTTAATAATTTTCAGTACTTTCTAAACATTTTATAATGAGAATGGAGTATTTTTATAACCATAAAAAAATCATTGGGTTGGGAATTGCAATCAAATTTTACCTTTTAAAAAATGAGGAGATGGAAGAAAGTGGAATATAGAGATTAATAAGTATAAAAGCCATCTGAAATGGCTTGACCAGGAAAATTTTGAATAAACTCCTACAATAAAATTGAATAAGCTCCTACAATAAACTCACTTGAATAAAGTGAAAGCAAGTTTTATTGTGAAGTAAAGATCAAGGACTTTTATTTAAATGGGTAAAAACATTTCCATTTAATTTTAATGTCTTTAAACGATGCATTTCCTACTGTTAATGGCCGTAATCCCCATGGAGAATAACGTTCTTGTTAAAGTCATAATAGATCTCTGTTCACTCATTTAACAGCTTGAAGGTACACTTTTAGACAATAGAATGGTAATTAATCTTTGCTGCAATATTTCTTCAATTACTTGTGAAAAAGTAGGAATTTTCTAAGAGTATCATCACAGTGATATGTGAATCTGTGAAATTATTACTATACATTTGAAAGGAAGTATAAAATTTTTAGTTTGAGATTGCCACTTGCTAATTAACAGTCATCTTTACCAATTAATTGGAGAAGGACATGGCAACCCACTCCAGTACTCTTGCCTGGATAATCCCGTGGACGGAGAGGTCCATGGGGTTGTGAAGAGTTGGACATGACTGAGTGACTTCACTTTCACTTTTCACTTTCATGCATTGGAGAGGGAAATGGCAACCCACTGCAGTATTCTTCTGGAGAATCCCAGGGACAGAGAAGCCTGGTGGGCTGCCGTCTACGGGGTTGCACAGAGTTGGACACGACTGAAGCGACTTAGCAGCAGCAGTTACCAATTAATTCTTCTCTTTACAACTTTTTTTCTTTTTTCTTTTTCTTTACAATTGTAAATCCTATCTTTGGGCCATGCAAAGAATTATATATATTTACATGTCATACTATGTCTCTTATTGAAAATTTATGTCAAAATATTATTCTGATATTTATTAATATGTTTTTAATGTACTAACAGTCTAATTTACATTCCAGCCAATAATCTTAGTTATAATCCAAGAACACATTTCTATCAAATTAAAATTTCATGTATTAGAAAAGTTGACAGACTAAACTGAGTCTTTATAGTATACTCATTTACGTTCATTTCTCATTTTTCACTAAAGGCTCTTAATAAACTTTATAGGTATTTTCCTAATTCAACAATTACTATTATTCATTTTGAAAAAGAAACTGGGATGATCGATGTTAATGGCTTGACAGGGTCATAGAATTAAGAGGAAGATACTAAGATTGCTGATTCAGTTCTTATCCATTAGACCACACTGTTAGTATATAATGATATATAACGGTTGTTAACCTTTCAGAATCTGTGGAAAACACATATGTGCATATGAAAGGGGACATGTTTTAAATCAATGCACAGCTAAACAAAATTTGATTCAGGAAGAGCTCACTAAAAAGGAAGCATGGATAACTACAATATTTTTCACTGAGTTATTTCAGCATATTGCAAAGTATTGTCTTATGATAAATAAATATTATAATTTCCATTTCCTTATCAAAGTGTGAAAATAGATTTTTTAAGAGAAAATAATTCCATAATTACATTACTCTGACTGAACTATTCACTTGTGTATAAAGTGCATTGCTCACAAATACTATTTTGTTCAAATCTGGTACTTTAATTTAAAAGCAATTCTTTATAAACATCTCTTCACCTTCAAGAAAATAAAATACATTAGTAATGCAAAAAATAATATTAAAGGACATTGCTGTTTGTAGATTGTCTTTCAGGCTTTGCTCACATCATAATTATTTTACATAATTGCAATCATAATATACATAAAACTTTTACTACAGATTTTTTCAAATTTTGTTTTACATTGAGATTTTAGTAGTTCCCTAAGGATCATATGAATTGAAAATTCATGAATTCATAAACAGAGTCCAAGCATTCTAATAATCTCTCACATACTGATATTATATTGAAGTACAGACTACTTTATTTTATTTATTTATTTATTTTTTACTTTACAATATTGTATTGGTTTTGCCATACATCAACATGCATCTGCCACGGGTGTACACGTGTTCCCCATCCTGAACCCCCCTCCCACCTCCCTCCAGACTATTTTTTTAAACCTTCTTGACTTCATACTGAGAACCCACTAGAATCATGTAATTAATTCTTTTTTTTCATGGAATTAATTCTTTAGATATAATTGTAAAAGGAGAACAGCAATGCAGAAGTCCTCAATAATGTTTTAGAATAGTCAGGCATGAACAGGCTACCTGGGGCAGAAATGTCAAGGTGGGAAAGGAGCAAAACTCATTGAACTGAGGTTTTTGAAATGGTCATTATTGTGAGACTTTGGAAGGGTCTAAAGAGGAAGGCCAGGCTGATGGGCACTCCATGGTATATGACGTAGAAGACTTAACAGCAAAATTGCATGTGTCTTGAAAGTCTCATGTGGCTATAATGGTGGTCTTCAACAAGCTTGAAAGCACAGGTACAGAGAATCCAGTAGCCTGTGGTATCTGAACACTTTGCTCAGGACTTAGGGTTCTCTTCCCTGACAGGCCGTGACAAGAGCCTGGCTGGGTAACAGCCCCCAGGAACTGACATGCCAACTCAAATTCAGGGAATGAGACCATCCAGGATTCACTCAACATCAGTGGAGCTCTTGATGGACATCCTTTAGACTAAGACTAAAGTGCAATTGACAAAACTTTGCTAGTTCGACTAGTCAGAAGAAGAAAATTGAACGTGGCTCCATAGTATTGAGTTAAAACTCATTAAATCATTATTATTTGAGGTCAAGATTGATTGTAGGGACAGGGGTCAGAGTTGAGCCCAAGAGAGAGTAGGACAAAGGGATGAGAACAAGAGTGGAATGTAGTTGAAACAGCTTGAGCTACTGGAAGGGTGAGAGAGGAAGGGAAATCTGGCAAGAGCGGATTGAAAGGATGTGGCTGAAATACACTGGATGAAATGGGAGGTCAGAAAATTATTTCTCAGTTTCAGGAATACTTGGGGTAAAAATCACCTGAGATTTTTCAGTGAAGATGTACAAGAATTCAGGCAAAATAATATAATTGTTATATGAGCTATGTGAAAGATTTAGTTGCCACTTTTAGTAGCTTGACTTAATGTTCAAACCAGCTTTTAATTTTTCCTGAAATAATCTTTCTTTCTAGATAAGTACTTGAAGTCCCCTTCATGTAGTGATTTTTAAAGTGATATATATGATTTGACTTTCACCTTTTTCGCCTCCATTCTTTTTTAAAAATTTGAGATTAACTGATATATAAAAACTATGTTAACTAATATAGTTAATTAACATTATGTTAGTTTTTGGTATACAACATGATTTGGTATATATTACAAAATGATAACTACAATAAGTCTACTAATGTTCATCCCACACATAGTTATGATTTTTTCTTGTAATGAGAACTGTTAAGATTTATCCTCTTAGCAACTTTCAAATATAAAATACAGTATTATTAATTATTTACATTCCCCAGGACTTATTATAACTGGAATTTCATATTTTTTGAGTACCTTCATCCATTTCTCCTACCACTCCTTCTATCTCTGGCAAACACCAGTCTATTCTCTGTATCTATGAATTTTTTGTTTTGTTTTAAAAGATTCCACCAAGAAATGATATCATAGAGTATTTGTCTTTCTCTGACTTATTTTATTTAGCATAGTGCCTTCAGGATCTATCAATGTTGTAAGGAATAGCAATATTTCCTTCTTTCTTAAGGCTGAATAACATTCCATTGCATGTATAAACCATGATGTCTTTATCCGTTCATCTATTGATGGACACTTAGGTTGCTTTTATGTCTTGGCTGTTCTAAATAATGTTGCATTGAACATGGAAGTGCGTATATCTTTTCAAGTTAGTGTTTTTGTTTCCTTCAGATAATGTTCAGAAGTGGAATTGTTGGATCATATGGTACTTCTTTTTTTCATTTTCTGAGGAATCTTCACACTATTTTCTATAGTGGCTACACCAATTTACATTTCCACCAGCGGTTCACTAGGCTTTCCTTTTCTCTGCATCCTCACCAACACTTTATCTTTTTGATGATAGCTGTTCTAACAGGTGTGGGGTGATACCTCATTGTGATTTTGATTTTCATTTCCTTCATGATGAGTGATGCTGGGCAGTTTTTCATGTACTTCTGGCCATCTGCATGTCTCTTTTGGAAAAATGTCTGTTCAGATCTTCTGTCCATTTAAAAATTGGTTTGTTTGTCTTTTTGCTATTGAGTTATATGAGTTCTTTATATATTTTGGATATTTTTACCTTATCACATATATGATTTACAAATATTTTCTCCCATTCATTAGGCTGCCTTTTTGTTTCATTGATGATTTCCTTTGCTGTGAAGAAACTTTTTCATTTGATGTAGTCTTACTTGTATATTTTTGCTTTCATTGCCTTTGCTTTTGGTGTCAGATTTCCACTTCCTCCCTCCCTCCCCCCAAAAACATTGCCAAGACAAATATCAGAGGCTTACTGTCTATATTTTCTTCTAGGAGTTTTATGGTTTCAAGGCTTATGTTCAAGATCTGAGTTATTTTTTTTTTATATGGTGGTGACCTCCATTCTTATTTGGTTGACCTAAACCTTAACTGTGAGATCATCAGAGGTCTGACCAGGCAGAGGAATTCCTTCAGAATTTTAATTTGTGGTGACCATATAATTTCTTATCTAAACTGGGTCACTTGTGAGTGTGAAAGAGGTTATTAATAATTAAGTATAATTAAGTTTGGACAATAGGTATTAGCCAGGCTTGTCCCAAGCAAACCAAAATACATGGTCATGCTAGTACATGGTGTTAGCATGTAATTCTCCTTGGTTCTCTAACATTTCTGCATGTCTTATGAGTATAGCCACTGCTAACCTTTTGTTTAGGACTATTTTTTAAAGAATGGTGCTATAGGAAATAGCCTGGGAAAAGAGAGTATCTCTTTCTGAAGAAGGAAAAGATTGGGGTTTTCAAAGCTCAAGGTGCCCTTCTTTTAACAGAACCCGTTGTGTGCACAGCTGTCTCCAGGCCTTGTTGTATCCTGCTGTTGGGATTGGGGCTTGGAGAACGGGCACAAGAAAATAATACTCTGGCTACTGCTATTCTGCAGTTAATAAATTGATTTTTGTCTCTGATCCATGAGCTTTGTGTCTTCTACCAGCAAGCACGAAGCTATGGCAGGCTGACTTGTTAGTGTGCAAAACGGGTGAAGTGTCAGATCCTTTACATTTCTTGCTACCCGGTTCAATTGTAAATTACTGTATAAATGTAACTGTTATATATCACTGTATAAATTGTAAATCACTGGGTAAATCACTGTATAAGATGTAACTATTACTACTACTACTACTTCTATTGTCATTATTAACTTGGCTGAAATTTCATTCTGTTCATGTAAGAATTTCTCTTCAAAGAAAAAAAGCAAAAGCAAACATAGGCATTATTGGATCTGGGCTCATTTAGGTCAAGATAGACTCAATCTTCTTTCTCCTCGAATCTTCTTTCAAGGAGATCAATCAGATTAAATATGAAACTATTATAATTAATTGGAACAAAGGACTGGTTGCAGATCGGGAAAGGAGTACGTCAAGGCTGTATATTGTCATCCTGCTTATTTAACTTATATGCAGAGTACATCATACGAAATACCAGGCTGGATGAAGCACAAGCTAGAATCAAGATTGCTGAGAGAAACATCAATAACCTCAGATATGCAGATGATACCACCCTTATGGCAGAAAGAAGAGGAACTAAAGAGCCTCTTGATTAAAGTGAAAGAGGAGAGTGAAAAAGCTGGCTTAAAATTCAACATTCAAAAAATGAAGGTCATGGCATCCAGTCCCATCACTTCATAGCAAATAGACGAGGAAACAATGGAAACAGTGAGTGACTTTATTTTCTTGGGCTTCCAAATCACTGCAGATGGTGACTGTAGTCATGAAACTAAAAGATGCTTGCTCCTTGAAAGAAAAGTTATGACCAACCTAGACACTGTATTAAAAAGCAGTGATGTTACTTTGTCAAAAAAGGTCTGTCTAACCAAAACTATTGTTTTTCCAGTAGTCATGTATGGATGTGAGAATTGGACATAAAGAAGTCTGAGTGCCAAAGAATTGATGCTTTTAAACTGTGGTATTGGAGAAGACTCTTGAGAATCCCTTGGACTGCAAGGAGATCAAACCAGCAATTATAAAGGAAATCAATCCTAAATATTCATTGGAAGGACTGATGTTGAAGCTGAAGCTCCAGTACTTTGGCCACCTGATGCAAAGAGCTGACTCATTGGAAAAGACCCTGTTCTGAGAAAGATTGAAGGCAGGAGGAGAAGGGGACGACAGAGGATGAGATGGTTGGATGGCATCACCAACTTGATGGACGTGAGTTTGAGCGAGCTCCAGGAGTTGGTGGTGGACAGGGAAGCCTGGCATGCTGCAGTCCATGGGTTCACAAAGAGTCGGACACGACTGAGAGACTGAACTGACTGACTGATTATAATTAATAATTAAATTATTAGAGATGAATGATATCACTGTAATTTAACTGCTTAATTCTATTGTAATTTGATTTCCTAAAACTGTATAGCATTTTATCTCAAGATGTGTGTAGATAGAAATTTTTCTTCTAGAATAATGATCTCACTTTCAAGGCGTATATAACTTTTTTTGGTATATTTGATTTGGCCTTATTATTATTTGTTAACAGCTGTATTGAGATATTATTACATACCATACAATTTACCCATTTAAAATGGTTCAGTGGTTTTGAGTCTAGAAGCCTGTAACTTGATGTAAGAAGTATGAAATGAAATATGCCAGATTCTAAATTTCTCTTTCTTTCATGCTAACTTAGCCCAAGTGTTTTTTAAATTCCTTCTTGAACTTTCCTTAACCCATTTTAAAGTATTCTAAGAGTGAAGCACCCTTGAAGCCATAGAATTTTAAGGTGGCAGATAATTGCAAAGAGATATACAATGCAAAGTAATGATAACATTTGGCACATAGTGCTTTAAGAACATTAACCAATTAATTCGCACAGCACTCCTGTAAAGCAGTAAGTAGCATTATCTCCCGGAGAAGGCAATGGCACCCCACTCCAGTACTCTTGCCTGGGAAATCCCAGGGACAGGGGAGCCTGGTGTGCTGCTGTCTATGGGGTCGCTAGGGGTCAGACACAACTGAGCGACTTAGCAGCAGCAGCAGCATTATCTCCACTTGCACAGCGAGAAAATGTACAGACAGAAGCTGGTTGGCTTTATTGAATCAAAGCTAGTGAGATCTTAATACAAATTAAAACTCTTTAGTATTTTAACTTCTGAAACAGGCTCCATTTGTGATAGAAGTTTATTTGGCGGTCCTATTTTTAGGCTATATGTCTTGTATATGTTTATATTACTTATTTTGTAAAGAATATTATTGAAATTTCTTTGTCTAAAAAATATAAGTCCCTTAATTAGTGAAATGTTTTGAGTTAAATGATTTTTCATAGCAATCATAAGATTATTGTCCTCAGAAATAGAACTGTGTGACAAATTATTTCAGTTATAATGAAATGAGACAGGGGTCAAATATTAGTTTGTATTAATTTAAGGATCAGTTTCAGTTCAGTTCAGTCATTCAATCGTGTCCGGCTCTTTGTGACCCCATGGACTGCAGCACACCAGGCCTCCCTGTCCATCACCAGCTCCCAGAGTTCACTCAAACTCATGTCCATTGAGTCGGTGATGCCATCCAGCCATCTCATCCTCTGTTGTCCCCTTCTACTCCTGCCCCCAAACCCTCCCAGCATCAGAGTCTTTTCCAATGAGTCAACTCTTTGCATGAGGTGGCCAAAGTATTGGAGTTTCAGCTTTAGCATCAGTCCTTCCAAAGAACACCCAGGACTGATCTTTAGAATGGACTGGTTGGCTCTCCTTGCAGTCCAAGGGACTCTCAAGAGTCTTCTCCAACACCACAGTTCAAAAGCATCAATTCTTCGGCGCCCAGCTTTCTTCACAGTCCAACTCTCACATCCATACATTACCATTGGAAAAACCATAGCCTTGACTAGACGGACCTTTGTTGGCAAAGTAATGTCTCTGCTTTTGAA
>NW_011494936.1:3353025-3356159 GCF_000754665.1 Bison bison bison | reverse complement strand
ACTTTTTCACTCTCTTCTTTCACTTTCATCAAGAGGCTCTTTAGCTCCTCTTCACTTTCTGCCATAGGGGTGGTGTCATCTGCATATCTGAGGTTATTGATATTTCTCCTGGCAATCTTGATTCCAGCTTGTGCTTCCTCCAGCCCAGCGTTTCTCATGATGTACTCTGCATATAAGTTAAATAAGCAGGATGACGATATATAGCCTTGACGTACTCCTTTTGCTATTTGGAACCAGTCTGTTATTCCATGTCCAGTTCTAACTGTTGCTTCCTGACCAGCATACAGGTTTCTCAAGAGGCAGGTCAGGTGGTCTGGTATTCCCATCTCTTTCAGAATTTTCCACAGTTTATTGTGATCCACACAGTCAAAGGCTTTGGCATAGTCAATAAAGCAGAAATAGATGTTTTTCTGGAACTCTCTTGCTTTTTTGATGATCCAGCGGATGTTGGCAATTTGATCTGTTCCTCTGCCTTTTCTAAAAGCAGCTTGAACATCCGGAAGTTCACGGTTCACATATTGCTGAAGCCTGCCTTGGAGAATTTTGAGCATTACTTTACTAGCGTGTGAGATGAGTGCAATTGTGCGGTAGTTTGAGCATTCTTTGACATTGCCTTTCTTTGGGATTGGAATGAAAACTGAGCTTTTCGAGTCCTGTGGCCACTGCTGAGTTTTCCAAATTTGCTGGCATATTGAATACAGCACTCTCACAGCATCATCTTTCAGGATTTGAAATAGCTCAACTGGAATTCCATCACCTCCACTAGCTTTGTTCATAGTGATGCTTTCTAAGTCCCACTTAACTTCACATTCCAGGAATTCTGGCTCTAGATGAGTGACCACACCATCGTGACTATCTTGGTTGTGAAGATCTTTTTTGTGGCAAGAATACACAGAAGAACTGTACAAGGATCAGTTTAATTTCTAAATAAATACTTCATATAAATTATCTGTTTTATAACAGTGATGAACTGTGTTAAAAACTATTTTTCTCTTTCTCTGCTTGTCTGATTCTTCATGCATCGTGAGGGAGATGACTGGTTGTAACAAGATATGAAACTGTGAGTAGAACAAGGCCAAAAGACCTTTTTGGGGACTGAGCCCTTGACCTCAGCTTTTTACATGGAGAGACTGAGCTACTCCACTCCAGTACTCTTGCCTGGAAAATTCCACTGGCAGAGGAGCCTAGTGGGCCACAGTCCATGGAGCAGCAAATAGTTGGACACGACTAAACGACTGAGCACATGTGCACGTGTGCACACACACACATGCTATTGCAAGATGATACAACTTGGCAGTTGCTCTTCAGTTAAGTTAATTATGTCATTGTGTCACAAGTTTAACAAATATTTATTGAGTACCTACTATATGCAGGCAGTATGCTAGATACTGGATATAAGGAGTAAAAAAGACACACTTAATGTCCTTGAAAGAAATAGATGACTATCTATAGCTAGCATGTAATTTCTAAAGCCCCTAGTTGTGAATCAAAATATACAGTTTCATATATTAACCATGCCTACATGCATGCTAAGTCACTTCAGTCCTGTCTGACTCTCTGACCCTATGGACTATAGCCCGCCAGGCTCCTCTGCCCATGGGATTCCCCAGGCAGGAATACTGGAGTAGGGTTACCATGGCCTTCTCCAGGGGATCTTCCCAATCCAGAGATGAAACCGGAGTCTCTTAGTCTCCTTCCTGCATTGGCAGGCAGATTCTTTACCACTAGCACCACCTGGGAAGCCCACATTAACCATGTTTTTGTTTAAAAAGTTTTCAGTGCATATTCATAGACAAAATAGCCAGACTATTCTCCAGGAATGAGCTAGTTTGTTAACTTTTCACCATTTCTCCTGTTGGTGAACCATAACTTGTGTATGCCAAAGAAATAGTGCATTTTGACAGAATAGGGGCTGGTCTAGCTTCAGTGCATTCTGTTTCCTCTTAAAATAGCATCACTAGCAGCTCTTATCCTTGACCTGATTTGGGCACTTGATAAGGCATTTGGGTCAGTTAGATGTGAGTGGACAAATTCAATGAAAAAGCAGGTTAATAAAATTAACTTGGGAAGGATCAATGGCATCATCAAATAAAGTAGTTCTCTGATCCAGGTGCTCTAAAAGGAAGATTTAGACTTGGAATAAATTCAAGGCTAAATTTCTTTTTTATTCAGTGAAAACTATTCTCTAAGTAAATTAAATCAGTTATAGATATTACTTGAAAGAGGATGGTAATTACAACCTTCACTAAGAGATATGCTTTTAAAAGTGCATGAAAAGTACCTGAAAAATGAGAAGTGAATATTTTGAGTTTTTTTTTTTTTCCTGATCAATTTATCTGGGAGCCCTCTTTTGCTCAGAAACCCACACCACTCACCACCTCCCCTCCTGAGGCAACCTCAGGTTGCCTCTTAGGTGCAGCTAAAAGCCCCTCCCTTCCAGGAAGCCCTCCCAGCCCCTAGGGCCCTCGAGAACTTAGAATTCCTCTCCCAACAGCCTATGTACCCTGTAGGAGTCTCCTCCATCTAGGCTAATTCCTACTCCTACCAGCCCACAGGAAGGTCTTATAATATCTCACCACCCACTATATAGATATATGTGTAAAGTGAGCAGCCTCAGTGTCCCCTGCCATCAAGGGCACAGTCTTAGAAGCACCTTCTTCCCTTCTATTGTTAAGCACTGGACTGGGTGGGTTGGATTGCCCAGAGAGGGCTCTGCCTTCCCCCAAGGTCACACGACCAGGAATGGTGATGGGTAGAGGAAGGGGACCTAGATAAGCAGGCAGCCCCGCACCGTCTTCTTGGAGTCCTGGGGAGCCCGGGCCTCAGCTGCGTGGGAGAACTGCTCCTCACTGCTGGGCCGGTAGGTGCCCTCCGTTTGCCTCTTCTCCCGTAGCTTCCGCACCAGCAGGCCAGGAGCAGGGCAGCCAGGAGAGAGAAAACCACGATGATGGCGGTGGTTGCCTCCTGTGACAGGGCTCCATTGGAACCAGGGCTGGAGCCAGAGGGCATTGTGGTGGTGTTCACACTTGTAGAGGTCGTAGAAACTTGCCCCCCAACCCGGCCCCAGTGGGCCAGCAGCAGTGGCAGGCTGAGCGCCAGAAGCGGCTCCAGGCTCTGGCTCGCCATGGGCCGGG
>NW_011494936.1:3351362-3351553 GCF_000754665.1 Bison bison bison | reverse complement strand
TGGCTTAAAGCTCAACATTCAGAAAACGAAGATCATGGCATCTGGTCCCATCACTTCATGGGAAATAGATGGGGAAAGAGTGGAAGCAGTGTCAGATTTATTTTTTGGGGCTCCAAAATCACTGCAGATGGTGATTGCAGCCATGAAATTAAAAGACGCTTACTCCTTGGAAGGAAAGTTATGACCAACCT
>NW_011494936.1:3349105-3351262 GCF_000754665.1 Bison bison bison | reverse complement strand
AGGGTGTGGTTATGGGTGGGGAGGTGGGAGAGGAGAGCCTCTGAGTAGGCTGTGCAAGGCTGGAAAGGATTTTTAGAAGGCATAGTGTGGAAACAGAGGCAGGAGAAGAAGGGGTGAGATAGGGTGTTCCAGATAGAGCAAGCACATGGATGTGAGGCTACTGTAAGAGGAGATATTGGATGAATAAATTTTAGTTAAGTAAACAATGACTTTGTGGGGTTTTTTGTTTGTTTGTTTTAAATATATGTCCTCTTCCCAGGCTCTATGAGAAAGATTTTGTTAAAAAATATTGTTCATTCTATCTTGTTGTTGGCTTTTAGTAAAGCACAAAGCATTAATTTGTAATGGTACTTTTCTTTAAAAATAAACATTGTAGGATTGTTTTCACCACATTTATAAGTTAACCTCCAAGCATGGTGCTAAAATATTGGGCTCATTTGGGGTACTGGATGACCGAACTCTGGGAGACAGTGAGGAACAGGGAGGCCTAGCGTGCTGCAGTCCATGGGGTCACAGAGAGTCGGACAGGACTTAGCGACTGGACAGCAACAACATGACCAAACTCACATGGTTTGAACCACTTAAAGGCTTTCTTTGAGGCAGCTGAAAGGCAATCATTAGTACAGTGTGTGCTCACAGCAGATCGTGGCCTAACAAGCGCTGTTAGGCAGCAGGGCACTTCAGCTGTTCATTTTGCTGAAGGCAGACAATTTTTACTACATCCCACAGCACAGATCGAGTACATAAAACTAGAGAGGAATGTTGATGGAAAATGTTACAAATTCTTAGAGTAACAGAGTTTTTAATATTTTAACTGATTCAATCAGGTTGCAATATCAGATCATGGGAAAATTTAAGTGAAATGTAGATGATGATAAATGAAACAATTTTGTAAAAGTAAATGAATATATTTAAAACAGATGGGAGTGTCTGGTGTAGTAGGCATTCGGAAACTTTTATCAACTGTATTTATGTTTTCTGATGTGCTAAATATACATTTAAAAATTTTGCTGCTACTGTAATTTACTGAACTGGCAAACTTTAAAAAAATGCAGAATGAATTTTTGTAAAGCTGATAAACCTTTAATCAAATGTGTTTTGTTTTATTTTTGCTAGAATTTTTCTTCATTTATTTATTACTTTTTGGTCCTGCAAGCAGCTTGCGGGATCTTAGTTCTCCTCCCAGGGTTTGAACCCACACCCTTGGCAGTGAGAGCGAAAACTCCTGGGAGTGCAGACTGGACCTCCAGGGATTTCCCTATTTTTGCTAGAATTTTTGAGACACTTGTCTTATTACTTTTAGGACTATGACTCAATTATAAAATAGCAATACATACATATGAACAGAATATTAATCATAGCTCTCGGAGAAAATTCAAAATTTTCTATTATCTCATATAAATTTTCTGCTTAGTTTACTTAAAGCATAATGAAGACAGCAAGACCATATGGTGAATCAAACTGAAAGTATTCTGATACCCCAGGTAAATTACTTCTTCCTAGGAGAGATTGTTAGATAAATTTGTCTCAAAAGAGAAAGTTACTTCTGATAGAGTAAGAAATGATTCCCGATAAGCAGTGTATTCTGCTTTCTCTACTCAAAGAAGTGGGCTTTAAATTTAATCTACAACCCTCTGATTCTTCTTTTGCAGTGAAGGAAGTAATAATCCTTGTTAATTACTAAGCACTTTTCATATGCCAGGGACTGTACTGAGGAAGGTACTAAGACACGCATTGTCCATTTTGTCATCACTCCAACATTATGAGGTAGATACTATTTCATTTTATTTGCTATCATCCACAAATCTGGAATAGATAGATAGAGGCTCGACTCTTACATGACTTGTTCAGAGTGGAGAGGTGGAGCTGGAATACAAACCCAGCGCTGATTTTAGGTATTTGGACACTGGGATTTGCTGCCTTTCTGTGCAGATGTTCAATTTGTTAGCTCACAAAACAGAAACATTTGAAACTTTTCTCAGTCACCAGTGAGTATGCAAGTTCTGTTCTTATGTTTCTTTTGTTTGATGCTACAGAAAAGTTTTTCCTTTCTTTCACTCTAATTTACTGTCCTCTAAGCCACAGGATATTGTCACCCTGCTTATTTAACTTATATGCAGAGTACATCATGAGAAACACTGGGCTGGAGGAAGCACA
>NW_011494936.1:3339856-3349005 GCF_000754665.1 Bison bison bison | reverse complement strand
CTGCAGATGGTGATTGCAGCCATGAAATTAAAAGACGCTTACTCCTTGGAAGGAAAGTTATGACCAACCTAGATAGCATATTCAAAAGCAGAGACATTACTTTACCAGCAAAGGTCCATCTAGTCAAGGCTATGGTTTTTCCAGTGGTCATGTATGGATGTTAGAGTTGGACTGTGAGGAAGGCTGAGCCCGAAGAATTGATGCTTTTGAACTGTGGTGTTGGAGAAGACTCTTGAGAGTCCCTTGGACTGCAAGGAGAGCCAACCAGTCCATTCTAAAGGAGATCAGTCCTGGGTGTTCTTTGGAAGGACTGATGCTAAAGCTGAAACTCCAATACTTTGGCCACCTCATGCAAAGAGTTGACTCATTGGAAAAGACTCTGATGCTGGGAGGGATTGGGGGCAGGAGGAGAAGAGGACGACAGAGGATGAGATGGCTGGATGGCATCACCGACTCGATGGACATGAGTTTGAGTGAACTCCGGGAGTTGGTGATGGACAGGGAGGCCTGGCGTGCTGCAATTCATGCGGTCGCAAAGAGTTGGACATGACTGAGTGACTGAACTGAACTGAACTGAACTGAAGCCACAGGAACCAAGATTAACTAGTAAACTGGCCTTTTGAAACAATAGCCAACATTTATTGGCTGCTTACTAAGTGCGCACTTCATAATTGCTTTATAAACATACTACTTAATCATTGCAGCATCCTGAGGAAGGTATTATTATTGGCTCTCATTTTATAGAGCAGGAAACTGAAACTTAGCAAAATTAAATAATTTTGCAGCGAAAGTTAAGCAACTGAAAAGTCATGCAGGTTAAGTACATAAGCAGAGGAATTGGGCTTTGAACCCAAGTGGTTTGACGGACAATTGGCTTACTTAAGTGCCTCGCTCTATTGCCTTCCTAAATCGTAAGCCTCAGGCCTGTCTCTTAGCAGGTTCAGACATCTTTTGCCCTCCCCGGTGAAGCATGCCTCATGCCTACATTCCCAGTCCAAGTGAGAAGCCTGCAAGAGTCAGACTCCCATAGAACATCTCTCTGAGCTCTATATCAGGCCTCCACATGTTGGGATGTTCTATATAGATTTTTTGTTTTCTCATGGCTAGAACATTGACAGCTTTCACAATTCCCCTGAGGGAGGACAAACTTTTTTCTGACATGTGAGCCTCTCTGTGATTACAGATGGAGGGTGTGGATTGCATCTGTCTCAGAGTAGCTTCTCTCTCTCTCACTTATCAGCTGAAATGCCCCAAGCACTTGCCTGCTTCTTTCCTTCTCCCACTATTTCCCACAGGTTTTTTTTAAAGGTAAAATGTAGATCTTTCTGTTTCATGTCGCACCAGCTGTATGGTTTGCCCCTCTTCAACTCCTGCCACCAACTGGAGCAAATGGAGAGGAATACATTTGCTAGAATCGGCAGTCTACCCTGTTGGCTCAGTGGGTACCCTCTGCAGGGGAGACAGTGTGAGTTTTTGTAATCTTGCTACTCTCCCTGGGAGGTCTTTTAAAGGCTGGGGACTTAGGGATGTTTTGCTCTCAGACCTTCTTTTTTTTTTTCCCCACCTAGGTTTGATCTTGCTTTCCACTGCTAAATCAGATAACAATGACTTTTATCTGCTATGGAACTTTACAGTTTACAGACTTCTTTTATATTTAATTTCTCATTTAACCCTTACAATCCACTGGTGGTATGGTGCACACATTTGGAGATGA
This sequence comes from Bison bison bison, assembly GCF_000754665.1. Taxonomy (NCBI): domain Eukaryota; kingdom Metazoa; phylum Chordata; class Mammalia; order Artiodactyla; family Bovidae; genus Bison; species Bison bison. The sequence continues at coordinate 3,347,291 of NW_011494936.1, read as the reverse complement.
GAATAGAGTAGTTGAGTTTGCCAGATATCCAAAGCCCAAGATCTTTTGCAGTAGTATAGTGGTAGCTTTTAAGTAGTATGATCGTCTTGAGAGATGCGTTATGTCACAGAAACTCTCTGAAGCGCAGAGCATTTTGGAATGTGGAGGTCAGTACAGTACCCAGGCTCTAGCAGGTGTTCACTAAATTGTTGAACTGAGTTAGTCAGACATCCTCACAGCCTCAGGCAAGCCTTTTAACCTCCTTTGCTCTTTATTCTTTATCTGCCCTGATGCTCTCAGAGGGTTGTTGCGAGGATCAAATGAGTTAACATGTAGTTTTACAGAGCAGTACAGAAATGTAAGGAATTGACTTTATGCCACTGTTTTAAGCCTGAATTTCCCTGGCCAACACTGTACTTTCTGTTTCCTTTATGAATGACTTTCTTTGGGATGATCTTGTCCCAGAAACTCAATGGGAAAATTTTAGTGACTGCATCCTCTTATTAAAAAGAAAAGAGGAAGGCAAGCAGAGTAAAAAAGAACAAAGGGTTAATGGAAAGAGTAAGTTATTAGGCCAAGGAGGCAACAAAGAAAGATAAACAGCAAAGGAGTTGAAGAAGAGATTAAAAAGCAAACATTTACACAGCTCTTAGGCGAGGCAGGCAGTGTTCTATGTGCCTTTTGTGTGTAAAGTAATCCTCACAGTGATCTTATGAGGCGGATTCTAATCTTATCCCCACTGCCCAGATGAGGAAACAAGGTACCATGCAGTTAAATAATGTGCTCAGCCACACAGCACTGAGCCGTGGAGATGGCATTAGGCTCCTAAGCTTTACTCCAGGGCTCAGGCCTTCCCGTTTCACTGGGTGCCTTCAGAATCAGAGGTGTGAAAGAGGCTGTGTATGGGCTGTCTTTTAGAAAATAGAAGAAAATGCTTAAGGAGATAGCATTCAATCCTACTATAATGTAATTCTCACTTTTAAAACATAGATGCAAATCAATTAGTAGATAATTTCAGAGACCGTTTAGCCTGTTCTTCAGCCAAAGCAATCCTAGCTTCTTTCACTGATGCTTTTCTAAATTTTATTTTTCTTTTCCCTGGTAATTATTATTTTCTCTTCACCAAACTGTTGTTCTAATAGTCTAAGAATGAGGCTCTTAATATTTTCCTTCTTTCTTTCAGCTTCCTTATAGTGAATAAAGCTACTATTTCTTTTTTATTTAAATTTTTGAATAAGCAATACAGTCATATAATTAAAAAATAAAGTATAGGAAGGTATATCATGAAAATTTTTCTTCCCACTCTCTTTTCATCATGTCCGGTTCCCACACACCCCCAGCCCCAGGAACCAATGACTTGTTTTTAATGTGTCTTTTCAGACTTTCTTTATGAATATAGAAGCAATTATGAATGTTTTTCTCTTCTTTAATGCAAAGGGTGATACTATCCTTTGTCTTCCTTTATTAATTTAATATATCCTGGAAATCGCTCCACATTAGTACTTTGAGAACATTCTTTCTTTTTTTTTTTGATGGTACCAATACATTCTTTCTTTCTTTCAACAAACATAGTATTGGATTGGCCAAAAAGTTTGAGTTTTTCCATAACATCTTACCAAAAAGCCCAAATGAACTTTTTGATCAACTTATTACTTCATTTTTGGAGTACAATAATCTATTTAGTCAGTCCACTATTGATGGATATTGGAATTGTTTCAGTCCTTTCAAAGCTGCCATTGTACTTGCCTTTAATGAGGAGGGGTGAGGGGCAAATGTAAAAACTAGGACAAGAAGTAAAGTCTAGGAAATCTCCAGACGAAGAATCGTGACCTAGGAGACAGGAATAAAAAAGTTCTGGCTCTGCACTGTGATGGAGCACATCTGGAGTGCCAGAGGCTTGCATACTGATACACCTGTCCTAGTTGGAGAACAAAGGAAGACAATTTATTCTTGTAAAGCTTCAATACACCTGAGCTTAGTTTGCTACAAAGTCTCAGGGTGAGGACAGATTGACAGCTGGTGTATGAGCTGCCCAAAGGTAAACTCCTATAATAAAGAAATTGATAGCATGATAGATAGAGGTGAGATAAGGACTATTATCCGCAGGTAAAGTTCTTTCAACAGGCTGCTACCAGTTCTCATAAGTAACTTGCAATAGAAAAAAAATTAGTCTAATAGCTCTATTCGTAAACCTTTAAGTAAGCTCTGACATCTTATCAAGGAGCAAGAGGGAAGATTTATCTTTGTACCTTGGACACATGTCAAATAAAAAAATCTCAGTAAGAGGTAAAGTATTTAAAATAGAAATGATGTGTCTTAAACATATAATATTTAAGAGCTTATTAAATGCTTGTTTTGATGACAAGATCAAGAAGCAATTTAATCTTAGACTGTCCAAGGTTAATACTCATATATGTGGGATTTTATGTCTTAGTTTTGATATGGATCCATGGTTAACCTCTGTTATTAAAGGATAGCTTGTAAACTGATATTATGAATTATCACTGAACTCAAAAAAATGGAATATACCTGAAAATGCACAAGTGTAATTTATACCAGTGTTACAGAGATGCAGCTGTATGGATTGATAATTAAATGGAAGATAACAACAATTAACTCATTATTGTTACAAATAATTTTCAGAATTGCATGTTTAAGGAAGAAAACATAAAATTACTGAAGTTGATGTTCAGATATAAACTCAAAAGTTTCTTTTTCTTTCCTTTCTTATTTTATGTTATGGCTGTTTATGCTCTTTTGTTTTTAAAGAGCCAGATGAAAAGAGAGGAATATCAAAGACATATTGGCTTCAGATTTATAAATATTGGTCCTGAGTGAGGATATTAATAAGGCAGATATGAAAAAGAAGTTAAGGTGGAGTTCCCTGGTGGTTCAATGATTAGGATCCAGCGCTTTTACTTATGTGGCCTGAGTTTAGTCTCTGCTCGGGAAACTGAGATCTCATGCAGTCAGATTTCACTAGCCTTGATTTTCTATAGAAGCCTCTTCAGGAGGTGCGTTCTATGGATATAATGATTAGAAATAGCAAGGTTCTTTAATATCTGGAGTTAATGAAATTGTAAGGAGCTTATCAGGATTCTTTTTGTATTCTTTGTTACTTTGGGAAAGTTTTCTGAATTTAACTGAGAAAAACATTTTAAAGTTCTAAGTAACTGTGAAATCTAAGTAAGTCTGGAGGAAAGGAAATCAGCTAACTTATTTTCTCCTCTGTGAAGACTGATAAGATTCAAAAATGCTATTTACCAATGCAAAGTTTTTTTCTTTTAAAAATTTGACCAACAACCCTGGAAAAATATTTGAGGTTCAAATATGTTTAATAGTATTATAGATTTTGAAAAAAAATTGAATATTTGAGGGTGACATTTTCAGAAACTTAAGTGAATATCTTATTTTTAAATTTTTTAAATTGGAGCATAATTGCTTTAGAATGTTGTGTTAGTTTCTGTTTACAACAGCATGCATCAGCTACATATATATATATATGTATATCTGCTCCCTCTTGAGCCTCACTCCCACCCTCTAGGTCATTACAGAGCACTGAGCTGAGTTCCCTGTGCTATGCAGCAGGTTTCCACTATCTATTTTACATTGTGGTAGTCTATATATGTCAATGCCACTGTCTCAATTCGTCCCGTGTTCCCAAGTCTATTTGCTAATCTGCTCTTATTATTCTTGAACCTAAAGATTTCATATCCGTGGTGAAAGAAATCAAGTTGTGTCTTCCTAAGCAGTCTACTTGAACAATGACTTATTACTCTTCCACAGGCTAGCAGTCCAGTTTTTCTGAAAGTGTGAACCAACTACATTAGGTTCACTTTGGCTCTGTAGTTGTGATTATTGTAATGTATTCATGTTAAGCAATAAAGTCATTTATCTTTTCAAATTAGTGGGGTTTTTTTTTAGATATTTATGCAGGAGTTGTGTTGCTGGGTCATATGGTAGTTTTATTATTAGTTTTTTGAGATATGTACATACCGTTTTCCACTGTGGCTATACCAATTTACATTCCCACCAACCGTGTAGGAGGGTTCCCTTTTCTCCACATCCTCGCCAACATTTGCTATCTGTGTTCTTTTTGGTGATAGCCATTCTAACAGGTGTGAGGTGATATCTCATGGTTTTGATTTGCATCCCCTGATGATTAGCAACGTTGAGCATCTTTTCATGTACCTGTTGGCCATCTGCATGTCTGAATAGACATTTTTCAAAAGAGTGCTTAGCTTTTAAAATATATATTTATTAACTTGCCATAATTAAATGATATCTCTTGACCCAATTTTTTTTCCAGTAGTTTCTGTGAAAATTTCCAAACATGCAAAAGACTCAAAAGAATTGTATAGTTTACCCATGTACTCACTACTTAGATTCTCCAATTAAAATAAGGTGTTCTAAAAGTCTTAGTGCCGTTTTATGCTTTAATAATTTTAGAAGTAGAATGCTATTAACTTATAAAAATATCACTTTAAACATTTGAGTTCATATTTATTTAATCTTGTGAATTTTAATAATATTTTTTGTTTTATGTCTTCAGAGAGATCAAAAGAAAAACATAAAATTAAAGATCTGTTACTCAAACCTTATAAAACTGATTAAGTCTAAAAATTAGAATAATTAAACTTACAAATAACAAAAATCTGTAGCATTAGAATATTAAAACTTAAAGCTATAATATGGGCACCATCAACAGAGTGAAAAGGCAACATACAGCATGGAAGAAAGTATATGCAAATCATACATCTGACCAGAATATATGAAAAACTTCTACAACCCACCACAGTAACAACAAAACCAATCTGACTGAAAAGTGGGCAAAGAACTTGAATAGATATTTCTCTGAAGAAGATATATAAGTGGCCACTAAGCACATGAAGAGACAGATGCTCAACATCAATAATCATTAGGGAAATGCAACAATAAGATACCACTTCACACTATTAGGTTGACTTATTTTAAAAGAGGAAAAAAACTCAAGACAAGTATTCATGAGGCTGTGGAGAGACTGAAACCCTCGTGCATTTGCTGGTAGAAATGTAACACGATGCATCCACTATGGAAACAGTATGATGTTTCAAAAAAATAATTGAACATAGAATTGCCATTGTTGTTTAGTCGCTATGTCGTGTCCAACTCCTTTGTGACCCTGTGGACTGTAGCCTGCTAGGCTCCTCTGGCCATGGGATTTCTGGAGTATGTTGCCAAGAATACTGGAGTATGTTGCCATTTCCTTCTCCAGGGGATTTTCCCAGCTCAGGGATTGAATTTGTGTCCTCTGCATTGGCAGGTGGATTCTTACACTGAGCCAGCAGGGAAGCTCAGAATTACCATATCATCTAGCAATTCCACTTCTGGGTGTATACCCAAAAGAGAAAGCAGGGGCTTACACAATTATTTATGCACCCATGTTCATAGCAATCATTCACAGGAGCAAAAAGCAGCCCAAGTATCCATGGGCAGATGAATGGATAAACAAAGTGTGGTGTATGCATCCAATGGAATAGTATCCAGCCTTAAAAAGGAAGGACATTTTTACATATGCTACATGACATGGATGATCCTTGAGGAGATTATTATAAGCTGGTGACATCTCAAAAAGACAAATATTGTATGATTCCATTTATATGAGGTGACTAGAGTTGTTGGTTCACAGAGGCAGAAAGTAGAGTGGTGGTTGCCAGGGGCTGGAGGGGAAGGACTGAGAATTTCATTTAGGAAGACGCAAAAAGTTCTCAAGATGAATGGCAGTGCTGGTTTCACAGCTGTGAAAATGTGAGTGCCATTGAACCTGTCTACTGAAAAATGGTTAAAATGATAACTTTTACATTAAGTGTTTTTGAGTCGGACACGACTGAGCGACTGAACTGAACTGAACCATGATAAAAGTGAAATTTTAGACATGATGAACAAATGTTCATAATTGAGTAAAGCAAATTTTTGTGTTGAAATACTGATGTTAGCTTGATATTTTTTGACCACATCATGTAGCATGTGGGCTCTTAGTGTCCTGACCAGGGATTGAATCTACACTCCCTGTTTGGAAGGGTGGAATCTTAACCACTGGACTGCCAGGGAAGTTAAAATACTAACATTAAGAGAAGGGGGAAAAACTCAGTTCTAAGGGCAAATTAATAGGGAAAAGTATACTACTTCCTCTTAAGGAGGACATTGCAACAGAAATGGGACTGTCAAACAACTTAGTCAGACAACAGTTTGGTTTAAGCAATACGTGAACCGTGAACTTCCAGATGTTCAAGCTGGTTTTAGAAAAGGCAGAGGAACCAGAGATCAAATTGCCAATATCCGCTGGATCATGGAAAAAGCAAGAGTTCCAGAAAAACATCTATTTCTGCTTTATTGACTATGCCAAAGCCTTTGAATGTGTGGATCACAATAAACTGTGGAAAATTCTTGAAGAGATGGGAATACCAGACCACCTGACCTGCCTCTTGAGAAACCTATATGCAGGTCAGGAAGCAAGTTAGAACTGGACATGGAACAACAGACTGGTTCCAAATAGAAAAAGGAATACATCAAGGCTGTATATTGTCACCCTGCTTATTTAACTTATATGCAGAGTACATCATGAGAAACGCTGGGCTGCAGGAAGCACAGGCTGGAATAAAGATTGCCGGGAGAAATATCAATAACCTCAGATATGCAGATGACACCATCCTTATGGCAGAAAGTGAAGAGGAGCTAAAGAGCCTCTTGATGAAAGTGAAAGAGGAGAGTGAAAAGTTGGCTTAAAGCTCAACATTCAGAAAACGAAGATCACGGCATCTGGTCCCATCACTTCACGGAGACTTTATTTTTTGGGGTTCCAAAATCACTGCAGATGGTGATTGCAGCCATGAAATTAAAAGACACTTACTCCTTGAAAGGAAAGTTATGGCCAACCTAGATAGCACATTAAAAAGCAGAGACATTACTTTGCCAACAAACGTTCATCTAGTCAAAGCTATGGTTTTCCCAGTGGTCATGTATGGATGTGAGAGTTGGACTGTGAAGAAAGCTGAGCGCCAAAAGTTGGTGGTGTTGGAGAAGACTCTTGAGAGTTCCTTGGACTGCAAGGAGATCCAACCAGTCCATTCTGAAGGAGATCAGCCCTGGGATTTCTTTGAAGGGAATGATGCTGAAGCTGAAACTCCTGTACTTTGGCCACTTCATGCGAAGAGTTGACTCATTGGAAAAGACTCTGATGCTGGGAGGGATTGGAGGCAGGAGGAGAAGGGGATGAAAGAGGATGAGATGGCTGGATGGCATCACTGATTTGATGGACATGAATTTGAGTAAACTCTGGGAGTTGATGATGGACAGGGAGGCCTGGCCTGCTGCGATTCATGCGGTCACAAATAGTTGGACACGACTGAGCGACTGAACTGAACTGATGACTATAGTCACAGTGAATATAAAAAGAAAGTAATGGGGGAAATTGCTG
>NW_011494936.1:3267301-3339712 GCF_000754665.1 Bison bison bison | reverse complement strand
AAATTGCTGGCTCTGGTAAATTTTTTCCTGTATATTTCCATTAACTTATCTTTCTCTCTCTCTTTTTAACTTCCTTGTCAGTTTGAATGTTCAGTTCAGTTCAGTTGCTCAATCATGTCTGACTCTTTGCAGCCCCATGGACTGCAGCATTCCAGGCTTCCCTGTCCATCACCAACTCCTGGAGCTTGCTCAAACTCATGTCCATTGAGTCGGTGATGCCATCTAACCATCTCATCCTCTGTCACCTCCTTCTCTTCCCGCTTTCTATCTTTCCCAGCATCAGGATCTTTTCCAATGAGTCAGTTCTTTGCATCAGGTGGCCAAAGTATTGGAGTTTCAGCATCAGCATCAGTGCTTCCAAGGAATATTCAGGATTGATTTCCTTTAGGCTTGACTGGTTGATCTCCTTGCCATCCAAGGGACTCTCAAGAGTCTTTTTCAACACCACAGTTCAAAAGCATCAGTTCTTCAGTGCTCAGCTTTCTTTGTGGTCTGACTCTCACATTTATACACGACCACTGGAAAAAGCATAGCTTTAACTAGATGGACCTTTGTTGGCAAGACAATGTCTCTGCTTTTTAATATGCTGTCTAGGTTGGTCATAACTTTCCTTACAAGGAGTAAGCGTCTTTTAATTTCATGGCTGCAGTCACCATCTGCAGTGATTTTGGAGCCCCCTCAAAATAGTCTCTCACTGTTTCCATTGTTTCCCCATCTATTTGCCATAAAGTGATGGGACCAGATGCCATGATCTTAGTTTTCTGAATGTTGAGTTTTAAGCCAGCTTTTTCACTCTCCTCTTTCACTTTCATCAAGAGGCTCTTTAGCTCCTCTTCACTTTCTTCCATAAGGGTGGTGTCATCTGCATATCTGAGGTTATTGATATTTCTCCTGTCAATCTTGATTCCAGCTTGGGCTTCAAGCAGCCCAGCATTTATCATGATGTACTCTGCATATAAGTTAAATAAGCAGGGTGACAATATATAGCCTTGATGTACTCCTTTCCCAATTTGGAACCAGTCTGTTGATTCGTGTCTGGTTCTAACTGTTGCTTCTTGATCTGCATACAGATTTCTCAGGAAGCAGGTCAGGTAATCTGATATCCCGATCTCTTTAAGAATTTTCCAGAGTTTGCTGTGATCTACACAGTCAAAGGCTTTGGCATAGTCAATAAAGCAGAAGTAGATGTTTTTCTGGAACTCTCTTGCTTTTTTGATGATCCAGCAGATGTTGGCAATTTGATTTCTGGTTCCTCTGCCTTTTCTAAATACAGCTTGAACTTCTTGAAGTTCATGGTTCATGTACTCTTGAAGCCTGGCTTGGAGAATTTGAGCATTACTTTGCTAACATGTGAGATGAGTGCAATTGTGTGGTAGTTTGAACATTCTTTGGCATTGCCTTTCTTTGGGATTGAAATGAAAACTGACTTTTTCCAGTCATTTGGTCACTGCTGAGTTTTCCAAATTTGCTAGCATATTGAGTGCAGCACTTTCACAGCATCGTCTTTTAGGATTTGAAAAATTTCAACTGGACTTCTATCACCTCCATTAGCTTTCTTTATAGTGATGCTTCCTAAGGCCCACTTGACTTTGTGCTCCAGGATGTTGGCTCTAGGTGGGTGATTGCACCATCATGATTATCTGGGTCATGAAGATCTTTTTGTATAGTTCTTCGGTGTATTCCTGCCACCTCTTCTTAATATCTTCTGCTTCTGTTAGGTTCATACCATTTCTGTCCTTTATTGTGCCCATCTTTGCATGAAATGTTGCCTTGATATCTCTAATTTTATTGGAGATATCTCTAGTCTTTCCCATTCTATTGTTTCCTCTATTTCTTTGCAAAGGAAGGCAAGGGAGAAAAGGAAAGATATACCCATTTGAATGTAGAGTTCCAAAGAATAGCAAGGAGAGATAAGAAAGCCTTCCTCAGTGATCAATACAAAGAAATAGAGGAAAACAATAGAATGGGAAAGACTAGTTTGAATGTCTTCAGATATAAATAATTTGTCCATGGATGCAAATAATATAGCACTTTTTCCAAAGGCAGAATATGTCCATGTGGTAATTTAGAAAAGAAGTAATTTAGCTCCCTAGTGTAAATTGCCATGACTACCCTGGATATGCTTCCTAGAATCAGGGACAGATAAGACTGAGATTATTGTGAAATCACTAGTTTTGGCTTTAGTGAATTAGCTTTATCTGAAAGAGTCAAAAATTGAGTTTATTATCTAGTGTAATTGGAGAGTACTTAGCAAGAACAACATAAAAGCTCACGAAAGTCTTTATCTAGTGTGCAATAACTGCTGGAATGATGATGAGCTGAAAGGGAAACAAGTTTGGGCATTATAAATATACAGATTTATAATACTTGAAATTTCAGAAAACTGAAGATCCAGAAGACTAGAATGCAAATCATGTATGTGATCAGTGCTGATTCCACCACAGAAAACATTGCATTAGAGGTCATGTTTCCTTCAGGTTCATGACCAAGTGATAGAATGCTAGACGCTGTTTTCCTGCTGCAGGCAACAACAGAAGATACAGATATTCTGTACTATTTGGCTCTCCAAAAATATTGCCCTTTCTTGAGCTTTTTTTTTTTTAACCAACCCCCAACAACCCAGTTTTAAAAAAAGATAGGCTTTTGTGAACAAGGGAATGAAGAAAGGGAATTAGGTGAAAATTGTTAAAAAAGGAGGTAGGAGGAGGGGGAAATATGTTTCCGTGCCCATAGGTAGCAAATTCATTTTGTACAAAGTTTTATTTATTTCAAAAACTGCTTTGAAATTAGCCGATAATGTATATCTGTAAATTTAGATGTATTCCCTTTGTTTTTATGTGTCTCTCATTTGCCACCTGCCTTGGACCCAGGCCACACCAAAATGCTTGAGTCATCTAATAGGCTTCCGTCTTAAATTAAGGAGTTAAGCCACTCTCTTGCCTCCCAGAGGTACATTTGTGATTTTGTTCACATCTTTTCCCTGTGAATCAGAACTAAAACTGAACTCAAAACTCCTTTTAAGTGGTTAAGGCCCTTTAAAATAAGTATGACTGTGATGGACTTATGAATGTACACACAAGGTACATACACACGCATAGATGTAATTTTAAAAAGACTATCACTGTTTAAAAATGAAATCGGAAATAATGTGTCTCTCCAGATTGTATTTGGAGTTACTAGCCAGAGACCTCTTTCCTTTATGGGCTGTGGTCTCTGAGTGTGCTGAGCCCTCTTTGGAGAGCACAGTGAAAAACTCCTCTGAGTGTCACTGCCTCTGTTATTGATGCTGATGGCAGAGCCTTCTAATTCTAACCCCTGCTGAGTCTTTAGAAACCTAGTAGATTGTTAACATGGTTAGCAGGAGTTCATGAACTCTACTCTATATAAATGCAAAATCCTGAGAACTTTGATATGGAATTGGAATTAAAGCAGTTGCATTTGTATTTCTTAAAGTATTTTAATAGTTTATATTTTAAAAGGACAAATTTATAGAAGCTTGCTGGGTTTTAATCTTATAATTTCTACCATATAAATATTACATTTTCAAACATGAATGCCTAGAGAATTGTTATAAAGCTCATTTTTGGGCAATGTGCTTATAACCCCCCTAAAGTCATTTAAAAGCAAATAGCAAATGTTTTTCTATATCCTAATGGAGCAATTTAGAAATATTTCTTTATTTACATAAAGGAAATGCACAGTAGCGGGGCAGTGAACATCAGTCATTTGGAAATGGTTAGAACCTATATTCTTTAAAGGATATGTATTTAATGCTCACATAAAATTAAGGAAATATCTAAAGGAACAACCATCACATTGGATTTACAGTTAAAATACCCAGTTGTATGTTTTGTAGTTGTAAATCAAATGTACTTTTCCACAAGGTATTTGAATCCAGAAGCTCAAAACATTTCCTGGTCACCACTCTAACTTTTCTGTGCTTGTCGGAAATGAACTCAGCTAAGTAAAGAAAAGAGAGAAAGGGAGGCACAGGTAGACAGAGACACACACACACACTGGAGAAAGGAAACCTAAAGTGAATGAGAAGCTCAGTTTTTGTTTTTTTGTGTAAATTTCTTACCAACCAGATAGCATTTGTCCGCAGATTCATTTGTTCTTCGTTTGTTCAGCTGCTTTGTAAGTATCTACTAAAAATATAGAGCACTGTGGCAAGGTTTTCTGTTTATTCCTCAATGTTAGAAGCAAGGGATAAGGTCTTTTTCTATGTGGGAAAAGTACAATGAATTATCAAAGGGGCGCTCATCTGTCCCTCTCTCCCCTGCTTTTTCCCTGTCTCTATTACCCTCTCTCAGTCCCTCTTTTAAGCTGAAGGAAACATTCTGAACTCATTCCAGCTGTGGGCTGATACCTAGGGCAAGACTACATGGCCCAAAGAGCTCTCTCTGGGAAAGGGTAGCTCTTCCTGGAGGGTCCTAAGGTTCTTTCTTTGTGTGCAAAGCTGATTCTCTTGACATCCATTAGCATTTGTTAAATGTTTAGTGAACAGCTGGGGACACCAAAAGAAATGAGAGCTCATGCCTGTTTTATTGGAGCTTGCAATCTTGGTCTCATTTGTCCAGGGAAACAAATATATAAACCGATACTTCCAGTATATCTGGAAAGTGCCCAGATAAAGGACCTGCAGGATCCCACAGTAAGTAAGGTACTGTGCAGTGAGGGAAAGCTTATAGAAGAGTGACATTCGAGCTTAATCTTAAAGCATGTGGAGGCAGGGAAAAGCATTTCATACAGAAGGAACAGAATATGCAAAGGCAAAAAATCAAGGATCATGTGTTTGGGGATTGGTAGGCAGCTTGGTGTGGCTGAATTGTAGGGCTTGAAATAAGAGTTGTGGGATGTAGTAGTGGGGGGAATTACAAGAGATGGATATGTTAAAGATGACTGAGGCAAGGTTACGCATCTTGTTTGGATTTGGGTTTTTATTTTGGGAGGCAGAGAGGAGCTATCAGAGGTTATTAAGGTAATTAAAAGAGAAAGTATCAGATTTATGTTTTAGAGAAATCACTTTGGTACAAAGTTTGTCCAGAAAAAATACCGGAAAGAGAGAAGTCAGGAGTCTAGGTGGGAGATGAAGAGAGATTTATCTAAGACAGTGACAGGATTAGAAGAAGACTATAGATGTGAGAGAGCTTCAGAAAGTAGAATCACTAGCACTTGGTAATAGACTGGATTTGGGAGTTGAAGTAGAAGGATAATAAAAAATTAGTTCAAGCTGCTTTTACTTTGAGAACTGGTAGAAAGGGTATGAATGGTGGGAAGAGGTTTAGGAAGAAAACATTTCTGATTTTAGATGTGGTCACAAGCCAGCTTGGTGTGGCCAGTTTGCTTGTGGGATTTAGAAAAGAGAACTGGTTTAAAGATGTGCATTTACGAGTCATCATTATTCAAAGTGTAGGTTATTCACTCAGTCGTGTCCGACTCTCTGCAACTCCATGTAGCCCACCAGTCTCCTCTGTCCATGGAATTCTCCACGCAAGAATACTGGAGTGGGTTGCCATTTCCTACTCCAGGGGATCTTCCTGACCCAGGGATCGAACCTGGGTCTCCTGCACTGCAGGCAGATTCTTTACTGTCTGAGCCACCCTGGTGGGAATCCCTGGTTGGAGAAAGGATAGGAGAAGCCATAGAAATAAAATTGTTCAGATAAAGCTTGCGAAGTGAGAGCTACAAGGAGTGATGCAGGAGATGAATCAGGGAGGGCACAGGAGAAGGAGGGATAGACTAGAGATGTGTCCAGAAAGCCAAGAGAATGGGGGCTGTCAGCAGCTGCTCACTGTAGGTGGGCTCTCTTGGAGGGCTCTGTCAGAGGCCTGGAGAGAGAGAGAAAATACGTGCTGTTGAATAGATGCTTCCTTTTCTCTCCTCTTTCCTTTCACTCCTCTCCTACGCTTTTACTCTTCTTTTAAACCGTAGTTGCTTCCTGAAATGAATTTGGGGTTCCTTTGATGCTCCCTTACAAAGCAAAACATATCACACTACTTGCATTGCTAGTTCAAAAGCAAAAAATGCTGGAATTTGAGTTATAATTCATTTCATCTTGAATGCAGAATTTATTCTTTATGGATACGGTGCAGACTTCCTTCTCTGCTCTTGAAACTTGCTTTTATTTTTTTAATCTAAAATATTTATTTATTTACTTATTTGGCTGCACTGGGTCTTAGTTGTGGCACACAGAATCTTCAGTTAGTTGCAGCATGCAAACTCTTAGCTGTGGCGTGTGGGATCAGCTTGCCTGACCAGGGATTGAACCTAGGCTCCCTGCATTGGGAGCGTAGAGCCTTAGCCAAGAGACCACCAGGGAAGTCCCAAAACTTGCTTTTAAGAAAGTAGTCCCCTAGAGCCCAGGTCTCATTGTTGCACAGGAGGGGGACATAGCCTGCACCAGGTCTCAGGCTGGACTGAAGTCTGTCCATCTCTATCTAAGTGCTTTGTCATTGTTTGCGAAGGAACCCAAGTTTATAACACCCGCTGATTAAGAGGAGGCAGGCATTCTTTTCTAATCCCCAGATTACCTAAAACTTCCTGTTATGAAAATTGCATTCATCATGTTATTCATCAGATCAACAGGAAACTCAGTCTTTTGGGAATCAGATAAACATGAAGGCAATCAGCTCTTGTGAGTGAATATCCCATTTACTTTAGGAACTGGGAAATCTTTCTTTATCCAAGGTCACTGACCCACAGAAAATGAATAATGAAGTAAAGGACCCAAAGTTCTAGCAGATGTGAAAAAAAAGTTAGAAATATAGGCTACAAGAATAAAAGAAGGAGGAGAGGAAAGGTGCTAACACATTTTAAAGCACCTGCTATGAGCCAGACACCTGCTGTGTATTTTTAGTTTATCCTATTCCAGCCTCACAACAGTCCATTAAGTATCATTCTATCCATTTTACAAATGAGGAAGCTGAAGTTTAGAAATACTAGATAAGTTACCAGAACCACACAACTAATTCATGACCGAGATTCATTCCCTGGCAATGGGTCTAAAATCTATGTTTTTACCAGCAAAAAAAAAAAAAAAAAGAGGTGGCAGAAGGACTAAAAAGAGAAACAGGTATAAAAATGGATAAGAAGAAAAGTGTAGTGTTTCCTGCCTTTTCAGACTGTGTTCTTTGCAACTCCAATTGCACAGCTTTCAGTCTTTTCCTTTCTTGCCAGCTATCAGAAACTTCACCTCAGTTGCCCAAGAATTCCCACCAATTGGCCTAATGTCTTCTCTTACGGTCTGAGGCTGGAATTTACCTTTGCCAACATCTCCAATCCCTCTTTGAGCCTGCTGACTCAGAGGACTGGGCACATGTCTGCTGGAGAGTTCTGCCAGGAAGATCCAGGGCCCACATCTTACCACAGGAACACACATTCCTGCTGTTTGCACAGCTGTATTTGTTGCTCTTAATGGTGGAGAAGGGAGGCTCAAAAGACACTTGGTTTTAGAAAACTTTTCACAGTCTAGCTCGAAAAAATTAAACTAAAAGCCAGAGGTTTCCCATTGCTTTTTCCAGAGGCCAAGATTCTTTGCTTTTTGAATTCTCTCTTGTCAGTGACGAAGCATTATAGCGACTACTATATAAATGTTACCATTTATTTTTGAGATTTGCCTGAAGGAAGTTTCTCCCTAAAGAAATTATTTTTCTCTCTTTCTAAAAAAAAAAAAAGTTTACGTTCTCTTTCTAAATGGAGTATTTGTGACTTTTTCCTTGACCAGAACTAGGTCATTGTATTCAGTGACTACATCGCTCACCAATGCTGAATCTCTTTCTTCTACCTCCTTCAACAACTCTGGGTCTGTTTTTCAAGTTAAAGCAACTGTTCATGGAAATCTTGCCATGAAGGAAAATATTGTGAGTCAATACACTTTGGGCCAAGTCCAACCCTCAGATAGCAAAGTCAGTAATACTTGTGTAAGAAGTAATTTGCCCCATGATAGTAATAAATCTGTTATTTGTATGTTATAAACATAAATGGCTAAATGTATTTCAAGGTCTTGCTTTCAATTAGTTAAAATGGATTTTCCTATGCATCCATAACTAATGTGGTGACTGTTCATAGAACTGTTTTTACCTCGATCCCAATCACTTGTGAGTAAGCTTATTTAAGGACTGAAATAGGAAAGAGGTGTTTATTTGTAGTATATGTAGGGCCTCATCACTATTTCCCTGTGCTGCTTGCGCATTTATGCCTTTTGGGGCAGAAGAAGTGATGCTCAAGGAATGCACTGAGTGATTAATTTAGATTATTTAGTAAGGATGTTAATATTTCAATGACTAGAAAATTGTTGATGTGCTCATGAAATGTTACTGAAAAGGTTCTTTTGAGTAGGTGACCTGTTTATGTACTGTCTTCAAACTAAGTGCATCCCAAATCAGATTCTGTTAAGTATAAACCACATTAAAAAATATATTTGGACCAAAAGTTCCTGCTCCTTTCCAAAGAAATTACAATTTTGATTAAATCAGTGCTGAACAATATTACCTTTTCTTCTTAGCTATGGTGTGTCTAGAAATGGCTTGTGACAGAAAGTCTTTTTATAGCTTTGCTTTCAACATGCATTTACATTTTAATGATACATTCTCCGCCAGTAAAAATGCAATTGTAGCACACAGAAAATCAACACATTTTAAGCTTTCTGAGTATATTTAAACTGTCAACAGTGTGCTGTCTGACATACAACATTACTCTGCTTCCGCCTTTAATGGCTAGGTTGTTTTCTAAAGATGTCTAGTGACACAAGACTCCTAAATCCTTTTGGACCATGTGAACTAAGAATGACCTGAGTGGATGGGGCTGCTTTGGCCATCCGTCATTGATAGCCATATTGATCTGGAGATGGTGGCTGAGGGCACTGTGTACTGAGGGTACGGCAGTTTGCTGAAGTGATGATAACCATCACTGATACCTTTGTGATGGGCTTGATTTCTCATTGTGTATTCCCCAGCTATGGAACCCTTGGGCAGTAAGTCAGTAAGTAACCTGGTTTTAAAAATACTCTTCTAGGTCAAAAGGGTACATCAGTCTGCATACGTATTCTCCTAGGTCACCCTTTCAGCATGTCTAAGTAAAGTACGAAAAAGAGCTTCCTTTAAGTTTGTATTTTCAAAAATTTAAAAACATAGAAGAATGTATAGTCTCTTCTTAGATTCACTCATTTTTAATATTTTGCCTTATTACCTATATCTATTTATCTGAACCATTTCAAATAGTTTCAGACATCATGAAGTATTTAGTTCAACCCTAAATAAATTCAACACTTTCTAAAAGTAAGGAAATTTCTTACCTATCCACAATACTATTATTGCACCTAAGAAAATTAACAGTAAAACCCAAATAACCTAATTTGGGTTATTAATTATCTAATAACCCATCCGTATTCTCATTTCTCCCTTTGTCTTCCAAATGTTGATAGTGTTTTCGTTCAAACTAGGATCCATTTATGGTTAGTGTATTGCATCTCATTATTATGTTTCTTAAATCAAGGGGATATTTTAATGTTCAAAAAGCATGGCAAAACTGAAGAAAGAAATATTGATATCAGATTCTACAATAGACAAAGTGTTTTGTTCACACACATTCTACTCCCTAAAGTCTAAAGCAATTTAGATTCTACCTGATGAAATTCTCATCAAATTTAAATTTGGAATAAGGCCTCTGTTATACTCTTTTAGGAGAGAATGATTTTCCTTTTTGGGACAAGCCTCCTTTTTAATCTGTGCATGATAACAATAAGTTAAACTCTTAAAAGACTGCCTTAGATATATTTTAAATTTTTTATTTTTGATAAATAAAAATTGTATGTATTTAAGGTATGCAGCATGATGTTATGGTATATGTATACACTGTGAAGTGATTACCATAATCAAACTGATTAACATATGTTACCCCCTAGTTTCCTTTGTGCGATGAGAAGAACTGAGACTACTCTCTTAGCAAATTTCAAATATATAATACATTATTATTAACTATATTCATCATGCTGTACACTGGGTCTCTAGACTTGATTCATCTTATAAGTGATACAGATATTTGTGTATTATTAAGTAGTTCAGAAAATTGAATGGCCACATTGGGTGTAAGGAATAAATTATGAATATGGTGAAAAATCATAGTCATGAGTGACAGATCATTTCAAAAGTAGTATTTAGTTCTGAAAGTTGAAACACAGTTCAGTGAGTATGGTTTGGTTCTGCATATAGTGACAGCAGGCTCACTTGCATTAATATAGAAAACCAGAGATAAGAAGTGCAGTAGAATTAGAACTTGTGGTAATAAACACAGATGTGATGAAATTTATTTTCTATATATGCGAACAACTTTTGTTTTCCACCTATGGTGTCATAAAGATGTTTCTGAGTAGATAACTCTTATCTGAGTAGATAACTCTTGACTGTTGTCTTGTATGTTATAAAGATCCCGCTAGAGTGCTGTGTGTTTATATAATGTTAATTATTGATATAGATATACAAATCTCCTTTCAATCTTTGATGGGATCTCTAGATCACAAAAGAAAACAGTATGGTTGATAATTATATAATGTATAAGAGAAAACAACACTAAAGGGCCCCAGGAAGATAATATAATTTTTCAGTGGCTACTGCAATCTACATTGGAATTTCAAAGTGTTTTCCTTTTATTAGTGGACTTTATTCAGCATTATGTTTGTTAAGAATTTTTGATGTGCCAGGTGCTATGCAGAGGCATTACATTAAAAAACAACCCTTTTATCATGAAAAATTTCAAATATTAATAAAGGTAGAGAGAATAGTATAATGGATCCCTATGCACCCCTCATTCTGCATCACTAAATTATAACATTTGGCCAATCTTGTTTCATTTGTCCTTCTCACTATTTGGGAGAAGTGGTGGTGATGTATTTTAAAGCAAGTCTCAGTTATCATGACATTTATATATAAATACTTTTTTTAGTGGATGCAATTGCTTTAAAATGTTGTGTTAGTTTCTAGTGTACAGCCAAGTGTATCAGCTATATGCATACATACATCCCCTCCCTCTTGGACTTCCCTCCCACCCACCTGCCCATCCCACTTTTCTAGGTCATCACAGAATATTGAACTGAGCTCCCGGTGATTTTTCAGCAGGTTCCCACTAGCTTTCTGTTTCACACATGGTAGTGTATATATGCCAATCCTGATCTCCCACTTCATCCCATTCTCCCCTTCCCCCACTGTGTCCACATGTCATTCTCTATGTCTGTGTCTCTATTCCTGCCCCGGAAATAGGTCCATGTCTGCCATTTTTCACCTGGGCTTCTCAGGTGGCGCTAGTGGTAAAGAACCTGCCTGCCGATGCAGGAGCTGCAAGAGGTGTGGATTCGATCCCTGGGTTGGGAAGATCCCCTGGAGGAGGGTATGGCAACCCACTCCAGTATTCTTGCCTGGAAAATCCCATGGACAGAGGAGCCTGGTGGGCTACAGTCCACGGGGTTGCAAAGAGTTGGACATGACTGAACAACTGAGCATGCATACCATTTTCCTCAATTCTACATATATGTGTTAGTATATGACACCTGTTTTTCACTTCCTGACTTACTTCATCTGTATGACAGACTCTGGGTCCATCTACATCTCTACAGATGTCCTAATTTTGTTCCTTTTTATGGCTGAGTAGCATTCCAAAGAGTTGGACACGACTGAGCGACTTCACTTTCACTATTCCCTTTCATGCATTGGAGAAGGAAATGGCAACCCACTCCAGTGTTCTTGCCTGGAGAATCCCAGGGATGGCAGAGCCTGGTGGGCTGCCGTCTATGGGGTCGCACAGAGTGGGAAACGACTGAAGTGACTTAGCAGCAGCAGCAGCATTCTATAGCATATATGTACCACAACTTCTGTATCTGTTCCTTGGGCATTTAGGTTGTTGGACATCTAGGTTGCTTCCATGCCCTGGCTATTGTAAATAGTGCTTTGGTGAACAGTGGGGTGCATGTATCATTTTGAATTCTGGTCTTCTCAGTGTATCTGCCCACTAGTGATATTGGTTTGAAACCTGCTATGTTACTGAGCAGATTTATGACTTTGTTTGGGAAACTTATTTAAGATCCATGAGTGTGTTTCTTCAAATAAAGCATACAGTTTAATGATCAGCATATTGTAAGTCCCCTTTCCCCCTAGAAAAGTAGATTTTTCTGGACTATTCTGATGGGGCCCAAGTGAGATACTGAAGAAAGAAAAAAGCTGAACAATATGGTGTTCATTTGTACTTGGGTTGTTCTGTGAATGTTTATGAAGACATTTTATTTTGTCTTTCCTGATATTTAGCTGAACTGTGAGCAGTTCAAGGCTAGGGACTATTTTTTTTTTTCCTTCTGTTTGTTTTTCTCTCTAGCAGTTAGGACTAACTGTACAAATGAATGTGCCGTATAAATATTTTTGCTTAGCTGATGTCCTGGACTTCCCAAGGCATCCTGAATGTGACTCTGACCTTTCTTCTCCCAGTGGAGCCTGGTACAGTTTTAATTCCACGACAGCAGGTGCCTTACAATTCAACCTTATGTAAGTCCAGAGGCTTTGGAGTGTGGCTCTGGATATTTGTATGTATGGTATATACACATACACACACATACTTTCATATACTTAGAACTTCTTACATATGTTGAATTAATCAGCATTGGTGTTAGATTAGGGAGAAAATGCTGAAATGTTTGTCTTTTGCCTCGGCAGTGGAGGCTGAACTTTGTACCAATTAAAACGAGAGTCATTTTTCTGTTCTGTAATTTATCTCAAAAGTTTCACATTTCTCTTTCGTGCCCTAATATTAAGTACCCAAATAAAATATTTTCTCAAATAATCTCCTTTATTTCTTTAGAGCTTTGAAATTTTACAAATCTCTTTAATATCCATTATCTGGCATAAGTACTAAATATATGTTGATGAATCAATGAATGAGCTCCAATGACTCCTCAAAACAGGCCTATAAAGTAGGCAGAACAAGTGTTAGTACTTGAATATCATCATTTCATACATGAGAAAACTGAGAGCTATTAATAAATGGCACAGCCAAGACTCAGCTTAGGTCTTCTGATTCCCAACTCAGTGCGCTTTCTACTACTGTCACTAATCATAGAAAAAACATTTTTTAAAACTCCAAAACTTAGGGAGAGATTATATTACTGTAATTAATTCTCCTGCTTTCATACCAGATAGTTGGTGCTTCTAATTATGGCTTATTTGTACATCTCCTCTGTATGGTAAACTTTAGATTAAATTTAGTCTTAATCATGAAATACTTCTTGCCCCAAGAAACATTATAAGAAGGGAGCATAGCTATTGATCAAATCTAAGGCCTACAAAGCAATACATTCAGTACGTATTAAATCTATTATCCAGATAGATTAGTATCCGTGCTATCTTCTTAACTAACATCTGTCTCTCCCACTTCACTGAAATTACCAGTGAAACTATGGCTAATAAAATTGGTTTAGAACCAAAATTCAATAAAAGCAAAGTTAATTATGTGTTTGTAAGAGAATAAGCATACAGTTAGATCAATATGCAAATTGTGACCTTCAGTGGTCTTTTCTGTCTTCTTTTAAGCCCTTAGTCTTGCAAAGATTAATTTACTACTTAGAACTTCATTTTATGAAGATACTAGGACTTAGATTACTAGATTTTTAATTGTTTACATATCAATGATATATATGTATTACCTGTCTCAATATTTTTATCTTTGTGGAAGAACCTGTTTTAACAACAGAAATAGTGCATGAGACAAATAAATATGTTCAGCTTCATGTTAACAAAAGAACAGATCAACTTAGAAATTTAAGTTTGTGTCAGCATTTTCTAGGCACTGTTGTTTGACACCATGGTTGACGGTGTGGAAAGTACAAAGTTAAGTAAGATATTTTCTGGCCCTCCAAGAATTTATAATCTAGTGGAAGAGATAGTCATGTTCACAAATAATTGAAATATAACTTAGTGTTTGTTAGTTTTTAAATAGAGACATACATAAAAGAGATAGAATGAAGAACAGATGGAGAGATTTATTCTATACTTGGAAAGGCTGCACTGAGAAGATGACATTTGAGCAGATCTTTTGTAGGATTTTAATTGGAGGAAGTAGGGAGGCAGGGCTGGGTAGGAGAAATAACAAGAGCAAAGGCCCAGAAGACACAATGCAAGGGGAACAGTCAGTAGTATCCTCCATCATTTTATTCAAAGATATGGAGAAACATCTGGTCCAGCACCTTTGTATCCTGACATTGGGTTAGTTTGCACAGTGATCAATGGATTCCTGAAAGCCATTCTTACTTATATCAATACATGGAAGTGATAGAACTTCCATAGTGACTAAGATGGTGAAGACTCGGCCGGCACCGCAGGAGACACAGGAGACTTGGGTACAATCCCTGGGCTGGGAAGATCCCCTGGAGAAGGATATGGTGACCCACTCCAGTATTCTTTCCTGAAAAATTCCATGGACAGAGGAGCCTGGTGACAGTCCGTGAGGTTGCCAAGAGTCAGACACGACTAAGCACATAGCATGGAAGTGACTGGTCTTCCCTGGTGGCCCAGTGGCAAAGAGTCTGCCTGCAATGCAGGAGACCTGGGTTTGATCCCTGGGTTGGGAAGATCCCCTAGAGGAGGGCATGGCAATTCACTCCAGTTTTCTTGCCTGGAGAATTCCATGGACAGAGGAGCCTGGTGGGCTACAGTCCAGAGGGTCACACAGTTGGACATGACTGAAGCGACTAAGCAGCAGCATGAAAGTGACTACAAATCACATAAATATCTCATGAAGCCACACTAAGTGTATCACTAACGTAACTTCTTTTTGGGTCTCAAAATGTTTGTGGCCACTCTAAGATAGCCCCACTTGAGAGAAAGTGTGAGAGAAGGAAAGTCTACTGAGGATATGTATCTTATTTTTCCAAGTTTTACTGCAGTGGTGGAGACTTGGGTTCAATCTCTGGGTTGGGAAGAACCCCTGGAGAAGGGAAAGGCTACTCACTCCGGTATTCTGGCCTGGAGAATTCCATGGCCTGTATAGTCCATGAGGTCACAAAGAGTCGGACATGGCTGAGCGACTTTCATTTTCACTATGACATTATAAGCACATTGCTGGAAGAGTAATCTTCATTAGTTTTGTGGCAAATTAACTTGATCACAATCCTGCTGCTAGCCTCCTTTCTATAAATTAACGAAGTGGTTTTTCCAGAAGTGCTCCTTTAACACCTGCTAACAGGTTAAAGCAGATTTCCCAAATGTTCCTGAAGATTTTAGGTCATACTTGTAAACAAAAGCCTCTGAGCCTGCTAGAGATATGGAGGAATAAAGCAGGCAGTGAACTCTTAGCTGTCTGTACTCAAGCTACTGAAAGCTTCAGCTTGAACCAGTATAGAAGACAACTTATTTATATTCTTATTAGGGATAGACTATATAAGTGAAAAAAAAAAAAAAAAACCAGAGGGGGGGGGGCTCTTTCTGCTAGTTCTTTTGAATTTTATTTTTTATTAGGCAGTCTGAAAAGTTGAGACAGTTTGTTTAACTCCCACATAACTGGAGATTCTTTTTCTTGGCTCTTTTCCTCAGCTTAGTTTTCTCCATTATTTTGTTTTCAAACAAAGCAAAACTTATATTTTTAAGATTAAGAGTCCAAGATTGTTCTTTCAATGCGGATTATGTAACATGGAATAAAGAACTTTTGTCTTTAAGGCTGTCAACTAACTGAGACCCTTTGTGTTGTGGAGATATGTTGCATTTTGAAAGAAACAAATTATTTTTGCAAACTTCCTGCTCACTGGCCAAGTCTTCCTGTTAGTGTCAGTTTAAGCCCCTTGGGCTTCTGCACCCTTCTGTCTGTAGCCATCCAGGGATCTATCTTGAGTGAGCTGGGACAATAACACTGAAAAGAAATGAAAAGAAACATCAGTCAGTCAGTTCAGTTGCTCAGTCGTGTCTGACTCTGTGACCAGATGGACTGCAGCACGCCAGACCTCCCTGTCCATAAACTCCAGTAAACTCCTGGAGTTTGTTCAAACTCATGTCCATTAAGTCAGTGTTGCCATCCAGCCATCTCATCCTCTGTTGTCCCCTTCTCCTCCTGACTTCAATCTTTCCCAGCATCAGAGTCTTTTCAAATGAGTAAGTTCTTCACATCAGGTGGCCAAAGTATTGGAGTTTCAGCTTCAGCATCAGTCTTTCCAATGAACACCCAGGACTGATTTCCTTTAGGATGGACTGGTTGGATCTCCTTGCAGTCCAAGGGACTCTCAAGAGTCTTCTCCAACACCACAGTTCAAAAGCATCAATTCTTCAGCATTCAGCTTTTCTTATAGTCCAACTCTTACATCCATATGTGACCACTGGAAAAACCATAGCTTTGACTAGACAGACCTTTGTTGGCAAAGTAATGTCTCTGCTTTTTAATATGCTGTCTAGGTTGGTCATAACTTTTCTTCCAAGGAGCAAGCGTCTTTTAATTTCATGGCTGCAGTCACCATCTGCAGTGATTTTGGAGCCCCAAAAATAAAGTCTGATACTGTTTCCACTGTTTCCCCATCTATTTCCCATGAAGTGATGGGACCAGATGCCATGATCTTCGTTTTCTGAATGTTGAGCTTTAAGCCAACTTTTTCACTCTCCTCTTTCACTTTCATCAAGAGGCTCTTTGGTTTTTCTTTGCTTTCTGCCATAAGGGTGGTGTCATCTGCATATCTGAGGTTATTGATATTTCTCCCAGCAGTCTTGATTTCAGCCTGTACTTCATCCAACCCAGTGTTTCTCATGATGTACTCTGCATATAAGTTAAATAAGCAGGGTGACAATATACAGCCTTGACGTACTCCTTTTCCTATTTGGAACCAGTCTGTTGTTCCATGTCTAGGTCTAACTGTTGCTTCTTGACCTGCATACCGGTTTCTCAAGGGGCAGCTCAGGTGGTCTGGTATTCCGATCTCTTTCAGAATTTTCCAGAGTTTGTGGTGATCCACACAGTCAAAGGCTTTGGCATAGTCAATAAAGCAGAACTAGATGTTTTCTGGAACTCTCTTGCTTTTACGATGATTCAGCGGATGCTGGCAATTTGATCTCTGGTTCCTTTGCCTTTTCTAAATCCAGTTTGAATATCTGGAAATTCACAGTTCACGTACTGTTGAAGCCTGATTTGGAGAATTTTGAGCATTACTTTGCTAACATGTGAGATGAGTGCAATTGTGTGGTAGTTTGAGCATTTTTTGGCCTTGCCTTTCTTTGGGATTGGAAAGGAAACTGAGCCTTTCCAGTCCTGTGGACACTGCTGAGTTTTCCAAATTTGCTGGCATATTGAGTGCAGCACTTTCACAGCAGCATCATCTTTTAGGATTTGAAATAGCTGAACTGGGATTCTATCACCTCCACTAGCTTTATTGGTAGTGATGCTTCCTAAGGCCCACTTGACTTCTCATTCCAGGATGCCTAGCTCTAGGTTGGTGATCACACCATCATGATTATCTGGTCACTTGTCAATTCCATAAACAGTTAGTGAGCACCTATTTGAGGTAGGTGCTGTAATTAGTTTCTGGAAACATAAATATGACAAAGACACCATCCCTGCCATCAATCTAACCATCATATAAACAAAGTATTTAAGGTAAATCCTGCTGAGGAGAAAAGTGCAAAGCATGTGGTAAAGTTCCTTGCCTGGTGGCAGTAGGGAAGGCTCCTCTGTGGTGGTGTCATGAAAGCTTGCTCTGAAAGGATCCATGGGAAGCTGCCATTCTGGATAGAAAGAATAACATGTACAAAGACCTGTTTTGGAAGAAAGTGCTCCAGAAAGTGAGAAATGTAGTATGACCGGAGCATGTGGTAGGTTTGAGGGAACAGCTGGAGTTACAACAAGGATGTTAGATAGAGGCTGATTATGACTAAGAAGGTTTTATTTTATTCTGTTTGAAATAGCACAGTATGTAAGGCAGAGAAAGTACAAACTTTGAGATGATTTTTAAAGATTTTATTTTTGCAGATGATCCATTAAGTTCTGAGAAACAGAACTAAAATTTGATAATTTACACAAGGTAACCATTCATGATGCTTTTGGATTACAGTAAATCTCCTTGGTGACTCAGAAGGTAAAGAATCTGCCTGCAGTACTGGAGACCCAGGTTCTATCCCTGGGTCAGGAAGATGTCCTGGAGAGGGAATGACAACCCACTCCCGTATTCCTGCCTAGAAAATCCTATGGACAGGGGAGCCGGCATGCTACAGTTCATGGGGTCATTCCGTGTTTTCAGATTATCTGCAATTATTACAGTGTGAAACATATTGACTGTAGGCTTTATAGAATTTAGGTACAAAATACATTGTTCTCTTATTTTCCTTTAGGTTAGAAGGATAATTATAAGTTTGGATTGTTACAGTAAAAAGAAAAAAGCTGAGGTGTTTTGAGAAAGTAGTAAGATTTTTTTTAAGGCAAAAACCTCACTCCATGGCTTAATTCAGGTTCTATATATGATCAAGTGCCATTTCTTAATGGATACAGTGAAATTATACTTTAGCTAAGACAAAGAAAATGGATATGTTTTCTTTTAAACCATGCTGCTGCTGCTAAGTCGCTTCAGTCGTGTCCGACTCTGTGAGACCCCATAGACGGCAGCCCACCAGGCTCCCCGGTCCCTGGGATTCTCCAGGCAAGAACACTGGAGTGGGCTGCCATTTCCTTCTCCAATGCATCAAAGTGAAAAGTGAAAGTGAAGCTGCTCAGTCGTGTCCGACCCTCAGCGACCCCATGGACTGCAGCCTTCCAGGCTCCTCCGTCCATGGGATTTTCCAGGCAAGAGTACTGGAATGGGGTGCCAATGCCTTCTCCTTTTAAACCATAGGCAAATACTTATAAGGAGGTACAAATTACCAGTGTGAAAATTTTTTAATTCTTAATTAATTCTTCAATTAATTTTTAAATTCTCTTCTCCCAGGCCACATAGTGAATATGTAACACAGAGAATAAAATGAGTAAAAGACACTAAAATAGTTTTACTAAATACTGTATATTGTTGTTAATTATCAGTAGGTGGGAAATGGACCAGCAGCCTTTCTTATTCATGACAGCTCTGAATGTTATAAAACAAGCAAACAAAAATTGCTTTTCTATTATTAAAAGGTGAAAAAATAATAATTTCAAAAGATGAATATGCATTTACAGTGAATCTCACATTATTCTAAGCCTGTTGGAAGTGAGCTTACAAGAATTATAGCTGTCACACTTTATCACTGGTATTAGACATAAAAGTATATGTCTAAATAGTATTCACTGGGTGCTTATTCTTGGGTGTACTTGGTGCTGTGGAGGGTTTTTTGAAGTATACTCAAATGAAAAATTAATAGTGTGAGACATCGGAAAACAAATAACGAGATGATCCATGATTATGTGTCAAAGATGGCGACACACATAGGTATTGGGACCCACAGGAAGATTCCCAAAGATGAGTGTTAATCTTGTTTTACATAAATGATATATTTAACACAAATAATATCATAAGGTATATGTCATTCTCTAATTTGTTTTTTGACTCAGCAGTATGTCTTAGAGATCTTTCCATGTTAGAGCATAAAAAAAAAAATCTATGTTGGAAATTCCCTAGCAGTCTAGTGGTTAGGACTCAGTGCTTTCACTGTGGTGGCCTGTGTTCAATCTCTAGTCAGGGGTGAGGGGAACTAAGATCCCATAAGGCATGTGGTGAGGCGAAAATAAAACAAACAAAAAAAACTCCCCCCCAAACCCAATATCATTCTAAAGTTGCATAGTACAATACTTTCTGGTATGTATATACCATAATCTATTCAACCATCCTCCGATGTTGGAAACCTGGAGACCTCCTATGCGGGAGACCTGGGTTAGATCCCTGGGTTGGGGAGATACCCTGAAGAAGGTAAAGGCTACCCACTCCAGTTTTCTAGCCTGGAAAATTTCATGGACTGTATAGTCAATGGGATCGCAAAGAGTTGGGCACAACTGAGCGACTTTCACTTCACTTTATCTTGGTTGATGCTTCAGTCACTTCTAATAAGTCTATGGACTTTTAAAAGGAGGAATCCAGAGGGTTGACTTAAGTTTTAGGTTTTTTTGTTATGTTTAATTTTTTAATAAGGAGGATGTATTAATGTACTATTTGTATAATGAAATGTTAAACATTTTTATAACCCTTATTTTGGAGCAACCACTTGGCATTTGTCCCCACTTTCGTCGTTGCGACGTTATGATGGTCTACCTGCCCTACCTCTGATATTTGTAGCCTGTGAGCCAGCTTAGACAGGTGTCTCAGCTTTCCACTGGGCACCAGTAGTCCCTGGGGTTGGAGCTGTCCCTAATTTCCAGTCCCTTTGGCTGAAGCTTTGTTTCCTTTGTCTCCTTGCTGTCAGCCTCTGTGGACTCCAGCAAAACAGAAAGTAATGTGTATTTTAATTCTCATTGTAGTTGGTTTTCTGAAAAGCACATCTTGATTTAATACTGTTGTGTAGTTATTTTAGGTTGAGCTTTCTATTTCATCACCTTTTTCCAAAAAATTAAAAGGTATTTCTTGTTTTATAAATTATCTTTGATGGTTTTCATTTAGAAAAATTTAATAGTGTACTAAGAAAAGAACACTACCAACACTAAAAAATCTGACTAACAGAGTTGCAGTTAAACCTTTGGGCCAGTTTCTTTTCATATTGTATTTTCAAAGTTATCTGCTTTTCTTTGAGGTAAAAACTTAAAGTAGTCGTTTCAAACAAATTAAGCACACATAAATGTTTCTGGGTTTGTCTGCTACTTTTCAGGGGAAAAACAAAAAAAGCTGTAGAGCTATTGTAATCCGTGTTGAAAAGAAATCCTTTAATCTTGACTTCACTTTAATAAATTGAGATTAGCTAATAAAATTTGGAGTATTTTTTCCAAGTACTAGATAAAATGATTGGTCTCTATAAATGGGATTGAAAACAACACCATTTAAAAATTGCCTTCAGAATATTTCTAAAAATTCACTCATATTTACACAGTAAATATTTATATATTTGAAGCAGAAGTTTAGCAGAAAACATTTAAAATTAAGTACTTAGAAAATAATTGCATCTGCTCTTTGCTGTTTTAAGAGCTGTCTTAGAAATGCGCAAGTCCCCATGCAGTGATGGAATATGATACACATCGCTAAAGGTCAAGCCATAGTATTCCTGACAGTTTGCTCCAGAGCTGTGCTTCCCAATATGCTCTTTAAAAATTGTGTTTGGTGTCTTTTTTCCATAATAATAACAGACTGTAAAACTTTTGATATGTGAAAAATATCCCTTCCAGTTTATGGTTGTGAGAGATTTCAGGGAATGTGTGTATATTTCTTAGCAAGATGAATAAAAATCCTTTCCTTCTCATTGCATGTTTATAGATGAAATAAAGAAGCAGGTAGAAAGGTGGAAAGGAGGGTACATGCAATAACTAACCTAAATGAGAAATATATGGTCATTGAAATCTTAAAGGCAGGGAGGGTTCGATTTTTGGGCTCACCTATAATTTGTGCACCATAAATGTAGAAGGAAGTCAGCAGGGACTTTTTAATGACAGTGCTGTCTATAACAGTATCATCAAGCAAGACATTGGCATAAATCATTGGCACTTTGCGAAGTGTCACTTCTGTCAACCTTCTAGTGATGTGATCTTTAGTCTTTCAAATCCATAGACTGGCATTTGGATCAGCTAAGCATCTTACATCCTGTCTTGCATATTAAAGCTGTTTTAGCCAATACTGAAATGCTGAAGTAATGCTTGTTCTAAAATATCTGTAAGCAACTAACGTAATAACTAAGCTTTACTCTTGGTGAAGCTTGCAGTTTCCTCCTTGCCAATGCAGATGAGGCTGTTATTCGTTTTAGGAAGTTCCTCAGGAACAAAGATAATGAAGCAATGATTTTCATATCACTTCAAAAGATTTTTATTAATAAAGCTTTTATTATAAGTTCAAGGGCAACTTTACTTTTGGTTTAAGCTTAATTTACAAAATAAACTGCTTGTTAAAATGATTGATATTCTTTTGGATGAATTTCATAAAAACAGTAACATTGATAAATGTAATAAATTATCCTTGCCTAGATGAACTAAAATTAATCCACATCTTTTCATAATAGGATAGAAAGTCTGTATGCTTTACTCCAATTTAAGTTGAGTGAATGCTTGTACTCAGCATCTATGGAGCTCAAGTCTTATAGAACTTGCACTGGTGTTTCATGATTCTGAAATTAAGCTGAAAACTATCTTGAGAGGTGTAAAAATTATTCATACCTCCTTATTTTAAGATTTTACCATAATTTTCTGCCTAAACTTTGTGTTCTGAGGACAGTGTTTTGAAAGGACTAAATTTGAGGTAGAAGAGCTCTAGTTATTCTGGATCAGCAGTATGGTTTGGGTTGTAATATTGCTATTGATTTCATTTTAAATTCTTTCTGACCTAGATATTTATCACCAAATGAAGAGACCTTTGGAAGTGTAAAACATGCTGTCTTCCCAGAGGTTGTGTTTCTACCACCACCACCACCACCACCACCTGTTACCCTCACCCCAGGAATCTAATAGCCTCTCAAATCTCCAGTGTGATTTGCAGTATCCCACTGTCCTTGGAACAGTCAAATTTCCCTTTGTCCCACTCCCCATGATCCCAGGGAGAGTAGAGAAGGCTCCCATGTGAAACCTTCAGGATGGCTGCAGACAAAGGCAGCTTCAACCTCAAATTAAGGAGCATCAAAACTTCTCCTGGATTCTCAGGGTATCACTGAGGCAGCCAGAACCCAGTTGATCCAGTGACACAGACACAGAATGAGAGGCTGTGGCCTTCCCTGGAGGCCAATGAACTCCTAGGGTACTGTTAATAATAGAAATACCTTTTGCATGCGTGCGTGCTAAGTTGCTTCAATCATGTCTGACTATTTGCAACCCTAATTGTAGTCCTCCAGGGTCCTCTGTCCACGGGATTCTTCAGGCAAGCATACTGGAGTGTGTTGCCATTTTGAGGCTACAAGACTCCTAGAAAGACAAGACATATTCTCCAAAGTTGCTAAATATTTCCTCCCCCCGCCCCCGCACCTGCTTATATGAGGTGTCTTTTCATCTGAGTCTTGGATCCCTGCCTCCATAGTGACTGAACATTAGCAAATACTACAAAGTATTGGCTCCTCTGTTTGTATTTTCTTTTTTTTTTTTTTTAACAATGTGTGAACATTTCACTTTGTTTAGCGAAAATCCTAGCTTTAAAGGAAACAATCAAACCACTCTTTTCCAAAGCTGAGTTTGTCAGAAGAATGGTATTATTAGACGAGACACTAGGCTCCCAGTTTTATTTTCAACTCTGCCAGTGATCCTGTACATAGTTAAAAGGGAGAAAAGGTGAAACAACAGAAAACGATGCTGCAAATAAAACAGATTCTGTCTTTCCCCTAGTCCAGTGACTGACCTTCTTTGAGGTCTCATAAAACAGCTCTATTTCAACCTTCTAGTTATGAAGTGGGAATCATTATCCATGTTTACTTTAGTAGGTGCTTATAAAAAAGGTTTTTAAATTTCCAAGTAAAAAAACCTGAACAATCTGCCGGTTTTGCCCAGATCTAATTATGCATCCAACTAGAAGTAATATAAATTATTTTAGAGCCTAGAAATAGCCTCTCTAAAAGGTAGCATATCACGTAGAGCTAGTTGCCTCAGGTTGGCCTATGTTACAGGAGGGCACACTTGTGCAGACTGTTCCGCTGGCTTTGGAGCAGAAGCAGGAGACTGGAGGGCAAGCGGAAGAAGCCGTCCTATTTTCCTCTTCCCTTTGCCTGGGGCAACATCTCTTAGCAGCTGTGGTTCTTGCTTCTACGAGGTGACCCCACTCCCCAGCCTCCAGGAACTACCTCGTCTCTAGGTCTTCTTGAGCGGCGGAGTGTAGTGCAGGGCTTCCTGCTTTTGGTTATCTCAGGCTGCCTCACTGTCTCCAGCTCCATCTTAGCTCTCCTCTCACTTGTGGTACCCATTTCTTCTGTTTCGAATACTCCTGGTGGCTTGTTTACCTGATTAAACTCTGACTGATTCATATATCTGCAAGTTTCAGAATGATAATTTTAATTTATTCTTCCCCAAGAGAAGACAGGAAGGAGACAAGAGGAAGGAAAGAAGGAAAGAAGGAGGGAAGGAAGGACTCTGAGGATATTTCTGCTGCTTAACACTTGAACTTGCCCCCTTGCTCTGTTTTTCCTTAAAACCACAGGGTGGCAGGTTTATGAGAAGCATCCTCACAGGAGAGAGACCAATACCAAGAAATTAGCAGGCTGGGAGTGGAATCGTGAGGGGTGCAAGAATCATGTAGAGAAGAATCCCGGTGAACCTAGGTTACTTTGCAAGTGGGATGCCTATGGTTTCCAACTAGATTCAGGCCCCATATTTCCATCCTCTTTTTGTTTTCCATCCCACTACCCACACACCTCTCCAGACTCCTCACTACTTCTGTGACTTTCTAAAATAAAGTTTTGAGAGTAATTTAGATTTATAGAGAAATTGCAGAGATAGGACAGAATTGCCATATACCCTGCAGGTAGTGTCCCTGTTATTAGCATCTTATATTACTTTGGTACCTTTGTCACAACTAGTGAATGGATATTGATAGATTAGTATTAACAAAGGTCCATACTTTATTCAGGTTTCCTCAGAATTTTCATAATATCCTTTTGCTGTGCCAGGATTCCATCTAGGATCGCATATTCCATTTAGTCATGTCTCCTCCTTAAGACTCTCTCGACTCTTGACAACTTCTCAGACTTTTTTTTTCTTTGTTTCTGATGATCTTGACAGTTTTGAGGAGTAATGGTGAGGTACTTTGTAGAAAGTACCTCACCTGGGATTAGTTCTTGATATTTTTCTCATGATTAGACTGGGGTTATGTGTGTGAGGGAAGAAAACCAGAGAGGTAAGATGCCACTTTCGTCACATCATATGAAGGGTATAAACAACTATCGTCATGACTTACCACTGTTGATTACAGTCTTCATCACCTGGCTGAGGCAGTGTTTGTCAGATTTCTGTACTATAAACTTTCTCTCTTTATCCCCCTTTCCATACTGTAGTCCCTGGAAGGAAGTCACTGTGGCAGCCCACACTTAAGGAGTAGGGAGCTATGCCTTTTTGAGGGTGGAGGATTTACATAAATTATTGGGAATTATTTTAATCATGAGATCTATTTTCATTTATTTAATCATTTCTTTATATTAACCTGGACTCATGAATATTTGGCTTCCCAGGTGGTGCTAGTGGTAAAGAACCCACCTGCCAATGCAGGAGACATAAGAGACTCAGATTCAATTCTTGGGCCAGGGAAGATCCCCTGGAGGAGGGCATGACAACGCACTGCAGTATTCTTGCTTGGAGAATCTCATGGACAGAGGAGCCTGCCGGGCGACAGTCTATAGGGTTGCCAAGAGTTGGATACGACTGAAGCAACTTAGCACACACACAGACATTTATTTTATTTTAGGGATTAGAATCCAGTGCTGTTTTATCTATTTTGTTGCTCAGATTGTTCTATCTTTGGCTGTTGGTCCTGTGGCCCTTTGACATACCCAGTCATTATGGCTTTTTTTTTTGTCACTTCCTTAATTTCTGGCACTGTCAGATGCTCTAGGCTCATCTTGTATATTTCCTGATCCAGTCTTAGAATTAGCCATTTCTCCAAAGAGCCCTGGTTCCTTTTATTGGAGAATAATACTAGAAATCAAGATCTGGGCTCTAGGTGTGCTCATCACAACATAGATGTCTCACATCCCTTATTCCGTCTATTAGCATAGTTAACCAGGAATTCTTCAACATAAGGCTCCAAGTTCCTTTTACTTTCTTTACTCCTAAAGATAATTTGAATGAAATAATGCTCAGGCTGAAAAAGAAGAAAAAAATAGGTGTTCAGGTCTAGGTTGGCTCACTTTTGGGAATACACTGGGTTAGAAAATTAGCCCAAATGACCAAAAAATCACATCCAGTGCTAAGGTTTTATGATATCTAATTCTAATGGCTTGAAGGAGGAGGACATCCATTTATTTTCCAGATGTCCTTTGTGACTCAGCTGGTAAAGTATCCGCCTGCAATGCGGGAGACCTGGCTTTAATCCCTGGGTTGGGAAGGTCCCCTGGGAAGGGAAAGGCTACTCACTCCAGTATTCTAGCTTGGAGAATTCCATGAACTGTATAGTCCATGGGGTCGCAAAGAGGTTGGACATGACTGAACGACTTCACTTCTCTTCACTACCTGAGACAAATGAGATGGGAACGTGCATGGGGACAGGGAGTATGCTAGTCTGGTTGGAGTAGAAAATTTTTATCTGCAAGTGCTGAGAGATATGGTTGGAAAAAATATTTGGGACTGTGTGTAGGGGTGCTTGACTTTGAATACAAGGCTACATTCATACAGCTGTGGCAGCCATTTTATTTAAGAAACCAGTCATTTAAGAAATTTAAATTTATATGTCCACTGTTTTATAATATACATAAAAGAAAATTTATTCAATGTGAGTTTGGCCATGCAGGGGTAGGGGAATATTAATGATTTGCCTTGCAATTTGTTGACTCTACTAGGGGCCATGACTGGCGGTGCCAGTTCCCTTTCTGTTCCTTAGTCACTACATATTAATCATTCTCTTTATTACCTAGTGGATGTAGATATTCAAGTAAATTACAAGAGCATTTTAAATACACTGTATGAAATTAAGTCTGAAGTGGACTGTACAAACTCATTCCCCTTCATAACATTCTGCTCCTATTAGATTTAAAGCAGTGCTAGGAAGCCCTAGAGGAAGTAGGAAAATGTTCTGTGTAACCCAATTGTCTCACTGGATGGTTGTATATGTACATATAATCTTATTGTCTGAGGCCAGAAGATTATAGGAGAGTGAGAATAATTTTGAAGCCTTGGGCAGGAAATATTAATAGGTCTTTGTCTTTAAACTGATATAATAAATATTGTCCCCCTTACCTTATCCTTCTGTTTGCGTTACTTATTAATTCTCCCACCCCTTGTACCTTGACATTTTCATACACATATATATGTATATTTTTCATTTTCACACATATTTATTTTTCCCCTTTATGATTCATCCTCCTGTATCTGAGTTTGGATTAGGTGGTTAACCTGTTTAATAGAGTAATCACTCTCTGAAAGGAAAATAATTCTTACAGAGGCAGTATATCTTGTCCCAAACCTCCATTGAATTGATAACCTTGAAGAGGGAGTTCTAATCCTCACTTTTTAAATTCTTGACTATTTTATGACCTGTTCTCTCTTTCCTTGTCTTCACTCTGTAGTTAACAATTTTCATCTAAACCTTAGTCTAAATATTTTTATTGACCTTCTGCAAGTGATAGTTGTTCAGATAACAGGGAGTTATTATTGTCAATAAGAAGACCAAATCTTAGTTTTTTCTGCCCTAACTCTATATTCTTGCTTATTCAGATGTGGATATTTAGATACCACACCACTTAGAGGACAAAACATTTTAACAAGGCTAGTCTCATTTATAAAATATTTTAGGAGCATTTCACAATGGAGTTTAACAAACACCTCTTTATGCCTGAATTGTATCTCACATAAATACATGTCAGATTATAACTGACAGAGAGAGAAGCAGTGCCTGGAAGGCAAACCAGAGCACCAAAGTACTAGGCTGCCAGGATTCAAGGGAACCAGAGTCTTCTAAGAGAAGAAAAAGGGATTCTGGAAGAAGGAGAATGAGAGATGGTTGCTTCTTCCTGCCTTTGCTGAAAAGTGTCACAAGGTTTTAAAAAAATGAAAGTGGATAGTTAAGGTCAAAGACTTTTGGGGGTTCAAAATGGTGAGGGGAGAGAAAGTCAAGTCCATCAAGCCCAGTGATGAACTTAAACTGTGTCAGATCAGGACAAACTAAGACTACCAAAGGGAAATCACCCTTTATTTACTGTTTGTTAATAAAGATGCATCTTTTATTCAGTTTTTATTTGATAGTTATGACTACCCCCTTTTGACAGATGGGAAATACATACCAGTTAGCCTTTTACCAGTCAGTTAGTGAAAGAATAGGGAGCAGATAGATTAATTTGTAAATTTGGCTGCCAGATTCGACTTCCTTTCAGAGAGATGACGGTTTCCTTTTGTGATTTTCACTGCTGTTTCTACTAAGCTCAACAAACTATGGGGAAGATGGCCTTTTAAGTGGTTGTATGATATGATGTGCATAGAAAAAACTATGCATTTTCATCACTTTCCACCTTTCTAAGGATCACGATGTGAAGTCTTTGCCAAATTCGAGTGGAAAAGAAGGAGCCATGCTGACATTGTCTGGCTGACCTTGAACAACGCTGACAAAATGCAGCAGCCACTCAGCACTTTTCCAAGCAGCAGCTAATGCCCGGCTACTCAACTTTAACCCAGGAAAAAAGGTCAGTTTAGGAAAGAAAAGCATGTCAAAGCTTGTGCTGGTAGTCTACTGGGGATGGTTGTCTTCTGAGATTTCCTTCAGCTCACAGTCAGCACCCTCTTTGGGGGTAGTAATGCAAATGTTTGTGTGACAAGGAAAGAATTCTATGTAGATTCATCATTGCAAATTCAGGGAAAGAAAATAGTCTTAATCTATTGGAAGTATTGGGAAAAAATATGATAATTTCTTAATAAGTCTTAATCTATGGGGTTAAAATAAGTCATAATCTGTTGGAGTATTGGAAGAAATTATAATAACATTTTTGAGCATTTACTAAGTTAGACACTAAGCTTAGTGTGTTGTGTAAATTATCTCATTTAATTCCTAAAATAATCAGAGTGACATCTCATCTTTGTCCTAGGATTAGCTTCTTCCTTTAGTAGATGTTATGATTAAAACTCCACTTGTTTACAATGACATTCTGTCTCTGGCCTATGCCTTACAATGTTTGTTTTATAGCATAAAATATTCTATCTGATGGAGTTTCATTTAAACTCAAATATGTTTTGCTGCACATCTCTTATCCCCTTGTTTGTTACCATGAATTATAAAGTAGAAAAGGCCTATTCCAGTGTCTGCCCCTTACGCACCCAGAAGCATGTAGGTGTGGTTGATAGGGCTTTAGAGCTACACACATGAGAGAATCCAGCTCACTTCCACAACCTCATCATCAGTTCAGATGTTGCTAGCCTAGTGTGGTAGACTGGTAGACCCCCAGATAAGTCCAGTGCCTTCAGCCTGGGAACCCGAGACTGTGTTTCCTTATATGACAAAAGGAACTTTGTAAATGTGATTACATTAAGGATTTGGAGATGGAGAGATTATCCTGGATTATCAGTGTGGGCCCACTGTGATCAAAAGGGTCTATAAAATGGATACAGGAGAGAAGCAGAAGTTGGAGTGATGTGCTTCAAAGATGAAGGGGCCACAAAGGAATATAGGTGGCCACTAAAAGCTGATAAATCAGGGAAATAGATTCGCTCTCAGAACCTACGGAAGGAACCAGTCCTGCTCACACCTTGACGTTAGCCCCGTGAAGCTGACTCATAGTTTATGACCTTAGAGCTATAAAAGAATAAATCTGTGTTGTTTTAAGCCACTAAATTTGTGGCAATTTGTTACAGCAGTGGTAGGAAATGAATATATTTAGCTTACAATTTAAGTCTTGTGAGATAACAATTATATGGAACAACTGGGCAAAGAACAGTACATCACAATTCTGTTCTCAAGACGGCATGCTGCTGAGTAGCACTCCTCCATGGAGCCTCTGGTCCCACTCTCCCTTACCATGGCTGGCCCTTTCAGATCTTTATAGATGCATGCACAGGAACAAGACTGCTTCTCTCTGGGTGATTGTCTTCATTCTCAGAACAAGAACTATTTTACATTTTTTTCCTCAAAAAAAGTTTACATTTTACATTTAAGACCTCTAGGGAAGTCTTAGGAAGAAAAAATATCTTTGATTTAATCTGAACAGCTCTTAGAGCCAATTTTGTTTTCATTTGTGGGTGTCCTGAGGAAGTCATTCAAAATAGAGAGCTTGGACACCAAGAGTGAGCATAATGGAGGATCTGACTGTTTTGTCTTTCTTATTTAGGATAGTAAAAATGATTAATTTGCTTCCGTTTTGGTGCATTTTTATCAGTGAAACTTCAGAGAGCTTGATGTTTAATACTATTTGAAATCTTAGCAATCAGGACTCTGGTAAATTCTATGATTCATCAGAGAAGAATCCTAAGCATTTGTGGTACAAGAAGGGTGATAATCTCAGAAGCAGCATCTCAAGAAATACACTAAAATGACAGAGAAAAAGGAATTCTGCTGGAGTATCAACTACCAAACTTTCAAGGAGTATTTAATTACTAATAGAAACTCTAGATTTCCCTGGAGAAGGAAATAACAACCCACTCCACTCTTACCTGAAAAATTCCATGGACATAGGCAGTTTAAAGGGCTTACCAGGTGGCCAGTGCGGGAGATCTAAGAGACGTGGATTCAGTCCCTAGGTCAGGAAGATCTCCTGGAGGAGGGCATGGCAACCCACTCCAGTATTCTCTCCTGGAGAGTCTCATGGAGAGAGGAGCCTGGGGACTATAGGCCATAGTGTCTCAAAGGGTTGGAATGACTGAAGTGACTTAGCACATACACAGGCAGTTAAGAAATAGAATGTTCTGTTATCATACTTTCATAATTTAAAAAATAAAATAAAAGAAGAAAAAAGAAATAGAATGTTCTGGTTATTGAAGTATGTATGTGATTGAGAGTAGCTCTGTATCAACAA
The DNA here is from genome assembly GCF_000754665.1 of Bison bison bison. Taxonomy (NCBI): domain Eukaryota; kingdom Metazoa; phylum Chordata; class Mammalia; order Artiodactyla; family Bovidae; genus Bison; species Bison bison. The sequence continues at coordinate 3,308,993 of NW_011494936.1, read as the reverse complement.
TTGATTTTCAAAGAATATAATAGATTAAAGAAGGCCGAGTGCCGAAGAATTGATGCTTTCGAATTGTGGTGCTGGAGAAGTCTTGAAAGTCCCTTGGACAGCAAGGAGATCAAACCAGTCAATCCTTAAGGAAATCAACCCTGAATATTCATTGGAAGGACTGATGTTGAAGCTGAAGCTCCAGTACTTTGACTATCTTATGCAAAGAGCTAACTCATTGGAAAAGACCCTGATGCTGGGAAGGATTGAAGGCAGGAGGAGAAGGGGATGATAGAGGATGAGATGGTTGGATGACATCACTGACTCAATGGACATGAGTTTGAGCAAACTCCAGAGACAGTGAAGGACAGGGACGCCTGGTGTGCTGCAGTTCATGGGGTCGCAAAGAGTTGGGCACGACTTAGCTGAACAACAACAACAAAATTCAGTTAATGCTGAAGTTAAATTTCACATAATTTGTTCAAATTCCCCCCATTCAGATCTTATACAGGATTGCATATACACCGAAAATATCCCTGAACTGTAGAGGTATGGAGAAAAAGCTTGTTTTTGCTTACATTTTTGCCCCTCACCACTACCGGGCTTCAGCAATATGTGAACCGTGAACTTCCAGATGTTCAAGCTGGTTTTAGAAAAGGCAGAGGAACCAGAGATCAAATTGCCAACATTCACTGGATCATTGAAAAAGCAAGACAGTTCCAGAAAAACATCTATTTCTGCTTTATTGACTATGCCAAAGCCTTTGACTGTGTGGATCACTACAAACTCTGGAAAATTCTTCAAGAGATGGGAATACCAGACCACCTGACCTGCCTCTTGAGAAACCTGTATGCAGGTCAGGAAGCAACAGTTAGAATTGGACATGGAAAAAAAAAAAGAACTGGACATGGAACAACAGACTGGTTCCAAATAGGAAAAGGAGTATGTCAAGGCTGTATATTGTCACCCTGTTTATGTAACTTATATGTAGAGTACGTCATGAGAAACGCTGGGCTGGAAGAAGCACAAGCTGGAATCAAGATTGCCGGGAGAAATATCAATAACCTCAGATATGCAAATGACACCACCCTTATGGCAGAAAGTGAAGACGAACTAAAAAACCTCTTGATGAAAGTGAAAGAGGAGAGTGAAAAGCTGGCTTAAAGCTCAACATTCAGAAAACTAAGATCATGGCATCTGGTCCCATCACTTCATGGCAAATAGATAGGGAAACAGTGGAAACAGTGTCAGACTTTATTTTTCTGGGCTCCAAAATCACTGCAGATGGTGATTGCAGCCATGAAATTAAAAGATGCTTAATCCTTGAAAGGAAGGTTATGACCAACCTAGATAGCATATTCAAAAGCAGAGACATTACTTTGCCAACAAAGGTCCATCTAGTCAAGGCTATGGTTTTTCCAGTAGTCATATATGGATGTGAGAGTTGGACTGTGAGGAAGGCTGAGCCTGAAGAATTGATACTTTTGAACTGTGGTGTTGGAGAAGACTCTTGAGAGTCCCTTGGACTGCAAGGAGATCCAACCAGTCCATCCTAAAGGAAATCAGTCCTGGGTGTTCATTGGAAGGACTGATGTTGAAGCTGAAACTCCAGTACTTTGGCCACCTGATGCGAAGAGCTGCTGACTCACTTAAAAAGACCCTGATGTTGTGAAACATTGAAGGCAGGAGGAGAAGGGGACAACAGAGTATGAGATGGTTGGATGGCATCACCAACTCAATGGACATGAGTTTGGGTAAATTCCAGGAGTTGGTGATAGACAGGGAGGCCTGGTGTGCTGCGGTTCATGGGGTCGCAAAGAGTCAGACACGATTGAGCATCTGAACTGAACTGAAATGACTACCAGCAGCAAATTTAGTGCCTTATTGGCCCTGAAGAATCCAAATGGTGAAAAAGATTTCCTTATCATGACTGTTATAAATTTAAATCAGTGTAGTTGCCTTTCCTCAGAGAAGAGTTTTTGTGGGTTATAGTAAATTCCAAAAGACAAGAGAAATTGAAGTAAAATTATTAGCCTTTTTAGAGTCTGTGTATGACTTTTCCCCTTCTCTCCATCCCCCACTGAGGGTTAAAATAGTGAAATTGAGCTAAGGAAATACGCTTGTAAATTTTCAATAGCATCTTAATTTGAAATTGCAGTTTGAGAAGACTAATATTCACACTGCTTTTCAGAAATGTTCTGTGCCTATACACACTCAATTAAACCACCCGTGTTTAGGCCAAATCACTTCATTGGGGTTATATTCCTGGAAGTGTTCTCATTCCCCTGACTGGCATTTCCAGGAATAAAGTTACAGCTCTGGCCAATCAGAGAAAAACCAGTGGAAATGGTAAAAGTATTTCTACTAATTGCAATAAACAGTTAAAGAAAATATAAGGAAAGCAAGTGACAAATGTACACACAGGAAGTAAGTTGCTAAATGAGTTTGCTTTTGATAGTTGTTCCTCCTAAAAGCACAACTGAGCATCACTGAGTGAGTGTTAGACACTGAAGTCATTTAGTCTTTAAGTGTTAGAAACTGAAAATCTGTAGGCATGAAATGGCACTGATCCAGTCTCTTCAGAAAATATAAAATGGGAAATGTTAGATAAGCAGTATATGTTATATACAGGAAATAATAGAAAGTAAACTAGACAAAATTCTGTCACTTTATTACCTCCTAAATGAAAGTTTAGGATTGAAACTTCCCTGGTGGCTTAGCAGTAAAGAATCTGCCTGCAATGCAGGAGACCCTGGGTTCAATCCCTGGGTTGGGGAGATCCCCTGGAGGAGGGCATGGCAACCCACTCTAGTACTCTTGCCTAGAGAATCCCATGGACAGAGGAGCCTGGTGGGCTACAGTCCATGGGGTCTCGCAAGAGTCGGACACGACTGAGTGACTGAGCAGCAGTAGCAAATGAAAGTTAATATTTCTGGGTCTACTATTTTAAATAAAACAAAACAAGACTTGCATTTAAAAAAGTTGTCTTTATGTTTTTCTTTGGTAGTATTAATTTCTTAGTTAACTTGATCTGGAGATAAAAAATGGTAGAGCCATCATTATCGTTGAATATTTTAAGGCTTAAGATGGTTAATTTCTATTAAAAATCCTGCCGTTCTGAAGCCTGTGTATATAAAGGATGTCTTCCTTATCTAGGATAGGGGTGTGGATCATATGTGAACTCTAGCATTGGACTCATGAAAAGGCTGAAATATTCTTGAGAGGTGTTCATGTAACAGTCCTCTATAATAATTCTCATCTTTTATCATATTAATGAGGTTTTTAAAAAAACCAGTGACTTAGAAAATGTCAGTTAGAGCCAATTGTCATTCTTTTTGGAAATTACTAATTCACCTTTATTTTTATAGAAAATAATAACATATAAAATAACATTGATACAGTATATAATATACTTGAACTTGTGATCTCAGATGGTGAATAGTAGATCTTTTTATTGAGTTAATTTAGCATTGTCGTTTCAGATGGTATCGTTGGTAATTTAGTCATTCTCTGGTAAAACAGGAAGATTTTAAAATGTGATTTATATCTGTCTTTCAGCTCGTTGCTAATTTAAGGGATAAATATACGGTAGTATAATTTTACATATTATTTTTCAACACTATTGGGATGATCAAAGTAACTGCTGTTTCTTTGAAGGTTTGATTGATTTAAAATAATGTACCTAAAATACCAGCTTTCCCACTTAGTTTGCTGTAGTTAGGATCCTGCAGGCAAACTCTACATCCATCTTTCAGAAAGAGAAAACAAGTTGATGTTTTTATATACTCTTTTAGCTTTGACTAGCAATTACACTTATATCTTAAAATGAGCTGATGAGAAAAATTATTGTTCATGTTCACCGTTGAGTTCTAAGAAAACTTAAAATTAACGTCATGTTTTTTCCTCCTGTTAAAACAAACCTTTGAGATTTCACCCTCAGGCTTTGACAGTTAACAATTAACAAGAGTTTGAAGGATGCTCTTACCACCATTTCCCCTGGAGAACTTTGTAAGCTTTACATGTAAATGCAAACAAAAATTTTTAGGCTTTTGATCTTGGGGATTTGATGAAATCTCCAAATCTCCAGAGCAAATTTAAGGATTACAGGCTGTAACAAGTACACATATGAAAGCATGACAAATTAACAATAAATATCTAGTATTGATCGCAAAAGGAATATGATGGATTTATTTATTATGACGACATTCTAGTCTGAGTAACTAAAAAATAAATGTCACTGGGATGGGTGGAAGTGGGAGGAAGGTGGCAAGTCGGTCTATTGACTGTATTCATAGTCATTTATATGCAAAGGAAAGAACACAGCTTATTCAAAGGCTTCGTTTACTTTAATCCTTTTTCTTTGTTTCTTTTTTTTTCAAACTTGTTCCAAGCAGGGAAATTCAATTCAATTCAGATCAGACCTGGGTCACCAGGGAGTGGACATCCCAAAGGTGCTTTTGTTTCCCCTGTGTCAAGACCTGAGTGGGTTGGTATTTAGCTTAGGAAGCCTCTTGCTAAGCAGGACAATGACTAGGGCTTGTGGAATTACCACAGCTTCGCATAGTAATTGTCATTCTGAGAGGTGATCTATGCATTCTCTCTCCCACTAGGTTGCAGTGGTAGCCAGTTGACCTGGTCATCCCAGGTTCAAGAGTCATTGATTGGCTGATGATGGACAAGACAAGACATGAATCTACTTGACATTTCACTCAACAAGCATCTTAGATGTATTATTTAAATCAGTCTTTTTTCTTTTATTTTGCTCGCAGTTTAGCAACAGTAGCATGCACGGACATATCACCTTGTTTTCATCTGGTATAGACTCTAGGGAAAAAAAAGGTCTCCCACATCTCCCACAATCTTATGTAGACATTTCACATTCCACAACTATTAGAGAAGTTGATTGAACCATGGCAGGTACTAAAATGATCAAAAATGGATGCAGTTGTCTGTAAAGAAGAACAGAAAATGAACCCGATTTTGTTTCTTTTATACTAGGGGTTATCATTGCTTTCTTTCCTTGCATATTTTAAATATTGAGGAAAATGAAGTTTAGTAAAGAGATAATTCCTCTCTGGAGTTCCTCCAAAGAATTTATGCAAATCCAAATACATGAAAGTAAGAATTTTCTTTAATTTCAGTATAAAAACCTTGTGAAAAGAAACATATTTTGTTTATATGCTGAATGCATATTTTTATTTCTTCTATAAGCCTTGATGTTAAAACTGAAGTGAAGACTTTCCCAGGCTCAGTGGTAGGTAATAAAAATAACTAAAATCTGGAAAATGAGATTTATAAGGAAATAAGGCAACTGATAATAATACCTGGGAAGAGGAGGGAAGCATAAATAGAAATTTTCAGTGAGATGGTAATCACTCTCTTTGGCTTTGGCTATAGGAGACATCTGTGGAACTGGAGAGATTTTGATCTTAAGTTCTGTTCTTACTCTTCTGGATGACATGATTGTAGCTTTCACAATGCAAAATAGATAGAATTCACATAATTTGAAAAATGTTTCCCATCCACACATGTATCTTTAATTTAAAAAAATGTACGCATAGCCTTACAATGTTGATTTATATTGTAAATAATTCCTAAAAGAAAATTATTTGTGAAAGTCAAGTCGCTCAGTCGTGTCTGACTCTCTGCGACCCCATAGACTGTAGCCTACCAGGCTCCTCTATCCATGGGATTTTTCAGGCAATAGTATTGGAGTGGATTGCCATTTCCTTCTCCAGGGGATCTTCCCAACCCAGGGCTCAAACCTGGGTCTCCCTCATTGTAGACAAATGCTTTACCGTCTGAGCCACCAGGAAATCATTTGTAAATTGTAGAAAAAGTACCACCTACAATATTCTGCAGGGTGTAATTCTACATGATACCCCATTTTGGAAGAAGGACACGAAAAAGATACAGTCTTTCAACACAGAAGTTCACAGCTGAGAGTTATTTCAGTTTTAATTTTCTTTTTAACCTTGGCTAAAACCATAGTTCAAAACTTTCATTTTAAATCGGCAGTCTTTAACAATTCTAATGTTGGGTGGCCTCGGCCTGCAACGGCTTGAAGCGTGACTTTGGTTCCCAGCCAGAAATTGGGGTTGGGTCGCGGCAGTGAAAGCATCAGATCCTAATCACTAGGCCAGTGGTCAGTGACAAAGGCCCTGGCCCTTCGGCTATGCAGAAAAGAATTCCCACAAAGATGGAAAGTAGTGAAGCAAGTACAGTGTTTATTAAGAGGAAAAGAGTACAGTATGTGTGGACAGGCACATGGGCAGACTCAGAGGGAGAGTCCCTGAGCTGCGCACTTGTGGCAGTTTGAAGTACTTTTATGAGGTGTTTCTTCCAGGTTTCTCTGGTTAATCATTTTGGTTTGCCTTGTTCACAGTCTATATTTGGTATATCTCAGGATCCTCCCAAATGTGCGCAAGCATCTCTTAGCCAAAATGGATTTTACCGAAAAGGCATATGGGTAGGAAACATCCCTTGACAATTCTACCAGTGTAATGCTGAAAACTTTTTGCAGAATCTATTATAAGTATTGAAATTAAGGAGTAGAGGTAGACAGGTTCCTAAGTTCGCTGTCCAAATTGAACAAACACTAGTTTATGTAAGCAGTGAGCCTCACAGTAATGCATTGTGTATAAGATGAGGTTTATTACTTAAATGTCCCCAAAAGGACTGACCTCTCTTCGTCTATCCCAATCATTTACTCTGACTGGGGAAGAACTTTTTTCCCAGGGAAGGAAGCTCATGTCAGCTTCCTTTGGTCCTGGAAGACTGAAGTAACTTAGGAGTTCGAGACCTTTGGCTTTCTATTATGCAGATGTAAATACCTAGGAAATACTCAGGCTATGACCCAGCAATTGCAAAGGGTTATTCAGGCAAGACAAGAGAATAAAAGTACTATTCACCAACAAGTCTTATTTTTTAGCATATGGAGCATCTCTGATGAGACTGTTTGTAATTCAGGAAACCCAGGGAATCAAGAGTGAAAGGACAGCTATATAGACAAATTCAGGGTACAGATTATTAGTAAGTGAGTTTCTGAGTAATATGGTATTTTGGTCAACTGTATTATTTTTCACAGCAACTTCTATTATAGGAGAATGTCTTTCTGTAAGCAGAAGTGCTATTTGCTAGATCTTAGTTTAAGATACCTTGTATGTAGATAAATAACAAAGATTTACTGTAGAGCACAGGGAATTACATTCACTATCTTGTAGAAACCTATAAAGGAAAAGAATCTGAAAAAAGTATATGTTATAAAACCGAATCACTTTGCCAGACACCTGAAACTAATGCAATATTGTAAATCAACTATACTTCAATAAAATAAAGTAAAAAAAAAAAAGCCACACTACATTTCTAGTAGCTGTTGCTCTTTTCCCTCTGCCATGAAAATGAGATGACCCACCAAAAAACGTATAAATGAATAAGGGAGCAAGAAACACTTTTTCTTCTTTTAAATCCTGAGGCTTTTTTTGGAGTTGTTATAGGTGAATAATATGGTCAAAGCTAACTGATTAACTGATCAAAAATAAAATACTTTAAATATGTTAAACTTAAGTAAAGTTCCTTTTGTAATCTTTAGTAGCCATTCATAAATTTTATTCAGGAGCTTCTGTGTTCCAGGTACTTGCTACGTGCTGCAAATACAGTGCTTCATGATCCTTCCAGTAGGGAAAGTTTCAGAGTAGAAGAGAGACGAGAGAGAAAAGCAGACAATTAAAATAGCTATGGCTGTAATAATTTCATACAGGACATAAACCGAGTGCTATGAAATAACAAATAGAGATGGAGGTTGAAGGAATCTACTTTATAAAGTGGGGTCATGATAGACATTTTTAAGAAAGTGACATTTCAACAAAGACCTGAAGAATGAGAAACTCGCTATAGGAAGAGCATTCTGGGTCAGGGAACAACAAATGCAAAGGCTCTGTCTCATTCTTCAACTTCCAGCTTGACCGGTATCTAAAAGATAATAGCTTTCTGAGAGACTGCTATAAGTCACTTCAGGAGATAGACCTGAGTTTAACCCATCAGTAAAGCATGGGATTGTACTGCCTTCCTTAAGTAGCAGACTCTAAAAAGCGTTTTCTCATTGAATTACAGCATGCTAGGCATAGGAGTGTGGAAGAGATAATGGTGGGAAGCACACAAACCAGACTGAAGGGTAGTTTTACTTTCTCTGAGCAATACTCCTCCACTGTTAGCCATTTCCTAGTTGGTTAAAAATTTATTCTCCTCCTAAGAGAATTCTGGAACCGGCCTCTCAGAGTTAAAAACTATATCAATAAAAAAATACTTCTGGAGGGTCAGCTCTACTTAAAGGTCCCGCACCAATGCGGACCTACATTTTTTAGGGATTGCCTCCTAACTGATCGGAGAAGTATGGGCCATTATCGCACTGGTCATCTGCCAGATATTAATAATCACACCACACAAATGCTTCCAATGGAATCATGTTCATCCTGTATTTGGACCAAAGCTGGAGAGCTGCCTGTGTGTCTAACCTGATTTCCAGATTATAGTTTTCTCTTATGTTCACACTGATGTGAATCAGTGGGGACAACTGAAGATTCTCAGAGCTACCTGCTCTGGCAGAGAGATACACTCTAAAAGCAATTAAATTCATTTCCATGCAGGTGACTTCTCCTAAAGCACTAACCCCGCCTTTTCTATCACCTAAGGCAAAAGGTGCAAGGAGACAATTCATGACTGGGTCTTTAAATTCTGCATTTCTGTGATTCCTAACTCGACAAGTACATTTAGAAATCAAAACTCAAAGCCGTGTTGGGAAGACAGCCAATTCTTTGCCTATTGCACCTGGGCCCTTAAAAGATAATGTATTTGTGGGGCAAAGAAGGCATTGGGCGTGTTCTCTCTAAAAGGAGAAAAATGCTTTTATCTTTTACAGACGTAATCTACAGACAGCAGCAAACAATTTATATATATAATTCCCCAATTTGATGTAGTAGTTAAACTATTTTATCTGGCCTTTACAGTGATAGAATATACACTTCTGTAGAGCTGCCATATAACAATAACATAAAACAGGAATAGAATATAGACAGATAAAATTGTGTAATGCTCTCATGACGATGATTTGAGAAGCAATTGCTACATTTCATTTAGAACAGGGAGAACTGTCTGCAGTCTTAGAGAAAGCCATTCTAGTCTAATTAGGGATGCAGGTAAATACTCCTAGTCATTCTGATTTTTCAAAGTTATTTTCTAAATGAATTCAAGGCATAATTTTAAGCTACAGTTAGTATTAAACTCAATAGCATTTTTTTCCTCTTTAGAAAATAGATGCAAAAGGGAATAGTTTGTAAGTCATTTCCCTGGCTAAAATGCTAGCTGCCACAAACTGATCATCATTTGGATGAAGAGTGTTAAAACTGAAAAACAGAGTAAGTGTAAGTATATTAAGGAATAAAATTGTGAATTAAGCCAGCTTTAAATTGGCATCAAGCATCAGTATAAATTCTCAAAAGTCTTTTGTACAATTCATACAAGATCTAGGACATTTAAAAGGTAAGTGCCAGATTTGACTGACTTTGAATGATACTACTAAAAAACAAATTTGGTATATGTTGAGTGTCTAATTACTAGCAATATTTTCATTGCTTTATTTATTTATAACACTAATGTGTTCATTTTATATTTGTTTACATTTTTAGCTAGTACTCAGAAGTACTTAGTACATGCCCTTCTTTGGGATAACTATTTAATAAGATAGCTTATTCTTACATTAACTATCTTACCATATTATCTTTCACAATATAAACATCCTTCCATTAGATCTTTTAAGTACTTTTATGTGATCAAGCGAAGTGGTTAGTATTTAGATAAGTTCTCAGTAGTAATGATCTAAACTGTGTAGAACGGCATGAAGGCAGTTGGAGCACTTTAAAAATAATTTTTAAAAATCCCTTCACTTTTACTTATCAATCTTGTGTTGGTAAGTAAGATAAAATATTTATTTCTTAAACAGTTTAAAATTTTCAAATCTGGTGTGTCCATAAACATTATTTGAAAAACGTAGCTGGTAAAGCAAGCCAAACAATCAGAAATCTATGCGAGAAATTTTCTTTTAGGGGTTTATATATCAAACTTAGTTCTTAATTGAATCAAGGTTATACATGCACATGGTTTAAAAAACTTAATAGTTCTGCAAACCTTACTTTGAGTAACAGCAGATCTGTCCCTCCCTTTCTCCTGCTATGACTCCATTTCCCAATTACTAGAGTCAATCACTTTTAACTCTACTGGATGTTTCTCTTGGTACTTACCTCATGTCACTTATTTTTATACTTCTTGACTTGATTTTTAGCCCCTATGTATTGACATACCATTGTGGAAGATAAGAATTTATTTTTCTCTCTTTTTGCCATCAGTATTCTCATTCCTGTTTGATACCTTTCTACTTTCCCTGTTTTCTTCATATAATTATATTGTAATTTTGTTTAATGCAGTGCCTACATTATTATGACTGAAAAATGCTATTCACACAGCTGAACCATGTAGTAAACTATAATAGTTTTTCTTCCTGTACCACTATTAAAAAATAATTTATTTTAATAATACTCATCATAAAAAGGAATGAAATTAAGTCATTTGTAGACATATGGATGGGCCTTGAATCTGTCATACTGAGTGAAGTAAGTCAGAAAGAGAAAAACAAATGCAGTATATTAATGCATTTATGTGTAATCTAGAAAAATGGCACAAGGTAGACCTATTTGCAGGGCAGGAATAGCAACACACACAGGTATATGTATACACAGAGCTTATTTACTTTATTATACACCAGAAACTAATACAGCATTGTAGAGCAATTACACCCCAGTTTTTTTTTTTTTCTTTGCCCTGGGGATCTCAGGGGGCTTAGAAGATATTACAGATCGGAGAGTCGTCGGGACCGGTTTCTACACCCCAGTTTTTAAAAAATGCTCGTTTTTCATTTAATTTTCTGTGTGTGATAATCAAGTAATCCCCTAATCCTTCTCAAGTTGTATAAATCTCCTTTCAGTGTATTCAAGCATTTCAGCAGTTTTATCCATTTGTTTTCATTTTACTCGTCAGGTAGAAGAGCACACACTCTCTCTTTAAGGACACTTACCAGAAATTACATGCATTGCTTCTAATTATATCCCATTGGCCAGAAATTAATCATATGGCTATATCTAGTTGCAGAGGAGTCTGAAAAATGTAACCCTCATTTTAGATAACCCAATAAAAAAACCCCAGGCAACAGGTCTGAAGACAAGTTGCTACTTTTGATCCTTTAATTAATTCTATTCTCTTAGGCAAGTCCCTTCCCTCTTCAGGCCTTGTTTCTTTCTCTATACGTTGGAGATTATCTAGCAGTAGAAGCAAAGATAGGAATGTCCTGGGAATAAGTTCCATATACATGGGCTTACTCTTCAGATTCAAGATCTGTGGCATTTAATTAAATCTAAGAACATGGGCTAAATTCTCAGTATTTTAAACTCAACTTCTTGTTTTAACTTAGTTTATAATTAGATATATAATCTTGGAAAAGTTCTTTAATTACTCTTGACCTCACTTTGCTAATTTGTAAAATGAGTTATTAGTCTAGACTCACGGTTCCCAAACTAGACACCACAGTGCCTTGGGGTGTACAGTAAACTCCCAGGAGAGTTGTAGGATAGCTTACATTTTTAAGGGCAGTCCAGGGCTACTTGACATCCATCTTTTGGATACCAGGCAAAATGCTAGCTTGAAATAGTTCACACATTAGCTCGTGCCAGATTTCTTTTGATGTCATAGCGTTGTAAAGCTGGGTTTTTGTACACTGGTGGTGGGGTCCAGTTGGATTCCAAGGTCTGAGATGTGCAGTGGCGAACAGGTACACTCATTAGGAAGTAATTATGGTTGTTTAATAATTAAATAAAAATATGATTTTCTTTTAATTTGTGTGCTTAATGAAACAATGACTAATTTTAAAGAAATAAATACTTATTAAGTGTTTGGGTCTAACTACTTAATAAATGGGGCTATTACCTATTCTTTTTTTGTATTATCTTAGGAGAGTACATACCTTAAAGATTTTTCTTCTCATTTTCAAATTTAGAGTTAGATTACTGGCTCTTAAGGATACCTGCCTCTTGCTGAAGGAACTGTCTTACTAGGTAATGAGGGAGACTCTCAGCCAAAAGGATGAGCAGAGGTTTGTTTTTGGCAAGCTGAACTGGAACTTGGAATTCACTTTCATAGGAAACAATGTTGTGAATATTTTGTATAGTTTAACCAGTCCAATTTTAGCATTTATCAAATGTGCAAGAATATATTTGTGACATTCAGATTTTTGGCATCCTATAGATAAAACACCCAAGTGACTGACCAAAATCTTTTCTTGGAAATACTTGGTAAACAAACTTATTGCATCATTAGAAGCTTTCTTTCAGCAGCTTTCCCAAACTCTGTTAACTTTATAAAAGTGGCCAAAACTCTAGGAAAATCAAACAGACTTTAATGTTCAGATATGCTGACTGATTAGAAAAAGGAAATTTTGTTTATGTCAAGAAAGTTTTGAATGGTTTGTTGAGAATATGAACAATAATGAGTTGCTAAGTTGCTCTCAGTTTAAGAAGCATTCCTTTGAATTGCTTTCTTAATCACGCAGTAACTCATCCTGAATGTAGAAGCTGCTCTGTTGTATAGAGTAGTTTAATCAAAGAAGAAAAAAATGAAATTAGGTGTCTTTTTCCAGATTTTCCAAATACTGTCCAGCAGATTTGGATGGTGCAACACCAAGAAGACACAAATGCAGGGCAACATTTCTTTCAACATGACCATCCTGCAGTTTTGATTCTGGGCTGAAATTCTTTTCTCAGCTGAATGAATGTGGCTAAGATTAATTTTTATTATACATTAATGGGGTTCAGATGATGTTTATCACTATAAGTTTATTTTTTCCTGAGATATCTATTTTGATACTTACAGTAAACCTGATATTGTCTTATGCTAAAGAGAATGATATGAAAATTTAATTGATTTATCTGCAGATATCTTGTTACATGTTTAACATGTTTATATGTGTGTGTACATGCTCAGTCACTTCAGTCATGTCCAACTATTTGTGACGGACTGTAGCCCGCCAGGTTCCTCTGTCCATGGGGATTCCCCAGGCAAGAAACTGGAGTAGGTTGCCATGTCCTCCTCTGGGGGATCCTCTCGACTCTGGGATTGAACCCATGTCTCCTGTTTCCCCTGCACTGCATGTGGATTCTGGGAAGCCCAACATGTTTATATACCCTATATTGAATAGACAGTTTAAGGAGGAATATGATACAGTGAACATACAAGGCACTCAATTTAGAGGATTACTTTCAGGAAATTCCCTGGCAGTCTAGTGATGAGGATTCCATGCTTACACTGCTGAAGGCCTTGGTTCAATCTCTGGTTGGAGAAATAAGATCCAGCAAGCTGCCTGGTGTGGGAGGATGAGATGGTTGGATAGCATCACTGACTCCATGGACGTGAGTTTCAGCAAACTCTGGGAGATAGTGAAGGACAGGGAAGCCTGGCGTGCTGTAGTCCACGGGGTCGAAAGAGTCAGGCACAGCTTAGCAACTGAACAACAACAAAAACACATCCTTGACAATTTAGAAATGGGTAAAAAATGTTACTGTTTAACATGTTAATTCTTAAGAAAATCAGTGGATCTTGAAAGCCTGAAAAAATTCCAGACATAATAAAAGCTGGAACAAGTTGCACAGAGTTACTAGGTCCTTGAAAGTATTGCAGAGTAAGGAACAAGACCTGCCTTAATCCTGTGATACTGCCAAACCCAGAAAAATATAGGTTTCCATTTCTAACAAAGCAATAAACATGAATGAGGAAAGAGTTATAAATATTACCCCAGCATGCCTTCCATTAAAGGAAAATGCAGAGATGCCTGCTGAAACTACAAGTAATGTTTAAAACAACAGCTCATTGTCTACAAACATTATGAATTGAATTCTGCCAATATCAGTAAAAACTTGAATCATATATCCCAGGAGCCCCAAACACGAAAGCGTTAGCGATTTTGGGATTAATTGAGATCACACCATCAAATGTGCAGTCTTTTTGCTGTGTATGTTTTTTCAGTGATTTGCCTTCTCGGCTTACCCACTGGGTTTTGCCTGTTTTTCCTCATTCTCCACCGTGTCTTTAGACAGTGCTGTCACTGACAGCAGGCTGAGTAAATCATCAGTTGCATGCTGATGAGCTGGTTTCCCTTCTTCTGCCAGATTAAATCAGGACAGCCTTCAAGTCTGGAAAAAGAGAGGATGGTCTTGCCATTACTTCCGACCTTTCCTTTCTTCTCCTATCTGGGACTCTTTCCACAACCAAAACTCTCTTCTGTTATGGTCTCAGTTTAGGGTACTTTCTTTCCTTCATATTTTCTGTCGGGAATATAACTGTTACATTGCCATACCAATTTGTTTCCTTGTTGTTTTGACTGATTTTACTTTGTGTTCCTTTTAACAAATAAGTGTGAAATCTTATGAAAGTTTCAAAAGTAAAGTAAAAGTCTATTCATTGACATTCTGAGCCAAGGATCAGTATTTACAAATTCAATTTTCATATAAGATGTTGATAAGGAAAAAGACCCCTGTATGTTAGAATTACCCAGAGTTGTCTTGAGAAGCATATTCCAGAAACTTTGATATGCTAACATGCATTTTCAACCTTCAAGAGAAGATTGTAAACTGCATTTCCTGAACTTACTAGATGATGAATCCTTGTTTACAAAGGATTTTCAATGGAGTGTTTCCAAGAACACACTCTTGGAAATGTTGTCATGTTCCATTTTCCTGCAACTTATTTTATAATTCAGCTTTATATGTAATTTAGTAACTAATCATAATTTCAAAGAACTACAGACTTTTTAATAGTGAAATTTTATTGGTGATTTTTCTGTGGGAAATTTGGCCTGAGAGTAGATAAGGATTTATTGTAACTTTAATATGTTAAAGGTTTTTAATATCCTAGGAATCTTTAAATACCTAATTAAATAGGAAATCTTTTTGCTTCAGTTTTATATTTGTGTTTACTTTAAGGGAAAGTGTGGGAAAACAGTATGGCTAGAATTCAGTTTTTTTCCTAATATTATATATTCACTATTTTATGTACAATAGGAAGAAGTAACTGAAGCCATGGATACAAATACTGAATTTTACCTGCCAATATGAGTCTTCTGATTTGTCAATACTTCAGAACATTGCTCTTGGGGCTTGACATGTCACATTAGCATACAATGACGCCTCCGTTCTCTCCCAAAGTATGTTCTGTATCACGACTGTGCCCTAGTCAAGGCCCCAGTCATCAACTTTAAACCCCAAGGTCACTTGGTCATCTTGTGATTACAACAGCAGCTTTACTCCTTGTAATTGTCCTACAGCTGTGGCAGGTCAATGGAAAAATGTTCTTTAAACACCATAAGCATCTGATTGTGCAATACCTAAATGAGTGTCATTGATTATTCACACTGCTGGCTGGTCAAAGCTGGGGAAGTAATTAGGGCTTTTTGTGTGGATTATCCACTGAGAAAAGGTCACATAACTACAAACAGTGCCAGCAGAGAGGAGCCACCAAGGACGACAGCATCCATGATCAGTTAAGAAATGCTAAAGCAAGGCTTAATAATGATGTGCTTATGCCAGGTTCTACAGAATGTGATCATTCTGTCATAGAAATCCAATGAAGCATGAATGATGGCTACTTTTTCCCTGGAAGCTCTGCTCCAGGTCCCTGATGCCCATCAAACAGGTTTGTCAGGGAAGTAGACTGAGAATAATTTAAAAAAGCAGGGCTTTTTCCCTTTTCCCTTTCTTTAAATCAAGAATAAAAACTTCAGCTAGCAACCATTCTTTTTGTATCCTCCTCTGAAGAATCATAGCAATGTTGCTTTTTTCACATTTTTGATAAAATATCCCGCCAAATGGTTTGTCTATGTTATGAGTTCTTGAAACCATTCATTTGCTGATTTAAATTAGGATCCTCTTTGAGCCAGAGTTCTATTTATAGTAATATAATGCTGAAAATATGTTTTGGTTTGCTGTAGGGTCTTTCATGTTTTCCAAGCTTAAGCTGTTTCTTCTAAATCCAATTAGTCATTCTTAGGACTAGACTCAATCCTCAGTGATACTTGAAATTCTAAGATGACGTTTTCCTTGTTTTAGTCTAAATTACCGGTTTCTATTAAACTGAAGATATTCTGGGAAAGCCAGCAACTTAGCCATTTTTTACCATAGTATAAAGAAAGCTGTCTGGAAGTTAGGTCTGGGAAGGCATTGTAGAAATGGTGTTTGGAAAGTAAAGTAAATAAGTGGTTGAGAGTATTGAACACAAAACATTATTGGGGTTACCTCCTAACTCTGCTTGGAATTGTATTAGTGTGGAGGGGAAAATACTGAATAGTAATTAAGAACAGCAACTTTGTAAGAGTTCAGATCCTGGTTTGCCATTTACTCTGTGATATTGGGAAAGTTACTCAAACATTCTGAGCCTTCTGAGGGGATGGATGGTATTTTTTACATAAAACAGTCTATTGTCAGAAGTCAGTGAATGAACTCCCAGCAGGTAGGAGATGAACTAGCTGAAAAACCAGGGACCCTGAAAAAAACCACCTTGTCCTTGTGGAGTGCAGACCTGCCGGGGTCTTTTAGGAGTTAGTTGTGACCCGTGATCATATAGTGGCACATGGGGCCGATCTCTTGGTCCAACATGCTGGATTCAGCGCTGGTTTCTCTGGTTTTACCTGCCTATCCTTACCCCCACTTCTTTTAAGTCTGAGCCCTCAGAATCTATAGACTGAGGTCATGTTTGATTATGGCTTCAGGAGGATCTACTTTCTAAAACCAGACAGAAGAGTCTTCAGAACCGAATGGTAGGATTTCCGGCAGTGTAACAAACCAAAAGGAAGATAGTTTGGGGCAGTCATGTTTTACTTCATTCTTCAGTTGACCGCCCTCTTTTTCTTTGGTTGACCCTTGTCCCAGACTAGAAGTCTCCTAAGGCGATAGAGAGAAGTGTAATGAAAATGAAATGAGAAAATGTATTGTGAAGTGCCTGCATGGGTTCAACAACAGATATATACATGCCAGACGCCTAGGAGAGGTAAGAAAACTTGCTTTTAAAAAAATAACATATTTCTGTTTCTGAGGTGCATGTGTGCTTAGTCGTGTCTGACTCTTAGCAACGCTACGGACTGTAGCCCGCCAGGCTCCTCTGTCCTGGGATTCTCCAGGCAAGAATACCAGAGTGGGTTGCCATTTCCTTCTCCAGGGCACCTTCCCCACCCAGGGATAGAACCCACATCTCTTAAGTCTCCTGCATTGGTAGGCAGGTTCTTTACCACTAGTGCCACCTGGGAAGCTCTTCTGTTTCTGAACTATTATTTTAAAAATTGCGCAAGCTCTGAATGATGGAGTTGTGAGAGTTGTCTGCTATTCTGGACTAATTCCCTCCTATTGATCATTTAAATAAGGGATTATCTTGTTTCCCCCCTTTAGACTGAGGATTAGTTGTTGAAAAGCAAAGATGGAGTGTATAGCAGCTCTGAAAGTTAGGATATAAAAGGAACATGGCAATGACACATTTATATTTTGGAAGAAAGGAATTTTCTCTATTCAGTAATAAGAAGAAGACAATGGGAGTGATATGGCTTGAATGGTAAGAAAGTGAAACATAATTCAGAATGCCTTTGTCTTTAAGAATGTCTTAAATGTCAAAGGAAAAAAAATTTTTGTTTGTTTCAGTTCATGGACAAGATGAAAACATTTTATATTTCATATTTGCCTTACAGTAACTTATGAGGAGAGCGCTGTCCTAAGACAAAGCCAAGGCAGAGGCAGCTGTTCTGGAAGCAGGCAGATTTGGTCTCTAGAGGGTACTTGATTTTCTGCTGCTTTTGTATCTGTTACTCTTTCCGTGGGTTGAGGGAGCATGTGAGTGCCTGGGAGCAGCAGTGACAGAGTGGTTGAGTAGTAGGAAAATCACTGGGGAAGGAAGCTGAAGACCCAAGTTTCCATCTCAGCCTCATCTTACAATAGTCTTCTAACCCTGAAAAAATTGTAGAAGGAGGTTTTTTTGTTGTTGTTCTATTAATGTAACAGACTTGTTGAGCTGTAATTCACATATCATAAAATTCATTCTTTTAAAGGGCACAGTTGGTGGTGTTCAGTACATTTAGAGTTGTGCAATGATTGTCACTATCTAATTTTAGATCATTTCTGTCACCCTGAGAAGAAATCTTGTACCCATCAGTAGTCGTTCTCCATTCCCCCTCCCTCCAGCCCCTGACAACCCCTAATTTATTTTCTGCCTCTGTGTTACCTGTTTTAGACATTTCATATGAAGGGAATCATACAAGCTGTTGTTGATTGTGTTTGACTTTTTTCCACTTAGCAGGACGTTTTCAGGGTTCATCCGTGTTGCAGTATTATGTATCAGTACTTTGTTTCTTTTTCCCCCAATTTTTTTTGTTGTGGTAAAATACACATGACATAAAATTTACTATCTTAACCATTTTAAAGTTTACATTTCAGCAGTATTAAGCACCACTTATTGCTATGCAACGCTCGCCACCATCCATCACCAGAACTCTTCATCTTCAAAACTGAAACTCTAAACCCATTAAACTGTAACTCCTTTGTCTCTTGTACACATCATAGAGTTGAATCACGTTTGTTTTGCTATGTTTTGTTTTTAGTCTATTCTGCTAATCTGTGTTGATTAAACAGCTTATTTACATTTAAAGTAATTACTAATATGGAGGAATTTCTATCATTCTGCTGTTTGTTCTTTATATGCCTTATAACTTTTTTGGCTTTCATTTTCTGTATTACTGTCTTCTTTTGTGTTTAGTTGATTTTTTTTTTTGTAGTGAGATGCTTAAATTACTTTCTGATTATCCTTTGTGTATATCCTCTAGCTATTTTCTTTGTGGATACCCAGGGGAGTACATTTAACATCCTATATTTATAACATTCTAATTTGAATTTATATCAGCTTAACTTCAATCATGTACAAAAACTATACTTCTTTAACATATTCATCCCCACCCCTGTTTGTTGTTGATGTCATAAAATACATCTTTATATATTATGTGACAAAAAACATAAACTAATATTTTTCTAACGCATCCGCCTCCTAAATTATGTAGAAAACAATATGTGGAGGTACGAATTGAAGTTACAATAATACTAATTTTTTGGCTAATAACTGGGCTTCCTTGGTGACTCAGATGGTGAAGAATTTGCCCGCAATGCAGGAGACCTGGTTTTGATTCCTGGGTTGGGAAGATCCCCTGGAGAAGGAAATGGCTACCTACTCCAGTATTCTTGCCTGTTCCATGGAGAGAGGAGCCTGGTAGGCTATACTCCATAGTGGGGCAAAGAATTGGACACAACTGAGCTACTATCACTTTCACTTTCAGGCTGATAATTTTTTTTGAAAGTATTAGTTTCTTTTTTTTTTTAGTTTCTTAAATCATGTAGAAAACAAAAAGTGGAATCACATATCATTGTTACAATAATACTAGGTTTTATAATTGTCTTTGTGTTTCCTGAGATCTTTATTTCTTCATACAGCTTTAAGTTACTGTCTAGTGTCCTTTCATTTAGCCCTGCAGGACTTTCTTTAGTATTTCTTGCAGGGCAGGTCTAATGATAACAAACTCCCTCCGTTTCTGTTTATCTGCTGCTGCTAAGTCGCTTCAGTCGTGTCCGACTCTGTGCGACCCCATAGATGGCAGCCCACCAGGCTCCTCCGTCCCTGGGATTCTCTGGCAAGAACACTGGAGTGGGTTGCCATTTCCTTCTCCAATGCATGAAAGTGAAGAGTGAAAGTGAAGTCGCTCAGTCGTGTCTGACTCTTTGCGACCCCATGGACTGCAGCCCACCAGGGTCCTCCATCCATGGGATTTGCCAGGCAAGAGTACTGGAGTGGGTCTTCTCCATCTGTTTATCTGAGAATGTTCTAATTTCTCCATCACTTTTAAACAATAGTTTTGCCAGATATGGGCTTCCCTGATGGCTTAGACAGTAAAGAATCTGCCTGCAATGTGGGAAACCTGGGTTTGATCCCTGGGTCAGGAAGATCCCCTGGAGAAGAGAATGGCTACCCACTCCAGTATTCTTGCCTGGAGAATTCTAGGGACAGAGACAACAGTCCATGGGGTTACAAAGAGTCGGACACGACTGAGTGACTAACACTTTCACTTTTCAGTTTGCCAGATATAGGATTCTTGGTTACCAGTTTTTTTTTTGACTGTTTTTTGCTTTTTCCCTTTTAGCACTTTGAGTATATTAGCCCACTGACTTCTGGCCTCCAAAGCTTCTGATAAGAAATCTGCTGATAATTTTATTGAGGACCCCTTTTATGTGATGAGTTTCTTCTCTTGCTTTTAAAATTCTCTTTTTATCTTTCAACAGCCTGATTATAATGTCTCAGTGTGGGTCTTTTTGAATTCATTCTACTTGGAATTTGTTGAATTTCTCAGATGCTTATACTCATGTATTTCATCAAATTTGGGAAGTTTTTAACCATTATTTCTTCAGATACTCTCTCTGCTCCTTTCTCTCTCTCTCTTCTCCTCTTGGACTCCCACAATAAGTGTGTTGCTCTGGTTGATGCACCCCACAACCAGGGGCTGTTTTGACTTTTCTTCATTTTTTGTTCTTTCTGTTACTCAGATTTTATAATTCTCATTCTCCTATCTTGAAGTTCACTGATTCTTCTGCCTGCTCGAATCTGCCTTTGAGTCCCTCCAGTGAAATTTTCATTTTAGTTTATTGTATTGTTTAGCTTCAAATTTTATTTTTGGTTTCTTTTTAGGTTTTCTACAGCTTTATTGATATCTTCATTTTGTTTATATATTGTTTTCTAGATTTTCTCCATGTCTTCTTTTAGTTTTTGAGCATTTTTAAGATAGTTGTTTTGTTTTAAAAAATTTTTGTCTAGTAGATCTGCTGTCTTTTTGCAGGTAGAGTTTCTGTTGGTTTATTTTTTCCCTTTGAATGGGCCATACTTTCTTGTTTCTTTTTATGCCTTGTGGTTTTTAAATAAAAACTGAATTTTAAAACCTAATAATGAGAAGATTCTGGAAATCAGAGCCTCCCCCATCCCAAGGGTATTCTTTCTTTTTTTAAATTGTTGTCATCTGTGTCTGTTCCATGGATCAGCCTGAGGTGTAAACTTAAGGTTTTCTCAGATCTTTTCAGAGACTAAGCCTTCCCTTGGGCATGCACAGTGACTTCCTAATTTCACCTGTGTATGCAGCTGGGTTTTGAATATCCTACTCTTCAATGTTTGACTCCCAGAAAGGGAAAAAGAAAAATGAAGGGGGAAACATGCACTGGCTTTAACTGCCCTCCCACCCCTCTGGAAGTCACATCAGCCAGGGAAGAGGGGCTTAAACAGTGGGGGAAGGTGCAGCAACAGTGGTAACCACTCTTTGCACCTCTGTGATCAGAGGCAACGATTAGTGAGTGGAGCACAGATCCCTGATATTTGGAGGACGAGGTTCTTTGGCTTGTCTTGAATCCAACAAGCTGTAGGTAAGTTGCTCTAGTAACACTTGCACAGCTGCCTGCCACTGGGCTGAGAGGTGTTGGATGGGTAGCTACTACTGTGCTAAGAGCTGAAATTAACTGCAATTTACCATCCAAGTAATTCTAGTCTTCCTCTGGAAGTAACGAGCCTTCAATAGACTCCAGAGTTCCAAAGTAGTTATATCAGGTAGATTGTGCCACTTTAATTGTTGTCTAGGTGGGGAGACAGATTTCTGGTGCCTCCTACTCTGTCATTTTCCCAGAAGCCGCCTTCATTCCTTTTTATTGCTGATTAATATCCCATTTTATGGGTATACCTCATTTTGTTTATCTGTCCCTCAGTTGATAGACATTTTCATTGTTTCCACTTATAGGTGATTATGAGTAATGCTGCTGTAAGCATTTATGCAAAGTTTGAATGGACAGAAGTTTTCATTTCTCTTGAGTATATACCTAGGAGTGGGATTTCTGGGTCATATGGTAAGTCTCTGTTCAACATTTTGGGGGACTGTGGGTCTCATCTCTCAGGTGTTTGAGCAAGAGTTAAGAAATAAGCAGAGGAAACACTGTATCAGAATACATCTGGCTGTTAAGAGATAGAAAACTCATCTGTGGAGGCCTAAAGGTCCATCTAGTCAAGGCTATGGTTTTTCTAGTGGTCATGTATGGATGTGAGAGTTGGACTGTGAAGAAAGCTGAGTGCCGAAGAATTGATGCTTTTGAACTGTGATGTTGGAGAAGACTCTTGAGAGTCCCTTGGACTGCAAGGACATCCAACCAGTCCATTCTAAAGGAGATCAGTCCTGGGTGTTCTTTGGAAGGACTGATGCTAAAGCTGAAACTCCAGTACTTTGGCCACCTCATGCGAAGAGTTGACTCATTGGAAAAGACTCTGATGCTGGGAGGGATTGGGGGCAGGAGGAGAAGGAGACGACAGAGGATGAGATGGCTGGATGGCGTCACCGACTTGATGGATGTGAGTCTGAGTGAACTCCGGGAGTTGGTGATGGACAGGGAGGCCTGGCGTGCTGCGATTCATGGAGTTGCAAAGAGTCAGACACGACTGAGCGACTGATCTGATCTGATCTGAAACAGATAGGATTTCATACTTTTTACCTAACAAAAAGTCTGGAGATAGGCAGTTGACTGTGTTATCCAATGATTTCTGGGCCAACTTCTTTGTCATTTTCCTAGCAGAATATAAATGCTGTGGCTTTAACCACCACATCCATGTTTAGGACAGAAAAGGGTGAACAGGTGGAGACTTTATCCTTGTGAAGTCTTGTCTTTTAGTAGAAAAGTCTTCCCTAGTGGACTTAAACAGTGTCTCATTGACCGGGGTTGGATCATGTGACCACTTTCGGACCAATCTCTGAAGAGAGGGAAGGATGTTGCTGTGAGTGACGTCGACAATTTCAGCTCATTCCTTGTGGCTGAGGTAGCGGCTTAACCTTCCTGAAATCAAAGGATTTCTGCTAACAACCTGAATACAAGTAGTAGCTTTGTTACCAGAGAAGATATAGTTGTAGCATAAGCAAGGCTCGGTACCTGGCCCATGAGCCAGTGGATCCAAAAGTGACCGTACACCCAGATTGGTGATGGGAGCAGGGAGGAGGGGCACTCCTGGAAACTTAATGCAACATGATCCACAAAACTTTGTCTCATGAAATTAGAGAGATGTCCCTGGACAGTCTGGTGCTCTGATGCCTTCACTGCACGGTCTTATGTGGTTCTTTTTCCTCTCACTATAAATTAGAGATAAAGCGTCCTTCAAGCAGGAAATGCCCCACTGCCTTGGGTGGCTTCCTATCCCTTTTTCATTGTCTCTCTGCTGTCAGAGCCTCATAGGCACCTAAGGTGGGGGGGGCAGAAATTGCTCTTAGGGTCTTATTGTGTGCCACGCTTGTGCTGAGCACTTTATATTCTTTATCTAATTTAATCCTCCTAAAAGTCCATTGAAGTATGTACTGTTAGTATCATCTTTATTTTGTAGTTGAGAAACTGTAAGCTGACCTTCTTTGCCTAGGGCCACAAACACCTGGAACTGTAGACTGCTCCAATTCCCTGTTAGAGTTTACCAGCCCATCATCTTGTTCTTACATTTCTAATAAACTTGACTTCTGTGTCTGTCATTGTTAAGTATTTCTCACAGTGTCCTGGGAAAGGCTACTGTGTAAATATAAACTGATCAGAATGACACAACCAGTAAGTGTCAAGGCCAGGTTTTGACTCCAGAGTCTGTGCTCAAGAAATATGATTAACTCTCTGCTGCTGCTGCTGCTGCTGCTAGGTCGCTTCAGTTGTGTCCGACTCTGTGCGACCCCATAGCCGGCAGCCCACCAGGTTCCTCTGTCTTTGAGATTCTCCAGGCAAGAACACTGGAGAGGGTTGCCATTTCCTTCTCCAATGCATGAAAGTGAAAAGTGAAAGGTGAAGTCGCTCAGTTGTGTCCGACTCTTCGAGACCCCATGGACTGCAGCCTACCAGGCTCCTCCATCCATCGGATTTTCCAGGCAAGAGTACTGGAGTGTGGTGCCATTGCCTTCTCCGGATTAGCTCTCTAATCTCCCCAAATAGAAGGTGAATATAATGGAGACTGAGAGGGCTCAACTAAGTATCTAGCATGTGGTATTAATCCTTACAGATTAGCATATGTATATATAACAAGGGCTTTCTGAAGATATAATGCCCAGTTTATTTAGGACTTTTTTTTTTTTTTAATTGAAGTGTAGGTGGTTTACAATTTTGTGTTCATTTCTGGTGTATAGTAAGTAGTTCAGTTATACACACACAGACACACACACACACACATTCTTTTTTTCCCTTTTTTGGGGGAGAGCATGTGGGATCTTAGTTCCCAGACCAGGGATCAAATTCATGTCCCCTGAAGTGGAAGCATGGAGTCTTAACCACTGGACCACCAGGGAATTCCTTATACTTTCTCTTCTATATTTTTTCCATTATGATTTGTCACATGAAATTGAATATAGTTCCCTGTGCTATACAGTAGGACCTTTTGTTTATCCACTCTTTTGCTAAACTCAAAGTCCCACTCCATCCCTCCTCTACACCACCCTTTGGTAGCCATAGGTTGTTTTGTATGTCTTATGTTCATGTTTTGTACTCCATCCCTCCTCTACACCACCCTTTGGTAACCGTAGGTTGTTTTGTGTGTCTTATGTTTATGTTTTGTAGCTAAGTCCATTTGTGTCATGTTTTAGATTCCACATATACGTAATATCAATGGTACTTGTCTTTCTCTGTCTGACTTCATCTAGTACGATACTCCCTAGGTCCATCCATGTTGCCGAAAACGGCATTATTTCATTCTTTTTTATGGCTGAGTAGCTCATGCAAAAAGCTGACTTATTGGAAAAGACCCTGATGCTGGGAGGGATTGGGGGCAGGAGGAGAAGGGAACGACAGAGGATGAGATGGCTGGATGGCATCACCAACTCGATGGACATGAGTTTGGGTGAACTCCGGGAGTTGGTGATGGACAGGGAGGCCTGGCGTGCTGCGACATGGGGTCCCAAAGAGTCGGACACGACTGAGCGACTGAACTGAACTGAACTGAACTGCATATTCCATTGTATATATGTACCACATATTCTTTATCCATTCATCTGTCAATGGATGTTTAGGTTGTTTCTATATCTTGGCTATTGTAATTAGTGCTGCCATGAACATTGGGGTGTATGTATCTTTGAATTATGGTTTTGACTGGATATATGTCCAGGAGTTGGGTTGCTAGATCATATGGTAGTTCAATTTTTAGTCTTTGGAGAAACCTCCACACTGTTTTCCAGAGTGACTAAGCCAACTTACATTAGCATCAATAGTGTAGGAGTGTTCCCTTTCTCCACGCCATCTCCAGCATTTGTTATCTGTAGACTTTTTAACGATGCCCATTCTGACTGGCATGAGATGGTATCTCGTTATAGTTTTGATTTGCATAATGCCCCACTTTAATCCAAATTGAAGAGTTCCCATATTCTGAAGCATTCTCATGAAGCAACTGTATGGGGGACAAGTGATGTCTTCTAATAATAGCCCATTCGTTCTCAAAGAAATGTTGATGATCTGGGTAAGCATTCATTTGCTAAATACAGGTATGCCCTGCTGTTGAAAGTTTGCTTTATACCACTTCACTTTTATGAAAGACATACACGAGCACCTGTTTTTGCTAATCAAAAGAAATCTGAGAGGATTTCTGCTTTTACAAGAAAAGTGAAAAACAAAAATAGGGGTCAGCGTTTGTCTTGTAGTGAACCATTACAGAGGCAGCGCACATCCTAAGTGAGAGCAGCACTGCCAAGCTCCTTCCCCTGGAACCACACTCACATCAAACTGCTGTAGCTTCAAACTGTGTCTGTGAGCATCTGTGCTTGATCGCAATTTATTTTGTACCTCTGCTGGCAAGATGTGTCTTAACGTAATTGCTGCTTTCATCCATGCCATTTCAGCTCAAGAATGCTCTCATAGGCATGCGCTCCTTTTGGACAGTGGGGGAGTCCTGTGTCTGCTTTCTCTGAAGCCCCTGAACTTATCAGTACAGTGCCTCTGTGCGTGTGTGCTCAGTCATGTCCAACTCTGTGAGACCTCATGGACTGTAACCCTCCAAGCTTCTCTGTCCATGGAATTTTTCAGGGAAGAATACTGGAGTGGGTTGCCATTTCCTCCTCTAAGGAAACTTCCCGACCCAGGGATTGAACCCACATCTGTGTTGGCAGGCAGATTCTTTACCACTGAGCCACATGGGAAGCTCATAGAGAAGAATAAAGACTTAGGAATCACATTAGACTGAAAACCCTGCTTCTTATTTTTTTTTTTTAAGTCTCTTACAAATGGCATAAATTAAAACACATCTACTTTAATGTTACTTTTGCCCTCATTTTATTTCTTGGATATTTTTGTTGAAGCTGAAAAGCTTTTTCTGAATAGTAAGTGACTTTGACAAAAAACTAGCTTTACTCTGCATGTTTTAAAGTTACAGCAGTCAGATGGACATACCTGATTAACATTTCTTCACACTCAATATTTTGCTATTTATTTTAAATTGCATAACTTGCTTGCAATAGCTTGTATTGGCTCTAACTGCCAGTGGAGCGTTCCATAGTAATTGTTTTGTGGCAGCCTTCATACAAAAGTAATTCCTGGTGTGATGTGAGCCAAGATGTACATTGAAAACTAAAAGGACTGTTGTTTATTTAAGGTTGAACTGGGGGAAGACTGGAGGGCACTGCCCTTCCAATGCAAAGCAATGAACCAATCTAACTACTCTGTCATCATCATACATAAACATCTTTTAGTGAGTGTTCTTATTATACATAAAACATATAGAAGAATTCTTTTTTTCCTGTTCCTTTTTCATAGATCTAAAAGCACAGGAGGTTTTGCCAGATCAAATATGATCTTGCTTTTACTGGCTTATTGATTTAGGAATAAATGAATAACCTGTTCTTATGGAGGGAATTTCTTAGTGTTTCATTGTTTGTTGAAATGCCATTCTTATTGCATCATGTTCAAGTACTGTGACAACATTTTGTTAACGAGGGGATTGGGATGGGGTGCAGCAGGGGATAGGACTGGACAGCCTATGAGAGGGATGTCTTATTTTTTTCTATACAATCTCAAATTAGACCTTTGTTAAGATTAGTTTCTTCGTGGAGGAAATACATTTGAATTCCCCACATATATTTAAATAACTTTTGTTCTGTATGCAAAGTATAGCACATAACTTAGAATAAAAATTTCCATTTTGCATGCTTATGCATCCAAGTATGCAAAGACTGGTTCAGTTGCTAGCGGAACAAACAATAAATGCCTTTTTCTAAGGGTTACCTATTGGAACTTGGGCATTAAAAGAATTGTGTTATTACTGCCAAAGATCTGAACTAGCTTAGACATGCTACTATGAAAGTGAAAAGTGAAAGTCGCTCAGTCATGTCCGACTCTTTGCGACCCCATGGACTATATAGTCCATGGAATTCTCCAGGCCAGAATACTGGAGTGGGTAGCCTTTCCCTTCTCCAGCGGATCTTCCCAACCCAGGGATCGAACCCAGGTCTCCCAAATTGCGGGCGGATTCTTTACCAGCTGAACCACAGGGGAAGTCCAAGAATACTGGAGTGGGTAGCCTATCCCTTCTCCAGTGCATCTTTCCGACCCAGGCATCGAACCAGGGTCTCCTGCATTGCAGGTGGATTGTTTACCAACTGAGCTACCAGGGACATGCTGCTATAGTTATGAGTCATTTCAGTGATAATGTACAGAAGCAATTAGAGACAAAGAGCCCTACTTTAAAGAACTTTTTACTGTAAGTATTCTCAAATGCAATAAATTGGCCTACATCATAATCAATATTATTAGAGGAGTAATAAAAGGGGAGAGGCAACGTATATATTTTTCCACAGGAAGCTACCCACTCAAAGAGGAAACAATGCTCATGTTTTATTCAGCCACTTGGTGATTGTTGGTTAGGATGTTTACTTCTGGGGAGCTGCTTTGTTAATCTCTAATATAAGGATTCCCATTATACTGGCACATGTAATCACAGGTTAAAACTCCTTCATGCTCTGAAACTGTTCTGAAATTGAATTGTGGTGTTAGTTGTACAACTCTATGAATTGTACATTTCAAATGAGTTAGTTGTATTATATGTAATTGTACCTTAATAAATCTGTTTAAAAACTCTCTTTCATTTTCACAAAATGGAAGTCATTATTTTTTGTTGGACTATTTTCTGTCTCCTAGTCTCTTTTTTTCTCTCTGCTTGTTAATATTGCTGCTGTGCAACACTGTAATTTTGTACTGACTGGTTTCACCTTGGAAGTTGATGATGTGTTAGTTGACTATTTGGGCATATTTTTTCTAGTCATCATTTGTTTTTATTTAAAACAGCATGCTTATTTGTTTTATCTCTTCAGTTCACATTCGTTAATGTGGAGTTACCTTGAGATAATGTTCTTGTGCCATGATCTCTGTTGAGCAGGGGAAGGGCAATGCCATTATGTGAAGGTATTTTTGGCTGTTGGAATTTGTGTGGGGGATGCTACTGTCATGGAGTGGGTGTGGGTCAGAGGTATCGCTAAACATCCTGTGATGCACAGAACAGCTTCCCACATAAAGCATTATCTAGTCCAAAATGTCAGAAGTGCTGAGGTTGACAAATCCTACTGTAGGGAAGCTAGCTGGAGCTATCTGTGTTGTGGATAAACTGAGGTCTAATTCTGAATTGCATCATGATGTATCTTAGTTATCCAGAAGACCAGGCTCCCTGTTCTTACATAACAGCTTTCATACTGGGGTCACAGGTAACATTTCCATGCCTACTCATGAGTAAAAATGTTAATAGGTAAATGGATTGACTTCCTCCTGTTAACCTATACTTCTTTTTTCCTTTTTTAAAAAGTTGAAGTATTAGTTGATTTACAATATTGTATTAATTGCTACTGTACAGCAAGGTGACTCAGTTATACCTATATATACATTCTTTTCAGTATTCTTTTTCATTGTGGTTTATCACAGAATATTGAATATAGTTCCCTGTGCTATACAGCAGGAGCTTTTTGTTCATCTATTTTATATATAATAGTGTGTATATGTTATTCCCAAACTCCTGATTGATCCCTCTCCCACACCCCCTTCCCTTGGCAACCACCTGTCTGTCCTCTATGGCTTTAAGTCTGTTTGCTTTATAAATAAGCTCATTTGTGTCATATTTTAGATCATAAATATAAGTAATATCACAAGGTACTTGTCTTTCTTTCTCTGATTTACTTCACTGAGCATATAGTCTCTAGTTGCATCCATGTTGCTGCCAGGGGCATTATTTCATTCTTTTTTCATGGCTGAGTAATATTCCATTGTATATATGTACCGTATCTTCTTTATGCATTCGTCTGTTGGTGGATATTTAAGTTGTTTCCATGTCTTGGCTGTTGTGAATAGTGATGCTGTGAACGCTGCTGTTCTGTGCTGTGCTTAGTGGCATACATCTTTTTGAATTACAGTTTTGTCTGGATATATGTCTGCGGTAGGATTGCTGGATCATATGGTAGCTCTATTTTTAGGTTTCTGAGAAACCTCCGCACTCCTTTCTGTAGTGGCTATCCCAACTTACATCCCTACCAACAGTGTAGGATGGTTCCCCTTTCTCCACACCCTCTCTAGAATTTGTTATTTGGAGACTTGATGGCCATTCTGACAGGCATGAGGTGGTACCTCACTATAATTTTGATTTGCATTTCTTGCTAGTAATCAGTGATGTTGCACATCTTTCCATATTCCTGTTGGCCATATGTATTTCTTCTTCGGAGAAATGTCTCTTTAGGTCTTCTGCCCATTTTTCAATTGGGTGTTTGTTTTACTGTTGTTGGGTTGTATGAGCTATTTGTGTATTTTTAATCTATACTTTTTTCTTGTAGAGAGCTAAATGTTTCTTTGTACACCACTGTTTTATTCTCCAGCTTTAAATGTCTCCATACATTTGTAAAATACTTAAAAAATAACTCTAATATCTATTGTCTCATCTTATTCATACAATTATGGGACAAACAGAACAGAAATAACCCCTCTTTCTAGTATCAGGAATTGAGAGCTAGAAAGCTACGACTTTGTAAGACTGCATTTCAAGTTATTAATAAAGTTGGCACTAGAACCCAAGCACCCTTTCCACTGAGTCACCACAGTCAGTGTTAGTATTATGGACTTGGGCTTTGATTTCATGCAGACTTGATTTCATTAGGATTTTTATTAATTTCTGGCTCTTTTATCTGTGTGATCTAGGGTGAGTAAAATAATATCTCTGGAGCTCATATTTCCTTCTTGGCAAAACAGGGACTTTTCTTACCATGGGGATTTCTTACAATAGAACTTTTTTTACAGGGTTGTTGCGAGGGAGGAAAGAAATAATACATGTGAAACAACTAGTGTTTGACCCATTGTAAATGTTCAATCACAGTTTACAATAATTATTATTGTTCTCTTGTTTCTGAATTAAGGCAGAAATGCCCTTACTATATCTGACTGTTAAATACTGTCAAGGCAATAAGTGTTTAAAGGTCTTAGTTTTGCCAACTCTAAAAAGACGGGATTGGATTAAATTACTTAAACTCCCCCTTTCAACCCCTAAACCATGTTTCTTTATTGCTTCCCAATCAAAGGAAGACATATTTCAAAAATAACAGAGCAAGGTGTTTTGAGGGGTTATTATAGTAGCCAGTGCTGAGCAGACAATGGAATTCTCATAATTACATTACTACTGCTCTTATTAGTAATATCCTCAGGTCATGTTCACTTTTAGGATCATATATGGACTCTGTTTTCAGCTACTTTCTATCCCATTATGTAGAGAAGAAATATTTAAATCACTCATTACAAAAATGAATGAAAAACAACAGATATGAAAAACCTCTCGGTATCGTAAGACTTAACGTGGAGCAATAGCTGCCTCAGTTTCATGCCCAGCAGTTTCCTTGTGAGAATCCAAATGAGTAAGAAAAGCATATATTTCTACCAGACATCTCCAAAGGTCATTATTGAACTCTTTAGGGTACTCTTACTTCAGTTCAGTTCAGTTCTGTTCAGTCACTCAGTTGTGTCTGACTCTTTGCGACCCCATGAATTGCAGCATGCCAGGCCTCCCTGTCCATCACCAACTCCCGGAGTTCACCCAGACTCATGTCCATCGAGTCAGTGATGCCATCCAGCCATCTCATCCTCTGTCGTCCCCTTCTCCTCCTGCCCCCAATCCCTCCCAGCATCAGAGTCTTTTCCAATGAGTCAACTCTTCGCATGAGGTGACCAAAGTACTGGAGTTCCAGCTTTAGCATCATTCCTTCCAAAGAACACCCAGGACTGATCTCCTTCAGAATGGACTGGTTGGATGTCCTTGCAGTCCAAGGGACTCTCAAGAGTCTTCTCCAACACCATAGTTCAAAAGCATTAATTCTTCGGCACTCAGCTTTCTTCACAGTCCAACTCTTTACTTAGGTTCTATTCATAACATTTTAAGAATTATTTTATAAAAAAGTAATCCCTCCATTTAGCAAAATGTGGATCAAATATATTGGAAAGATTATCTCTCATTTAGTGCTAGAAAAAGTACAAGAAGTGTGGATGACATATCCCTCTTCTCTTCTGAAGCCACTGTCCACTCCAATCCCTATCTAAGCCCCATTCTCCCACCTCACTAGGCTCCATATCACCCTCTCTTCTGGGCCCACTCCTTTTGGGCTGGTGCCACCTATTCAAGATGCGAGATATCCTTGTCTGCCTTCTCCTACCTCGAACTCTTCGCAGGCAGCTCTCTTCCCCATAGTGAGAATTAAGGGTATCTCACTTTTTAGGCTACAGTATCTGTTTTATGAGAAGTCAACTAGAAGTTTGGCATGATTTAAAGTATTCAAGTAATTCTCTTGCAATCCAGTGGTTAGGACTCTGTGCTCTCACTGCCATAGGCCCAGGTTTGATCCTTGGTTGGGGAACTAAGATCCCACAGCCTGCAGGGAATAGCCAAGAGAAAAAAAAGTTTTTGGACTTCTTCCCAGCTTTGCTCTTTACCATGGATAAATGGTAGTTTGAATATGTATGATAATGGTTGAAAATGGGTTTTTTGAATATGTAAAACAAATAAATTCTCACAATAACAACTCTAGGAAATGGTTACAATTGGTGTTAGCATCTTAGCCTTGGGGAAACTGAGATTTAGCTTGATCATATTACTCTCCCAAGGCCACACAGCTAAGAAGTATTACAGCTGGGATCTGGGCTAAAAGTTTGATAGAGTCCATGCTTCTAACTGTTATTCTGCTCTCTATTCAGTAATATATTTATAGAAGTCTTACTATGGGCTGACTAAGAATTTTAATACAGTTTTTTACATAATTGTTAAAACTACGTGGGTTCCATCCCTAGGCTGGGAAGATCCTCTGGAAAAGGGCGGGGCAACTGAATCCAATATTCTTGCCTGGCGAATCCCATGGACAGAGGAACCTGGTGTGCCACAGTCCATAGGGTCGCAAAGAGTCTGACATGACTGAACTAACATAGTATATACCCTATACTCTTAATACTATTGAACATTTTCCTTTTCTATAAAATGAGGCTTTGATGCCAGTTATCTGAGCAACCCCATATTGCCCCAGTACTTCATCATGTCTGCATTACAACATGTCAGAATGATCTAGTGGCTTCCATCTTACTCTTCAACTAGATAGTAAGTTTGCTGAGAATGTATCTTATTTACCTTCATGTCTTTGGTACAGAGTAAGCTGCCTGGCACCCAGTAGGCATTCATGAAATATTTGATGAATGAGTGAGTACATAACTCCTTCATATGGCAAATGAGATAGTGTATGTGATCATGCCATGCAACTTAATTGTCATACAAATATAATATATAGTTAATAAAATTTACCTGTTCAACTCTGCTTAATAGGAAGAAAGATGTTTTCCTTTTCCTGGTGATGTGTATTTTTACAGCAGTTTCTTGAATCATTGCCCTTGTCTATGCTACTCTATCAAAGGCAGACTCTTTTCTGAATATTTTCAGGGAAAGAGAAGAATACTTTGTCTTGAAAATCTACACACTATTTAAAAGGCATAACTAATCTAATTTTTAAAAAACATAAGCCTCCCAGTTGTGAATGCTAGTAATGTTAGTTCTTTATTATCTATAGAATAAGCATGATGAATACAGTGCAAATGTATTTGTAGAGAGCTGGGAGAGCCTCGGATGACAAGCAAGTAGACCAGAACAAAGTGTGGCTAATGATTCCCCCTGATGCTTTAAGACGTGCAGAAGATCAATAGATCTGCAGAACAATAATCTTTCCTGAAAGTGTGAACATCCTGGATTTTATTTATTTAAGATTGTTACAACTGAGTTATATTTTTGAGAATCTAATGGAAGGAAATCACATCATCTTTCAGGAAAGCAATCATCTCAGTTGTACTGGTTAAGCTTCATCTGTTAATCCTTTTGACCAATGAAGTAGTTGGTTTATTCTTGGAAACTTTCTGGAGACAATTTGTCCACTATTAGGCCTGGATTTGAAATAGCTGGAGAAAGAAAGGGAAATTCAACAGCTCATCCTGCATCAAAATAATACAAGCGGGTCTTATTTTAATAAAACTCTGGAGCATAGTATCACTTAGTAAGTAGCAGGTACTCAATAAGTGCTCTTTGAATAAATAGATGAAAATCTAACTTTGTGAAATAGATCAATAAAGACGTGTTCATTTGCACTCCCAGATTTATCTGCTTATTTGCTCCAGAATGTTGACTTTAAATATGGATCTGTTACACTAGTATTAAGGAATAAGAAGGTGAGATTTTTCTTTTGAAGTTACGTAGTCCTTTTTCCCACCTACAGGGACATAACTACCACCTTAGCAGCTTCTCACTTTACCTATCATACACATATGATGAAAGAGAGGGCTTCTAGTTCCTTCATTTTCATAAGTACCAATATCTAATGTTTCTAAGAGTAAAAACCTGCCGGACCATCATGATTTATAGATTTAAAATGTGCTGTAATGTATTATGACTTAGAATCCATAGCTTTCCCTCCAACATCTGTATCCTGATTTGTAGTCTAATAAACCTTCTTGCTGCAGATGGCATGTGCATAGTTGTTCTGGGGTGTAATACATCAGCACAGCATTTCTAAACACAGAGCAATAATGTATTCAATTAAGGGAGGAAATAAA
Organism: Bison bison bison; assembly: GCF_000754665.1. Lineage (NCBI taxonomy): Eukaryota > Metazoa > Chordata > Mammalia > Artiodactyla > Bovidae > Bison > Bison bison. The sequence goes on along the minus strand of NW_011494936.1, from coordinate 3,274,725 downwards.
ACATTGAGCCATTTCGTATAATAAATCTTTTACTAAGCTCCCCACATCACATGTTTGCTGAGGAAATAATACATGTCATTCAGACTAAGGGTTATTGTAGACTGCTGAGGGAAACATGAAATTCTGGAGGTTTCAGCAGTCCTGTGAAACCCTGAAACATGGAAAGTGTACAAATTAGAAAAGGATGTAATATGTGACTAATGATACCTCTTGGGATACCTTTGGAACCCATATTTACTGTTATGATCACTAGATTCATTTAAGCTATAGGAGTTGAAAAGCAATACCCTAGTAAGTGAAAAACACCTCTGAGTTCATTAGATGTGGTTGTAATTTAAGCTCTAAAGGCTTTTTTCCTTGCTGTCATTCTTCATATTTCTGGAAATGCGGTACTTGAGCTCCTAATAAAAGTGGCCTACATCATGACCATATAATCTACAGTTCCCGGAAAGCACATTTACACCTCCACATCTGTAGCTAAAGCCAGGACTGAACAGAAACTTAATTCACCCCAGATGTCACTCGAAAGAAAGTTCTGGAGAAAGGCTGCCATGCTTACAATTTTCTAGCCACTGAACATGTCCCAGGCAGTGGTATGAGTATATTCTAACAAGCCTAAATGTGGGAAGCTCTTTTCACATACTATGTATACCACGTGCAAAATTAACTGAATCCCAGAAGTAAACCCCCAATCTCCCTCTTCCATTTGTGGGGAAAACAATGGCTATTTTAATCTTATTTATACAAATGATTCCAGGTCTTTCTGCCTTGAACATCTTAACAAGAAATTTTGCTCTTCTGGCTTGGTAAGACATTCCCATAGTGCTTTAAAGAAGCTTATATGACAGTTTCTTTGAAAAAAAAAAAGTATATGATTTGGGTTGCTAATCACCAGAATAGCATTTTGTGGATCAACATAATAGGCAATTCATTTCCATCTAGTGATCTATTAATCCTCTTCCTTCCTTAGCTTTGGGTTTCCCCAGTCAGTTCTTTTTTTGTTGTTGTTATGGACTAGTTGGTATGGAATCAGTTTCTTCCCATTTTCAGGCAATATGCCTGACCAGAACAACCTTATGGTTGAAAAACCAAAGGATTCTTTGCAGTTGGTGGAAATCAAATCAGGCAAGACTTCAGTCCCAGTGTAATCTATTTATAGTTTATAGTTTTGCCTTTTAAAGTCATGTATTTCTTGGTGCGTTGCTTACAGTTGCTTTTTCCACATGAAGCCCACCAGGTGGGTGGGTGAGTCGACACACAGTTTCCCAGGAGACCCCATTGATGTTGCAACTTCCACGTTGTAGCTCAGACAAGGCCTGCAGGCGCGTTGTGCCCTATGAATACTGGCACTTTCTCTGGAGGAAAATCATTTGCTACTATGTCTGGTCAGACACATAGGTTCTCAGTTGGTGGAACTGCTCATAAAAATTACTATTTAATAAGAACATCCTCAAGATTTATTAAGGGACCAATGTAAAAATGGCTATGTGAAAAATAGTTTTGCACCTTTGCAAAACTGCTGTTAAAGACAATTTTCATTGAATATTTAATAATTAATCAGAGATCCATCCACCTTTAAATTTCTTTTAAAATATGTCTCCTGAAAACCTGGTGTGTGTTTGTCTATTAAACATTGAGATCTATACAACCCATGGGGTCTCTCTTGTCCTTTGATTACAAAGATTAGAGCTAAATTCCATGCTTAGTTATACTGATAATTTTATTCCGGTTTCTTGACACACATTTTCTTTCCCCTTCCTCTGTGGTGGTCTGTGAAATGGTATTGGTGGTCTCTGAACACTTGGATGTGCTTGCAAAAGTGTGTATTGTGTGTGTATGTGTACTTACTGGGTGAAGAGCCCAAAGTTTTCACCAGATTCTCAAGGGTCTGATTACTCAGAAAAAGTTAAGGCCCATAGTACTTTGTGGTGTTTTACATCTTTGGTCTCACCTATAACTATTCTATCTAGATAACAAATACATTTCAATTATAAATAATCTAAGTCTTTGTTTTTTGTTTTTTTTTTGGTGGGGAGAAGGGAAGAAACAGCTAGAAAACAGTAAAAATTATAAATAAAAGCACAAATAAAATAGCACATTTTGTTGTCAAGTACTCAGCCTCTTTGCTAGTAGGTATGATTTTGGGGGGCAATTGTTTTGTGTGTCTGTGGTTTTCAGATAGTGGGCAAAAAAAATAACGCTAGATGATATAGACCTATAAGAAAATGTAATCAGGTGTCATCTCTTTTTATTTTTCTCCCATCTTAAAAAATAAACGGTCTAGACAGGTCTATCTTAAGAGCCCCCTATGGAAAGGGTCTTCTAAATATTATAGGGAGATAGCAATATACATTGAAAATTCCTTCATGGTGTGACATTGACACATATTGACCTTGAGACTGGCAAAGTCCACTATGTTGTACATATTAATGTGGAATTTTTGAGACAGCTCCACAGGAGTTAGCTTGCTAATTTGGAAACTAGACAAATCCAATAAAAGGAAAACTTGTTCAGAGAAAAAGCCTTGATGAGAAAAAAATCTCAGGAGATCAAATAGTAACACCAAACTGTTGGAGGAGCAGATATATTTCCCCTTAGAACAAAATATCTTCCGTCTTACTTTTTCCAAAATAATTTTTTATGAACATACTGTGAATTACATAGGACAACCAACCCTGCTGCTTTGGGAACAAAAAGACAGAACTGACAGATGTAGTTATTTGCTAGGAACAACCATGTGAATTTATAAATATTTTACAAGTGCAGCTTTCAGAAGAGTGACTTTTACTGCCATATTAATGCAACTTGTAAATTTATAGTTTGGGCATTTGTGGGTTATGAATGTCCAGTATTCGAGGCTAGTGCCAAGAACATGGTTTATGTTTGAAATTCTTTTTTTCTCTGAACACAGACTTCTTGGCTTCTAAGGTCTCCGTTATAATTCAGCTACACATGAGGTGCAAGGCTACATAATATATCAGTTCCCACTGCCAATGGCTGGACTCATAAATATACTCATTATAACACACTCCATGTGACAGAATGACACACAAAGCATAAAAATATCTCTAAAGAACAGAGAATTAGTAATTGTAGATTTGTAGTGGCATGATTCCATGCCTCAGGCCAGACCCATAATATGTGACCTAAAGTTATAATTATGTTCCGTAATATAAAGAAAGCGAGAACCATATGTTTGGGGAAATATTATTTTCTAATAGTATACATTAGATCAACATCCTCTTCAGTGTTGTCATATGCTTCAAAGGGTACACTGCTGAAAATACTTTATTCTACTCATCTCTCAGCAGGGGAATCGCAGGGGAAGCAGCACCCTGCCACTCTTTCCTTGTAAATTTGTTAGGTTGCTTTCCCTTGATCAAGCCCAAGGTGAAATAGTCTTTCTAGTTTCCAGACCTGGAGAAAGAGAAACAGATTTCTCTGGGCTTGGGAAAATAAGGCCTGGAATGAAATCTTAAAATGACCAGCCTTTGGCCACATATCAGAGAGTCCTCCTCTTTCAGAATGTTGTAACCTAGGCAGAATTGTTGGCCATTGATGAAACCCAGCCCTATTGCCGACCTGTCTTCCACTGAGTAGCTCTATTGTCTTGAATGTATCAATTCTCAGGGCCACATTTCTTCTGCAAAATCTTCATGATGTACGGTATTATTGTAAAATCCTTCCCAGCTATGGTGATTTTTTTCCTAATGCATGTATGTCAGCATACATAGATACTGATAAATATATTATGCATGTGTGCTAAGTTGCTTCAGTTATGTCCAACTCTTTGTGACCCTATGAACTGCAGGCTGCCATTTGCAATATTAATTGCTTATCAGCATGCATACTTTTCATTCCCTAAAAACCATAGGTGGAAAAGGCTTTTCTTTTTGACACCTTATGTCCATCATTTCTTGCTGTGTATTAAAATTGTGTATTATCCTTAAAAGAGTTAAATGGAAGTCTAACCTTAAATAATGGAGCATTTTATGCTCATACCAAAATCTGTAATTAGTACAGTGAGTAACACTCTGCTGAATTACTGAAGTTAAACAAACAGACAATCCCAATTTATTCCAAGGCTTAATGCTACTGAAGCCTCCAACCTGATTAATCATGTAGCACACAGCAAACTGCCCTTATTGGCTGACCTTAGGCACTTCAATGAAATGGACTACAGCCTGTGAAAAATGATGCACATGCCTAAATTCCATGCAGTAATGATACTAGAAAATACTTTGTTAACAGGTTTTAAAGATGATCTTAGCCTTAAGAGTAAGATTCTGTCAAGAGCAAATCCCTTTCTCTTTCATTGGCTTCTAACCTAAGGAATAGAAGTAGTCGAATGCTTGTTATGATTACCCAGGAAAAATTCAACCTTAAAACTGATTGAATCAATTTCCTTTATGTTATTATCTTCAGTTCAGTTCAGTTCAGTCTCTCAGCTGTGTCCGACTCTTTGTGACTCCATGGACCACAGCACGCCAGGCCTCCCTGTCCATCACCAACTCCTGGAGTTTACTCAGACTCATCTCCGTTGAGTCAGTCATGCCATCCAACCATCTCATCCTCTGTCGTCCCCTTCTCCTCCTGCCCTCAATCTTTCCCAGCATCAGGGTCTTTTCAAATGAGTCAGCTCTTCGCATCAGGTGGCCAAAGTATTGGAGTTTCAGCTTCAACATCAGTCCTTCCAATAAACACCCAGGACTGATCTCCTTTAGGATAGACTGGTTGGATCTCCTTGCAGTCCAAGGGACTCTCAAGAGTATTCTCCAACACCACAGTTCAGAATCATTAATTCTTCAGTGCTCAGCTTTCTTTATAGTCCAAATGTTATTATCATAGACCATAGCAATTAAAAAAACAAAACTCAAGTAGAATGATGGCAGTCCCTGATCTGGACAGTCTCAGGTGTCGCTTGTTTATCTTGTCTTCCTTTCTCCTTAATCTCTATCCTCCCATGAAGGTAAAAACCTAAAATGAAAATAATTAGTTAGTTATTCTTACTTTCTGATACAGCCACATGTTCACATGACAAATGGAGCATGACCATACAAAATGACTAACATGACATCCTTATTGAAAGCTCAATTTACTTAATTTTATATCTTCCAACTATTATGAAAAGGGTTACTCATGCTGCAGAATTAATGGCTGATATGAATTTAGAATTTAAAAAGTGCAAAGGAAAAGAGTTCTTCACCCAGTGTATAGCCAACCTGTGGAATTTACTACTCTGTATCCTGGGTTTGGGTGAACTCTGGGAGTTGGTGATGGACAGGGAGGCCTGGCATGCTGCGATTCATGGGGTCGCAAAGAGTTGGACATGACTGAGTGACTGAACTAAACTGAATTGATCCTGGGAGGTGATAGATTTAGTCAACGTATGAATTAGGAAGATAGATAATTTTATGGCCCAGTTGTAATACTGTGGTTATGAATACTAAGATAAAGGTGATGATATCTTATGTTTCGGGACCCAACTTGATCATCTTTGGAGCTTTGCAGGAGTTCTCTTATTTCCTTAAGATGCTCTGAGCAAGTGATTTGATTCATTTTGAAATTTTACCTCTGCTTGGCAGTACTGAATACTGTTGTGAACAGGATACTACATTAGGTCACATTTTCTGTTTGTTTTTTGGCAATGAAAACCACAAGTGTCTGTTAATATGATAACAAAGAATAGTGAAACAACAAAATAATTTCTTCCTCCATACAATGAATATATTGATTGAGGGCCTAACAGGAAACTTTGTCATTCTTTTGAGTGTTTGGATACAGCGATGAGAAAAACAGAGGAAAACGTCTGCTTTTATGAAACTTACATTCTAATAGGGAGTGGGAGATAGTAAGCTGAACAAGTGAGTTATATAGTACCTTTGAAAATTTTAAGTATGGAGAAAAATAAGCAGGGAAGGGAAAAGGAAATAACTTATATTTTAATTAGAGTGCTCAGGAAGGGCATCACCAAAAGGGGACATTGAAAGCATGGGAATGTGTGAGAGAAGAGTGTTCCAGACAGACAGAAGAGCAAGTAGAAAGGTCCTGAGGCCTGTTGAAAGTAATCTATTAATTAAAATATATCCTTTTTTTTAAAGAAGGTGTTTTTTTTTTTTTTTTGACATGGACCATTTTTAAAGCCTTTATTGAATTTGTTACAGCATTGTTTCTGTTTTATGGGTTTTGGTCTTTTAGCCATGAGGCCTGTGGGACTTTAGCTCCCCAGCCTACACCCCCTGCACTGGGAGGCCAGATCAACATGATTTACTTTTTTTCCTCAGTGGCCCTTTGAAGTGTACAATAGAAGTGACTTTGAACAAATTCAGTTCAGTTCAGTTCAGTCACTCAGTCGTGTCCGACTCTTTGCAACCCCATGAATCGCAGCACGCCAGGCCTCTCTGTCCATCACCAACTCCCGGACTTCACTCAAACTCACGTCCGTTGAGTCGGTGATGCCATCCAGCCATCTCATCCTCTGTCGTCCCCTTCTCCTCCTGCCCCCAATCCCTCCCAGCATTAGGGTCTTTTCCAATGGGTCAACTCTTTGTATGAGGTGGCCAAAGTACTGGAGTTTCAGCTTTAGCATCAGTCCTTCCAAAGAACACCCAGGGCTGATCTCCTTCAGAATGGACTGGTTGGATCTCCTTGCAGTCCAAGAGACTCTCAAGAGTCTTCTCCAACACCACAGTTCAAAAGCATCAATTCTTCGGCACTCAGCTTTCTTCATAGTCCAACACTCACATCCATACATGACCACTGGAAAAACCATAGCCTTGACTAGACAGACCTTTGTTGGCAAAGTAATGTCTGTGCTTTTGAAAATGCTATCCAGGTTGGTCACAACTTTCCTTCAAGGAGTAAACGTCTTTTAATTTCATGGCTGCAGTCACCATCTACAGTGATCTTGGAGCCCAGAAAAACAAAGTCTGACACTGTTTCCACTGTTTCCCCATCTATTTGTCATGAAGTGATGGGACCAGATGCCATGATCTTCGTTTTCTGAATGTTGAGCTTTAAGCCCACTTCTTCACTCTCCTCTTTCACTTTCATCAAGAGGCTCTTCACTTTTATGGCAGAAATTCCTCATCACTTTCTGCCATAAGGGTGGTATCATCTGCATATCTGAGGTGATTGATATTTCTCCCAGCAATCTTGATTCCAGCTTGTGCTTCTTCTAACCCAGCGTTTCTCATGATGTACTGTGCGTATAAGTTAAATAAGCAGGGTGACAATATACAGCCTTGTCGCACTCCTTTTCCTATTTGGAACCAGTCTGTTGTTCCATGTCCAGTTCTAACTGTTGCTTCCTGACCTGCATATAGGTTTCTCAAGGGGCAGGTCAGGTGGTCTGCTACTCCCATCTCTTTCAGAATTTTCCACAATTTATTGTGATCCACACAGTCAAAGGCTTTGGCATAGTC
>NW_011494936.1:3262694-3267201 GCF_000754665.1 Bison bison bison | reverse complement strand
CATAGTCAATAAAGCAGAAATAGATGTTTTTCTGGAACTCTCTTGCTTTTTTGATGATCCAACAGATGTTGGCAATTTGATCTCTGGTTCCTCTGCCTTTTCTAAAACCAGCTTGAACATTGGGAAGTTGATGGTTCCTGTACTATTGAAGCCTGGCTTAGACAATTTAGAGCATCGTTTTGGTAAAGTGTAATGAGTGCAACTGTGCAGTAATTTGAGCATTCTTTGGCCTTGCCTTTCTTTGGGATTGGAATGAAAACTGAGCTTTTTGAGTCCTGTGGCCACTGCTGAGTTTTCCAAGTTTGCTGGCATATTGAGTGCAGCCCTTTCACAGCATCATCTTTTAGGATTTGAAATAGCTCAACTGGAATTCCATCATCTCCACTAGCTTTATTCATAGTGATGCTTCCTAAGGCCTACTTGACTTTACATTCCAGGATGTCTGGCTCTGTGTGAGTGATCACACCATCCTGGTTATGTGGGTCGTGAAGATCTTTTTTGTATAATTCTTCTGTGTATTCTTACCACCTCTTCTTAATGTCTTCTGCTTCTGTTAGGTCCCTACCATTTCTGTCCTTTGTTGTGACCATCTTTGCCTGAAATATTACCTTGGTATCTCTAATTTTCTTGAAGAGATCTCTAGTCTTTCCCATTCTATTGTTTTCCTCTATTTCTTTGCACTGATCACTGAGGAAGGCTTTCTTATCTCTCCTTGCTATTCTTTGGAACTCTACATTCAAATGGGTATATCTTTCCTTTTCTCCTTTGCTTTTGGCTTCTCTTCTCTTCACAGCTATTTGTAAGGCCTCCTCAGACAACCATTTTGCCTTTTGCATTTCTTTTTCTTGGGAATGGTCTTGAGCACTCCCTCCTATATAATGTCATGAACCTCTGTCCATAGTTCTTCAGGCACTCTGTCTATCAGATCTAATCCCTTAAGTCTATTTCTCATTTCCACTGTATAATCGTAAGGGATATGATTTAGGTCATATCTGAATGGTCTAGTGGTTTTCCCTACTTTCTTCAATTTAAGTCTGAATTTGTCAATAAGGTGTTCATGATCTGAGCCACAGTCAGCTCCTGGTTTTGTTTTTGCTGACTGTATATAGCTTCTCCATTTTTGGCTACAAAGAATATAATCAATCTGATTTTGGTATTGACCATCTGGTGCAAGTGTAGAGTCTTCTCTTGTGTTGTTGGAAGAGGATGTTTGCTATGACCAGTGAATTTTCTTGGCAAGACTCTATTAGCCTTTGCTCTGCTTCGTTCATACTCTACATCCAAGGGCAGAGAAGCCTCAGCAAGATGGTAGGCGCTGGAGTGGCAGCTGCGTGGTGCTGGAGCAACTTTGAGGAGATACCCCACATCCAAGGGCAAAGGAGAAGCCCCAGAAAGATGGTAGTAGGGGCAAAATCACCTTTAGAATCAAACCCCCTACCCACCAGAGATGCTCAGAGGGCTCAAGCATAACTCGTGTGCACCAGGACCCAGAAACCCCACAGAGACTGAGACAGAACTATGTCTGAGTGTCTCCTGAGGAGGTGCAGGTCAGCAGTGGACTGCCGCAGGGGGAGGGGCAGGGGCAGGGGCTCTGGGAGCAGCAGACCTGGGTATCGCATAAGCCGTCTTGGAGGAGATTGCCATTAACCCCACCATAGAGCCAACAGAACTTACACAGGAGTGGGGAAACAGACTCTTGGAGGGCACAAACAGAACTGTGTGTGCTCTGGGTCAGAAACAGGACCCAGCAGAAAGGAACAATCTACCATACTCTTCTTTTCATATAAATTTCTCTCATGTTTATTTTAGTAATGAGAAGACTTGGCTTTGTTGGCAAGCTTGATCGGTTGGCTTACCAATCACTGTCTTTCTTATGCTACATGATCAAGACTGTAAAAATTTACTACGACCATGTGTAATAGTCATTCAGTTGAAATATGTTTCTTTGGATCTTGTTAGGTGGAACTCTTCCCAGTTTCTGTTTGAGAATTCCATATTTAAAAATGTTTCGTTATTCCTCACTGTTTGAGATATAGCCGATTAAAACTGCCATACTCTGGGGGGCATGGTTTACCATTCATGAGCTTTTGTACTCCTTATTTTATCATTAGGGAGCTGGCGGTTTCCGTGAAACTTACTTTGCCCTTAAGAAAATGAATATCAAATACAGTTATGATATCTTTCACGGATTTTATATTGTAGTAGTAGGTTATATGAAACAAACTTTTAAAAAAGCTGCTTTCTCTGCATCAGGATTAGTGGTTCCAAAGGAAAGAGAGAGTTTGCTAGAGATCAGATTTGGGAGTGAGAAATGGAATAATGTTTTGTAGAAAGCATCTACTTAAGGCATCTATACTCTTAAACCCATCAATGAAGTCATTTATTTCTCTCATAAATTGTAATGATGGCACAGTTGCACATAATGATTTGTAATTTCCCTTGGTCAGCAAAGAGAAAAATGAAAGAAGTGAACAAGCACTTGAGTCTAGTAATATGCACCCAGTATTTCTTAATAGCCCCTGAGGTGGCAAACCTACATGGTCTTGCTTTCTGAAAATCATGGCAATATTTGAGGGGACGAGTTTCCAGTCATGAGTGAGACAAATAATGAGCTAATTTCTTCTGTCCTGTATAACCTGAAGCATTAGCCACGGTTCCCTGCAACTGGTGGGCAAACCTGTAACAGAAAACTCATTGTATTTCTATTCTTAGTCCATTTCCTATTTTCATTGTGTAAAAATTTATTAACATGCTTATAAACTAAACCATGTTTATTAACTAAAAACTGAAGCCAAAACATTGCCTTTGTTCCACTAAACTCCATATCTTGTCCTTTCATGATAATTTTTCTATTCCCCTCCCTCAGAACTGAGGAGTTTGTGTTATATATAATAAATAAATAAACTTTACTTGAAAGTGTCTGTTTTAAATCAAGATGCATTTTTAGATACATGTTATTAGGAACAGTAGGTAAAAATATCAACTTATCTACCTGAAAGAATTATTTTGTGAACTGGTTACTGGGACTAATGTATAATAAACACACTATCATCTTAAGGGTAAACTCTCTTTCCCTGAGTGGTTAATTACCAGTCAGATATTTTTTTTTACTTCTTATCAGGTCCATCATACTATCCCCATTACTTGACTGTCTGATGCCTGTGCTCTGAAATACTTAAATCGCCTCCTAACTGGTCTTTCTTGCTGCACTCTCTAACTGCCACCAATTTGTTTTATTCTTTGCCATTAGAGTGATTTTCCTTAAGCTCTCATTCCCTGGTTTAGAAACATTAACTGTTTCCTCATGGCCTACTTAAGGAAACACTTGATATAAGGAAAAATTGTCTGATTTTAAGTAGACAGAATCTGAGGATCCTATATCATTGTAATCTGGAAAACCTAGGACTGCTCCAGGTCTACTCTGCAATTTGGATTCAATGAATATTTATTAGGAGGCTTTTATGTGCCAGACATGTGCGCATACCATTGTTTTGTGATCCTCAAAATGATGGTGTTGGCTATAACCAAAGCCCGTTTTCAGACAAGGAAGTTGGGCTCAGAAAAATATATATACCCCAAGCTTCATGACTGGTCAGAGTGGAGCCGGAGTTTGAATAGCATTCTCCTAAATCTGCAATCTGCGTTCTTCCCCCTTTTCTGCAGCTCTGGCAGAAGTTCGTCATAAGGCTGTTTTGGTCCATCACAGACCATCAGACTTCCTGTGGTTCTCTTAGGTGATCTGTATACCAGGATGACTTTGGGAGCTGACAGCATAATAAATGAACTTTTTAGAATAACAGGGTTTTAGGGATTTACTTTCATATACTCTAGACTCTGAACTGTTCTTTCTCATTGGATCAGAACTGTATATTGCATGATGGCAAAGAGGAATTTTCTTCTTGACACTGTGTTTTATTCTGGGTAGTTTTCATGTGATGTGATAATGAGGATTAACTTGCAGTAATACTGATCATAAAGCAGTTTATAAGGTCAGAGTTCAATTCACATTCTTTAATGCATTCAATATGTGTTGCTAATGATCCCAAAAGCAGATCAAGCCATGTATTCAGCAAATATTTCCTGGTATTACAGTTTAGCTTAAGTTAAGGGTTACTAAGACATTTGAGAGATTTTATTGTGTTTTGGGTCTACAGAAATAATAAAAATAGCCTTTAAAGACTTTAGTTAATTATAAGAGATCCTTTTTCCTGCTACCTCCCAAATGGTCATGTCTTAGGGAATAAATATTTCGTGAAGAACTCTGCAAAAAAAAAATAGAGAACACTTGACCATAGAAATATCGAATACTAATAAGAAACACAGAGGCATTTTAGGTGCACTACAAAAATATGTAGCTTGTTGAAGCCAAATTTCAAGTATATTTAATTTCTAGACTCCTACACTATAGTTTACTTTGGCCACCTGATGTGAAGAACTGACTCATTTGAAAAGACCCTGATGCTGGGAAAGATTGAAGGTGGGAGGAGAAGGGGACAACAGAGGATGA
>NW_011494936.1:3262041-3262594 GCF_000754665.1 Bison bison bison | reverse complement strand
TTGGCCCAGGCAAGTCCAATCTTCCACTCGAGTTGCGAAGGAAGCTGGGGATTGCTCTCGAGTGACTGCAGGGCCAAGAGACCTCATCTAGGCTTGTGTCCAGAAGCCAATGTTCCTCTCCAGGGGCGACAGGGATCTCGGGGTTGCATTCCAATCGCACCCGGGGAGACAGGCATTCATCTCGAGTGGAAGCAAAGAACCCCGCTCTGCTCTCGAATCGCGACGGGTATCTCTTGGAGCTCACTGGATGGACTCAAGGAAGTCAAGCCTCCTGAGGCGTTTGGAGAGAGGTCGCGAGATTGGTCTCCAGGCCATGCAGGAGAAGAAGGCCCTCCTCTCTCGATGACGGGGGAATCTCGGGGTTGTTCTCGAGCGGCGGCCCGAGTGTGCGGTTTCTCACGAGGTACCACGGCGAGGTCAGTGAGCCTCTCGTGGGGCGCCAGGGAAGTCGGGTCTCCATGCGAGTGGCGAGGGGGAGCGCGTCACTGCTCCCGAGCCTTGGTAGGGGAATCTGGCCTCGAGACGCGTTGAAGAAGGTCTCTCGAGGTCTTTC
>NW_011494936.1:3250275-3261941 GCF_000754665.1 Bison bison bison | reverse complement strand
GCCACCTGATGTGAAGAACTGACTCATTTGAAAAGACCCTGATGCTGGGAAAGATTGAAGGTGGGAGGAGAAGGGGACAACAGAGGATGAGATGGTTGGATGGCATCACCGACTCAATGGAGATGAGTTTGAGTAAACTCTGGGAGTTGGTGATGGACAAGGAGGCCTGGCATGCTGCAGTCCATGGGGTCTCAAAGAGTCAGACACAACTGAGTGACTGAACTGAACTGAACTGAATACTATAGTTGGATTTGAATTCTATATTCCCAAGCCAAAATTTTTTATAGGAAATTCTTTTAAATTCATATATTCATCCAAATATTGCTCCTATATATTTTGGATATCTCTCTCTCAAGAACTGAAAAGGTCTGAATTTTATCCTACTTGGAAATTGACAATTGAGTCTGCCAGTTTCATGGGTACTGGCAGAAGATATGATATTCCTGGGTCAGAAACCAAGGACAATTTATGACTCATAGCACTAGCAGTAGCCAGAGTACAGCATTTGTGTCTGTTGCCTGAGCCTTGACTCTTGCTGGGCAATGTGAAGAGGATCAGGTGATATCTACACATGCAATGAGAAGTATCCTGAGTTTAGGAACCCAAACTGTTTACAATGGTAGTAGGCATGTCTGCCTTTTCCTCCAGGAGACATTATTTCTGTCTTCCAGGGCTGAAAGCAAATCTGCCCTTTGCTTCAGAGTGATATGTGATCTATATCTCCCATGGATATTTGCTGAACATACCTTCTGAAAAATGTAGTTGGGAACAAAGGCAGTCAGTGCTTCTACTTATAAGGCAGGTAGAAATGTGAGAGACCCATGGAGAACTGCCTTCCAAAGCTTACTTTCTGGAGTCCCCAGAAACTTCAGGGCATGCTACCAGCTTGGCACATTGGATAGAATTAGAAGTTGTGCCCTGTGATTTGAGGGATCCTGTCTCTCAAATAGGGCTTCCCTGGTGGCTCAGTGGTAAAGAATTCGCCTGTAATACAGGAGCTGCAGGAGACATGGTTTGATCCCTGGGTCAGGAAGATGCCCTGGAGGAGGGCATGGCAACCCACTCTACTATTCTTGCTTGGCGAATTCCATGGACAAAGGAGCCTGGTGGGCCACAGTCCATGGGGTCACAAAGAGTCAGACACAACTGAAGCGACTTGACATGCACACATGCATGTCCCTCAAATAAAGTATGTATCATTATTGTTTTACCATTATAACTTCACTCCTTTGACTCAAACTTTAGGTATACAAAGGAGCCCTTTATCTAATTTCAAATACTTGGAAGTAGTTCCATTTTCTCCCTCCATACTTTACTAAATGAAGACTGGGTATTCTAGGGGATAAATATTCCTGGGTTTAGAATTAGAGAGATGTGATCTTGAGACCTGGTTTTACCATTGACTAACTACACTGGCCCTCAGTTTCTCTACTAAATATTGAAAACTAGAAAACAGTGGAGAAATGTCATAAAAATTCTGAGAGAAAATGCTCACCAAACGAAAGTTCTATAGCCTTGTAAACATGAGGGTAAATGCATTAACAGGTATGTGAAGTCTCCACAGAATTACTGCCACTGTACCTTAAAAAAAAAAAAAAAAAAAAAAGAAGCTCCATGAAAGAATAAGTAAAATAAGAGAGAGGAAGGGCATAGAAAAAAAAAAAAAAGAGATGAATTTAATGACACAGGAGGGAGGCAAAGAGAATTCTCTGGATGATGGCACAGGGAAGCCCCAGTGCTACGTGTCCAGCAGTCTCAAAAACAATTAGTCTAGATTATAGTGAAATAACAGAGGAGTCTATAGGGAGGTCTCCAAGAAGCAAATTAAACTCACAGCTTACATGAGGTGTTTGACTACACTGAGAGGAATTTTCAGTTCTAATGGAGTGTTTGAGAATGAGCTGTTGATAGGTATACAGAAAAGTAAGCAACCAAAAACAGAGGAAAGTATAAACATTTAGGAAATAAAATGTTGATCAAGAACTATAATCATATTACATGACTGAGATGTGAACAATATTAATCGATGCATAATTAGGTAAGCTTCAATTATAGATTTAACCTAAAAGTATGTTGTGCTTGGGAGAAGGCAATGGCACCCCACTCCAGTACTCTTGCCTGGAAAATCCCATGGACGGAGGAGCCTAGTAGGCTGCAGTCAATGGAGTTTGCTAAGAGTCGGACACGACTGAGCAACTTCACTTTCACTTTTCACTTTCATGCATTGGAAGAGGAAATGGCAACCCACTCCAGCGTTCTTGCCTGGAGAATCCCAGGGACGGCGGGGCCTGGTGGGCTGCCGTCTATGGGATTGCACAGAGTTGGACACGACTGAAGCGACTTAGCAGCAGCAGCAGCAGCAGCATGTTGTACTTATGTTGGGAAGATGGCAGAGAGGAAATACATGTATATTTGGGAGGGGTGCGTGGGATATGTTGACAGGTAATTTCTCCTACAGAAGGAAGCAAATAATGTTTAAGTTTTAAAAATCAAGAAATAACTGTATAAACACATTTTTTTAATAAAGTTGATGTAAACACCAAAAGAAGTGGCTAAAAGAACTGAAAGCGGTTACCACAAGGAAACAGAAGTAGGGATTGGGAAAGAGTGGGCTAGAGGACTGCTTTTTGTCATGTTTTACTTTTAAAATGATGTGTGTGAATTACTTTGATCAAAATTAAATTTAACTTTAAAACATAATGCATTGATTGGCCCATTGCCAGTTAAATGTTTAGCAGAGATTAGTTAAACTAGAAATGGGATGGACCTTGTGGAATAAAGGCACATACCCCAGAAAGCAGAAGGTGATGCTATTAGGAGAGGTGAGATTTATATTTCTAGTTCTTTTGCATTTTTTTCTAGGGCCAGTCTTGGCTACATCTTTGATCTCACATCATAAACTGTGTTAGAGCATTAATCACACTGAGAAACTGTACTAACTTCTATGGGACTAAGGTCTGTATAACAAGTCACTTCTCTAGCACACTAAATGCTCTTTTCTCAGCCTGGGTGAGTTAATGCGTCTTTGCTGAGTGTCTCACTCAGTATCCAGGGATGCTTTGACTCACTGGAGGAATACTGCTGCATTGCTTATTGAATACATGTATCGGCAGGAGATGTTTCTGTAGGTCTGTTGAATTTAAATTACCAGTCTCCTGGGTAAAGATGATGTTCAATTCAACATTCTGAATTGCATCTAGCAATTGTTATTGCTCAATAAACATTATAGTAGTAATGCTTGGAGGGCTGGGATACTTGCAGCTTAGATAAAACCGTTGCCAGATGTCTGGAAATGAGCTCAAACTGTGGTCGTATTTCTAGCTGACTCTCAAGTGCTGAGCCTGTGTTAGGCAGCTCATTGTTTAGGGCTTCTACCGCTTTACATCTCAGGACGGTTCAGCTGATGTGGGTCTCAGAGCTCTGAGATAGCCACAGTTTTTGCTCTATGGATTATATGCAGTTTTTGTAATCTGTACTAATGAGCTGGGGACGTGGGTAGTAGGAAAGAAAAGAGTGGTGTAAGAAAACTATACTCTATTAAGTGTTGTCAGACTTCCGCATCCTCTTTTCTGTTAATTCATTAAGGAATTTGAGCAGCTATTATGCACAAAACACAATGCTAGACTGGAACTACACAGCTGCAAAGACACAACCCCACATTTCAAGAAGTGTACAGTTTTAATGGAGAGACAGAGTTATGAATGCTAATTATAGTATCAGTCAGAATGTTCAAAAAGAGCGTGTCTCTAGGGTTAGAAGAGCTGGATTCCAGTTCCCCACTTGCTAACTGCCTGGCTTTAAACAAGTTAACCTTGTAGAGGCCTCTATAAGGTAGGATAATAATGCATGCTAAGTTGCTTCAGTTGTGTCCAGAATACTGGCGTGAGTTGCCATGCCCTCATCCAGGGGATCTTCCCGAGACAGGTGTCTCTTACATCTCCTGCATTGGCAGGTGGATTCTTTACCACAAGCACCACCTGGGAAACTGATGATTAAATGATTTACTGCTTGCTTAGCAAAGTGTCTGGCACATAGGGAGGTCTCGATAGTAATATTTAAAATTTTATTATAAAGAAGCAAAATGTCAGCTCAGTGGTTAAGAATCTGCCTGCCGTGCAATCTCTGGGTTGGAAAGATCCCCTGGAGGAGGGCATGGCAATCCTCTTTAGTATTTTTGCTTGGAGAATCCCATGGACAGAGGAGCCTGGCAGGCTACAGTCACAAAGAGTCAGACACGACTAAAATGACTGAGCACGCAAAATGTCATGGAAGCAAGGTGGAAGGAGTTCCTATTGGGATAATTTACTAAGAAAGTGGCAACTGAGCTGAGCACAAGAGGATGAAAGGGAAGAAGGAACAGATGGAAGGGGATAGTATTTCAGCATTTGGACAATCAGGAAACGGTGTGAACAATGACACAGAGATCCTAATATTTTTAACTTATTTAGGAATCAGGTTTTCTTGGGGCATTTGTAGTGAGAGGCAATACTGGAAAGTGAAATAAATCTAGATTGGGCTGTACCTGGAATGCCATAGGAAAGGGATTCAAATTGTATGCTGTTGGTAGAGAGAGAAGACGTTGTTAGTCGTTACCTAGTTGGAAGAAGAGAAGGGCACTTGTGAGCTTCTCTGTGGACATTGGGAATGTGGGAAAAACCATGGATACCACTAACTGCCTGGGAGGATTGTCCGGCCGTTAGCTAAGGTGCAACCCAAGAGGAACATCTGGTTTATAAGGAAAATAATGACTTCTGTTTTTGAAACTGGTGGTTGTTTTGTCCTCAAACTTTTTAAAAAATTATTTTCTCAAGAAAAGATTGCTTAAATCAATGATTATATAGTAGCTGAAGTTTTGTGTAGCCTCAGAGGCAATAACATATGAATAATTTGACTTTGAAGTGGCCCATGTGCCATGCCAGGAAGTCATATAATGTGTAATGAATTATGTTACATGCTTTCAGCACAAGAATCCATTAGCAATATTAACATTAGATACTCTCTGCAGCTCCCAACATCCCCTCACACTTTAGCAGGAAGTATAGCATCTAAGATATGACTGCTGATCATTTAGCAGGAAGAATATCTCTTCACAGTTGTGTTCATTTAGCTTTACATTTGCTAGAGTTACCTCCAATACATATTTAAAGAATTTGTTGTTGGCTTATCTATAATGCAGGCATCAAGAGCTGTTGTTACACATTCACATAACGCTAAATTTGGTTGAATGTCAGCGAACTGAATTTAAAATAAGATCTCCCTCTTGGCTGGCAGCACTTTTATTCTCATCCATGGATTTACCCTTGGGTTGTACCCTTGAATTCAGCGGATATTGTACTCAGGCTGCAAGATAGGGAAATAACAATTCACTTAAAATTCTTTTTGAATTTTATTATTATGAATTTTAAATTCATTATTATGGCCCCAGTTGGTGATTTCTGTTAGTACCATCAGCTGTGACCTAGAACTCTGAGGGCTAAAAAAAGACAAGCTGGCCAGGAGTTTGGATGAAGGGATTTAATGGATCTGAGTGGTACACTATTCCGTTTGAGAAGCATTTGCCTGCACCTTGAATCAGTCCTCCAAGATTAAATGAGTTTAGATAACAATCAAATATTTCCCCATTAGCTTGCAAAACAGCTTCCTTCCCACCTGGTGTTTTCTAAGGTTAATAAGAAAATGTCAGAGGCCTATATCTGGTAATTGTCAATTATCTTTTGTTTCCCTGCTGGGCCCTTTCAACACTAGAGTTACTTCAGTGTTTGCCATTCATTCATTCATTCAACATTTTTTGTCCTCTTCCTGTGAAGCAGGCACTGTGATAGATACTATAAACCAGTTTCTGAGGATACAGAGTTTAAAATGATATCTGCTCTCATGGAACTTAAATTCTTCTGGGCGAAGGCAAATGATAAAATCAAATAAATGCTTT
Organism: Bison bison bison; assembly: GCF_000754665.1. Classification (NCBI taxonomy): domain Eukaryota; kingdom Metazoa; phylum Chordata; class Mammalia; order Artiodactyla; family Bovidae; genus Bison; species Bison bison. The sequence continues at coordinate 3,256,012 of NW_011494936.1, read as the reverse complement.
TAAAGACTATGAAAAAAATAAAGTAAGAGTGATTGGATAAGAGGCTGCTTTAGATAGGGAAGTTCACAAATGGCATTGTCCTAGGTGGCAACATTTGAGTAGAGACCTGAATAAGACCTCTCTTAAGAGCCAGTTATATGAGCATTTGTGCTAGTAGGTGCTAAGTTGCTTCAGTTGTGTCTGACTCTTTGCAATCCCATGTACTGTAGCCTGCCAGGTTCCTCTGTTCATGGGATTCTCCAGACAAGAATGCTGGAATGGGTTGCCACGCTCTCCTCCAGGGGATCTTTCTGACGCAGGGGTCAGGGGTCAAACCACTGTCTCTTATGCCTCCTGCACTGGGAGGCAGGTTCTTTACCACCAGCATCACCTGTGAATTTGGGAAAATATAAAACTTAATTTGGTGACAAGAGCGGTATCTGCTTGGTTAAGAAGCAGTGCACCATCGATTTAAGGAACTAGTTACTAGATAAGGATGGGTAGAGAGCTTGCAGTTAATACACGTTTCCCCGGTGGCTCAGCAGTAAAGAATCCGCCTGCAGTGCAGAATACACAGGAGACACAGGTTCGATCCTGGGTCGTGAAGGTCTCCTGGAGGAGGAAATGGCAACCCACTCCAGTATTCTTGCCTGGGAAATCCCATGGACAGAGGAGCCTGACAGGTTACAGTCCATGATGTCTGAGTCAGACATGACTGAGCATGAGTGCGTGTGTGTGTGTGTGTGTGAAAAATAAACTACCTGCAGGCAACTGTTTCCATGCCCTCAGGGAAAATATGGAGTAGTGAAGCAAAACACATCCCTTTCTCCTATTCTTAGTCATAGAGTTTCCAGGTAGAAACATAGTCTGGAACCAGCATATCAGTTCCAAATATGATATCAGTTCCAGAACCAGCTTATCATTCCATTTGCATGGCTTATATTTGGACTGTAATACGAGAGAGAGATAAACTGCAATCTTGTTTAATTTACCAATATGTTGAATCTTGTTATAAATATGATCTATAAGCTAATATAGGTTAAAATAATGCATGGGGTAAAGATAAGATTGAAAGACACCTAGAGGAAAGGAAAAAAACCTACTTGTCATCCAACTTTTAACATACAACTATCTTAAAACTTGTATATTATCTTCCGAGGATCATCTGCATGCACATTTTAACACATTTCCAGCTTGTGCTTCATCCAGCCCAACATTTCTCATGATGTACTCTGCATAGAAGTTAAATAAGCAGGGTGACAATATACAGCCTGGATGTACCCCTTTTCCTATTTGGAACCAGTTTGTTGTTCCATGTCCAGTTCTAACTGTTGCTTCTTGACCTGCATACAGATTTCTCAAGAGGCAGGTCAGGTGGTCTGGTATTCCCATCTCTTGAAGAATTTTCCATAGTTTATTGTGATCCACACAGTCAAAGGCTTTGGCATAGTCAATAAAGCAGAAATAGATGTTTTTTTGGAACTCTCCTGCTTTTCTGATGATCCAGCGGATGTTGGCAATTTGATCTCTGGTTCCTCTGCCTTTTCTAAAACCAGCTTAACCATCTGGAATTTCATGGTTCACGTATTGTTGAAGCCTGGCTTGGAGAATTTTGAGCATTACTTTCCTAGCATGTGAGATGAATGCAACTGTGCGGTAGTTTGAGCATTCTTTGGCATTGCCTTTCTTTGGAATTGGAATGAAAACTGACCTTTTCCAGTCCCGTGGCCACTGCTGAGTTTTCCAAATTTGCTGGCATATTGAGTGCAGCGCTTTCACAGCATCATCGTTTAGGATTTGAGATAGCTCAACTGGAATTCCATCACCTCCACTAGCTTTATTTGTAGTGATGCTTCCTAAGGCCCACTTGACTTCACATTCCAGGATGTCTGGCTCTAGATGAGTGATCTCACCATTGTGATTATCTGGGTCGTGAAGATCTTTTTTGTACAGTTCTTCTGTGTATTCTTGCCACCTCTTCTTAATATCTTCTGCTTCTCTTAGATCCATACCATTTCTGTTCTTTATTGAGCCCATCTTTGCATGAAATGTTCCCTTGGTATCTCTAATTTTCTTGAAGCGATCTCTAGTCTTTCCCATTCTATTGTTTTCCTTTATTTCTTTGCACTGATCACTGAGGAAGGCTTTCTTATCTCTCCTTGTTAGTCTTTGGAACTCTGTATTCAAATGGGTATATATTTCCTTTTCTCCTTTGCCTTTCATTTCTCTCCTTTTCACAGCTATTTGTAAGGCCTTCTCAGACAGCCATTTTGCTTTTTTGCATTTCTTTTTCTTGGGGATGGTCTTGATTCCTGTCTCCTGTACAATGTCACGAACCTCCGTCCATAGTTCATCAGGCACCCTGTCTATCAGATCTAGTCCCTTAAATCTATTTCTCACTTCCACTGTATAATTGTAAGGGATATGATTTAGATCATACCTGAGTGGTCTAGTGGTTTCCCCTACTTTCTTCAATTTAAGTCTCAATTTGGCAATAAGGAGTTCATGATCTGAGCCACAGTCAGCTCCCAGTCTTGTTTTTGTTAACTGTATAGAGCTTCTCCATCTTTGGCTGCGAAGAATATAACCAATCTGATTTCAGTGTTGGCCATCTGGTGATGTCCATGTATAGAGTCTTCTCTTGTGTTGTTGGAAGAGGGTGTTTGCTATGACCAGTGCATTCCCTTGGCAAAACTCTATTAGCCTTTGCCCTGCTTCATTCTGTATTCCAAGGCCAAATTTGCCTGTTACTCCAGGTGTTTCTTGACTTGCTACTTTTGCATTTCAGTCCCCGATAATGAAAAGGATATCTATTTTGGGTGTTAGTTCTAAAAGGTCTTGTAGGTCTTCATAGAACCTTTCAACTTCAGCTTCTTCAGCATTACTGGTTGGGGCATAGACTTGGATTCCTGTGATATTGAATGGTTTGCCTTGGAAATGAACAGAGATCATTCTGTCATTTTTGAGGTTGCATCCAACTACTGCATTTTGGACTCTTTTGTTGACTATGATGGCTACTCCATTTCTTCTAAGGGATTCTTGCCCATAGTAGTAGATATAATGGTCATCTGAGTTAAATTCACCCATTCCATTTTGGTTCACTGATTCCTAAAATGTCGATGTTCACTCTTACCGTCTCCCGTTTGACCACTTCCAATTTGCCTTGATTCGTGCACCTAACATTCCAGGTTCCTATGCAATATTGTTCTTCACGTCAGACTTTACTTCCGTTACCAGGCACATCCACAACTGGGTGTTGTTTTTGCTTTGGCTCCCTCTATTCATTCTTTCTGGACTTATTTCTCCACTGATCTCCAGTAGCATATTGGGCACCTACCGACCTGGGGATTTCATCTTTCAGTGTCTTATCTTTTTGCCTTTTCGTACTGTTCATGGGGTTCTCAAGGCAAGAATACTGAAGTGGTTTGCCATTCCTTTCTCCAGTGGACCACATTTTGCTGGCATTGTTATTATTGTTATTAGAATTGGACTCCATTTTCTATCCCTAGAGATGGGAAAGTCAAGAATAAGATCTGGTTTGAAATGGCAGCTGGGGCAAGTTGCAGGACAATGATTCAAACAAACTTTAATGAGCTGTATGCAATCAATACTCGTGTGCCATTTGTAAGACATCTAGTTGTTGATTGGGAAATTTGTAAATTGTGTTCATTCTTCAGATATTCTAGGCTAGAGTGCCAGCTCAACCTCCTTGTGTTCATCTTTAACCATGTCTCCTTTCCCTTTACTCAGATTGCTTTAGATCATCTTGAACATTCAGTGTTTCCTCTGTGTGGTTTCAGGACATTTGTGAGCTTGCTTAATGTATTTATTGTCCAAATAGAAATGTATGATTATACAGGGGAAGTGAGAAATAGATTTAAGGGACTAGATCTGATAGACAGGGTGCTGATGAACTATGGACGGAGGTTCATGACATTGTACAGGAGACAGGAATCAAGACCATCCCCAAGAAAAAGAAATGCAAAAAAGCAAAATGGCTGTCTGAGGAGGCCTTACAAATAGCTGTGAAAAGAAGAGGAGTGAAAGGCAAAGGAGAAAAGGAAATATATACCCATTTGAATGCAGAGTTCCAAAGACTAGCAAGGAGAGATAAGAAAGCCTTCCTCAGTGATCAGTGCAAAGAAATAAAGGAAAACAATAGAATGGGAAAGACTAGAGATCTCTTCAAGAAAATTAGAGATACCAAGGGAATATTTCATGCAAAGATGGGCTCAATAAAGGACAGAAATGGTATGGATCTAAGAGAAGCAGAAGATATTAAGAAGAGGTGGCAAGAATACACAGAAGAACTGTACAAAAAAGATCTTCACGACCCAGATAATCACAATGGTGAGATCACTCATCTAGAGCCAGACATCCTGGAATGTGAAGTCAAGTGGGCCTTAGAAAGCATCACTACAAACAAAGCTAGTGGAGGTGATAGAATTCCAGTGGAGCTATTTCAAATCCTGGAAGATGATGCTGTGAAAGCGCTGCACTCAATATGCCAGCAAATTTGGAAAACTCAGCAGTGGCCACAGGACTGGAAAAGGTCAGTTTTCATTCCAATTCCAAAGAAAGGCAATGCCAAAGAATGCTCAAACTACTGCACAATTGCACTCATCTCATATGCTGGTAAAGTAATCAAAATTCTCCAACCTAGGCTTCAGCAATACGTAAACTGTGAACTTCCAGATGGTTAAGCTGGTTTTAGAAAAGGCAGAGGAACCAGAGATCAAATTGCCAACATCCACAGGATCATCGCAAAACCAAGAGGGTTCCAGAAAAACATCTATTTCTGCTTTATTGACTATGCGAAAGCCTTTGACTGTGTGGGTCACAATAAACTGTGGAAAATTCTTCAAGAGATGGGAATACCAGACCACCTGACCTGCCTCTTGAGAAATTTGTATGCAGGTCAGGAAGCAACAGTTAGAACTGGACATGGAACAACAAACTGGTTCCAAATAGGAAAAGGAGTACATCAGGGTTTATATTGTCACCCTGCTTATTTAGTTTATATGCAGAGTACATTATGAGAAACGCTGGGCTGGATGAAGCACAAGCTGGAATCAAGGTTGCCGGGAGAAATATCAATAACCTCAGATATGCAGATGACACCACCCTTATGGCAGAAAATGAAGAACTGAAGAGCCTTGGATGAAAGTGAAAGAGGAGGGTGAAAAGTTGGTTTAAAGCTCAAAATTCAGAAAACTAATTATGGCATCCGGTCCCATCACATCACAGCAGATAGATGGAGAAACAGTGGAAACAGTGGCTGACTTTATTTTTCTGGGCTCCAAAATCACGGGAGATGGTGATTGCAGCCATGAAAATAAAAGATGCTTACTCCTTGGAAGGAAAGTTATGAGCAACCTAGACAGCATCTTAAAAAGCAGAGACATTATTTTGCCAACAAAGGTCCATCTAGTCAAGGCTATGGTTTTTCCAGTGGTCATGTATAGATGTGAGAGTTGGACTATAAAGAAAACTGAGCACCGAAGAATTGATGTTTTTAAACTGTGGTGTTGAAGAAGACTCTTGAGAGTCCCTTGGACTGCAAGGAGATCCAACCAGTCCATCCTGAAGGAAATCAGTCCTGGGTGTTCACTGGAAGAACTGATGTTGAAGCTGAAACTCCAATAAGATCTGACTCATTTGAAAAGACCCTAATGCTGGGAAGGATTGAGGGCAGGAGGAGAAGGGGACAACAGGGGATGAGATGGCTGGATGGCATCACTGACTCGATGGACATGGG
>NW_011494936.1:3247449-3250175 GCF_000754665.1 Bison bison bison | reverse complement strand
AGTCCATCCTGAAGGAAATCAGTCCTGGGTGTTCACTGGAAGAACTGATGTTGAAGCTGAAACTCCAATACTTTGGCCACCTGATGTGAAGAGCTGACTCATTTGAAAAGACCTTGATGTTGGGAAAGATTGATGGCAGGAGGAGAAGGGGATAACAGAGGATGGGATAGTTGGATGGCATCACCGACTCAATGGACATGAGTTTGGGTAAACTCTGGGAGTTGGTTGATGGACAGGGAGGCCTGGCGTGCTGCAGTTCATGGGGTCACAAAGAGTCAGACACGACTGAGCGACTGAGCTGAACTGAACTGAATGGAAATGGATCTGTATCACTAAGAAGAGCATTTCATAGAAAAACTTTTTAATGTCTCACTTTAGTATTGTTTTAGCCAATATGGCATTGAATGGAGATGGTAGAATTTCTCATGTTGGTGGGTTCTTGACGGCAGCATAATCAATTAATTTGGGGGTACTTATGGTAAAAAGTATATTTTAGAATTTTAAAATTAATTTTTATTCGAGTGATATGGACAATAATTAAAATTGTTCATAGGTAATATAATCACATTATTTCAAAGACTAAAGAGTATAAAAATGTTTATAGCTATGTCTCCTCCCAACATACTCATTTGTCCAGTCCCTCTGTTCCCCTTGGAATGAATCATTGTTCATTGATACTTTCCTTGCTTACAAAGTTTCTTGATGTATATGTAAGCAAATATAAATATATTTTCCCTGTTTTTTCACGCTTCCCTGTATCTTTAGAAGCATCTTTTGAAGAAACAGATTTTCAATGTATTCTCAGCAAGTAAGATTTAATAGATAATAGTAGTTTCTGGTAATAGTATAGGTGTGATTACACTTCAAGGGCATATTCAGAGCCTAGAATTAGAAAATTTTTTTTCTTTGAAAATTCATTGAAATAACACTATAAGAAAATTTCATGTAATATACTTTATGCTGCTAAAACAAAAGGAAACAGTCAAATGATCAGGATACAGCTGGAACATATATCAGATTTCAAAGTCCAGGTTTTCACAGCTGTGCAGTACTTACAGCCCAAGTATTTGTCACTAAGGTATGAATATTCTTGCTGGGTACCCTATAAAAGTTTTCACATTTCAGGTTTGTACTTTGTCATTTCTTTCAAATCTGATATCAACAGTTAAGATCTAAAATCATTTAAGAGTTTAAAGGACTGATAGTATAATATGGTACTCTTGCCAGTAACAGACACTCCAACACAAAATAGTTTGAATGATACATAAAATTTCTTGGTTCATATAACCTGAAGTCCAGTTTGTAAATTAGGCTTCTGGGTTGATATAATAATTCAATTCACCAAGGATGCATGTTCTTTCTGTCTTTGCACTCTGCTATCAATGGTGTCGACATTAATTTCAGATCGATTTTTCTCACATCTGTACTTCCCGTAGGAATTGGGATTATTCACTTTTCTGAGATGGAGTGGTGTGGAGTGGGAGAAGACCAACAAGGAATACTGAGCATCAGGGGATTCTGGGTAACTGCCCCTCAGTTGAGATTCAGGAATGTGTGCACTTGATGAGCTTTATAATGAGTGGATAAAGAGCAATGTGAGCAAGTGTGTCTGTTTAGAGACAACAGTGTATCTAACTCAAGATCAGGGGTGCAGGGTCAACTGAAGCTGCATATTGGAATCAGTGGGGAGGTTAAAATTGAAAATGTTGATGCTCAAGTCTAATTCCCAGTGATTCTGATTATTTGTCCAGGGTTGGAGCACAGATATTAAAATTTCAAAAATGTTCTTCAGGGGAGTCTATTCTGATGAGTAGCCAGAACTGAGAACCATCTTATAGGATTGAAAGAAGTCTAGTACTCTTAGGAAGAATTAAACAGAGAAGTTAAACATAAGAGTTAGTTTTAATTCCTAATGAGATAATCATCATCATGATCTTAAACATCTCATGTTTATTAAGCACTTTAATTAACATAAAGTTAAAATATTTTTTAAATGAAAATAAAGGCAAAATCAGACAACATACATTTTTACAGTGATAACAAAAATAAGGAATGAGAAATACCTATACTATGTTACCCTCCTTTCTTTACTAATTAACAGCATATTTGCTAGTCTTTGTACTTTCTAGTTGCCCCAACTCTTGAATCCACTCCTTTCCCTCTATCCCATTGTTCTTACCTTAAATCGGCACATCACAATCTTTTACCAGTATCATTGCAGTCTCCTAGCTGCATTTGATATTTCTTCCTTGCACTCTGTTTCACAAAGCTTCCAAATGAACTGTCTCTTAGTAAAGCTATTATTGTATCAGTAATATTCTCCCTTTGCTTAATAAAATATATATATCTTAAATTCCTTTGCTTGGCCTTCTAATGCCTTTTCAGGATGGTCCAAATCTACTTTTTTGTCTTATTTCACACTGTCTTTTATTCACGCCAAGCTTTAGCCAAATTGAATATCATGATACTTTATACACACACTTTGCCTATTTACTCATTAACATCCTGCTTAAAGGACTTCCCTGGTAGCTCACTCAGTAAAGAATCTGCCTGCAGTGCAGGAGACGGGTTAGATCCCTGGGTTGGGAAGATCCCCAGGAAAAAGAAATGGCAAACCACTCTAGTATTGTTGCCTGGAAAATCCCATGGACAGAGGAGCCTAGCAGGCTACAGTCCATGGGATCACAAGAGTCGGACACGACTTAGCGACTAAACCACCATCCTGA
>NW_011494936.1:3241444-3247349 GCF_000754665.1 Bison bison bison | reverse complement strand
TACCTTTTACAAATATAAGTAGCTCTCCTACTTTTTGAAAATTCACATTATGACACTTTTTATGAGAGGTTTACATTAGTACCAGTTTTTGCTGACAGAAAGCAATTCAAAGAGGATTTTTACATTTTACCGAAGAAAAAAGGCAAAAATCAAAAATAATGTGTGTTGTGTGTTTCACAGTCACCCTTTATGAAGGCAGTGCATACCCCAGGCGGTGAGAGTTCCCCAGGAATGACACTCAACATCTCCACATCAGGCTGCCATAGCTTTGAACTGTGTCTGTGAACATTTGTGCTTTATCTCAGTTTATATTTTGCCTCCATTAGCAAGATGTGTCCTAAGATAATTGCGTCTTTGCTTTACACAACTGTGGCTTAGGAAAGGTTTCATAGGAATACTCTACTCTCGGGTAGTGGGGGGATCCTGTAATATTTTCTCATAATTCAGCTAGAAGAAATACTCTGTTTCTCAAAGTTCCATAGAACTTTAACTCAATTTATCATGTGGCATGTGTTTTGTTCTACTGTGCCATGTGGTGATGTATGTATGAGACTTTATAGACTGGCATCTTTGAGTTCTCCTCTTTGCTTTTATTTGTTGAATGGATGAATGAACTTCCCAGTTTCTTCTCCTTATGAACTTTAGACCAGTTCACATGTTTCTATGATTCCAGACCACTTGAAAGAGTTTAATAGGAGAGACTTAGTGATAAAATGTCTGTCTCATGTCTCAGCTGTCAGTGTGATAATGTTTAACTATTTTTTGACTAGTTCCACAGTTACTATTTACAGGCATTTTTGTTGTTATTCAGTTGCTCAATTGTATCCAACTCATTGTGACCCCATGGACTGTAGCGCCTCAGCTTCCCTGGAGTTTGATCAAACTCATGATTTACAGGCATACTTTGGAGATATTTTGAGTTCGGTTCCAGACCACCATGATAAAGTGAATGTCACAGTAAAGTGAGTGACATGAACTCTGTGGTTTCCCAGGGCATATAAAAGTTATGTCTATATTATACTATAGTCCATTAAGTGTGCAATATCCTTAGGTCTTAAAAAACAATGTATATACATTAATTTAAAAATACTTTATTGCTAAAAATGTTAACCATCATCTGAGCCTTCAACAAGTTGTAATCTTTTTGCAATAGTAACATCAAAGATCACTGATCACAGGTCACCATAATAAATATAATAATAATGAAGAAATTTGAAATATTGTGAGAATTACCAAAATGTGATCCAGAGACATGAAGTGAGTGAATGCTGCTGGAAAAATGGTGCTGACAGACTTGCTTATTATAGGATTACCACAAACCCTCAATTTGTTTAAAAAAGAAAAACCCATTTTCTGTGAAGTGAAATACAGCAAAACACAGTATCATTTGTGAGGTATAACTGTACTGAATACCTGTCATGTGCCAGACAAACAAATACAATTTGCAACTCCTTCAACAATCATCTCATTCTTAGAAAGGAATAGTAAACCACTACTCAGGGTAGATAACTTGCCCAAATTCCTCCATAAATTGACAGAACTGAAATTCCAGACTTGCTGTTTTTATCCAAGGCCATACAAGACAGAGTTAAGGTTGAAAATACTTGATATCAAGAAGGCTTGGTATCAGGGTACTGGGGTTTTGCTTTTTTTTCCCCCAGTTCATCCAGACAAGGTCAGATTCCCATCTGCTCATTTACGCATCAGTCTGTTCTGAGTTTATTCCAAGCTCTGCCAGGAAAGCTACTTTTTATGCATATGTACAATTAAACAAGCAAACAAACCAGAAAAGCTAAATCTCCATTGGATACCTTGAATCCAGCCTAACCAAATTCTGCAGAAACCATCAGGATTTAATAAAAGCGATTGAGAGGCATCAAAGTGAGAGACTACAGAGCTGTTAATGAAAAATGAAATTTCATAAGCTAAACAAAATTGATATGAAAGCTCAGTCTCTAAATTCAGTCTTTTTCTTGCTTCTTACATATTCATAGGATGTAGAGGTTGGGCCTACATGACCTTAAACTTTCAAAGTGAATTTGAATTTGTTACCTGAATATTCCCAAAATAACCAGATTTATTTTTAGCCTTCAAGATGTTTACCTAACATTTTCATTTCTCATCCACAGATAGCCTTGCAAAAAACTATGAACATCAGTTGAACAAAGATAGTTCCAGTCCTGGAGGTTTAGACCTAGAGAATTAAATTTAATGGGAATCTGACAACCTAGTTCTAAAGCTGTTACTAGAACAGGATTATTATTTAGTTCAACAAAGAGGACATCCATTTTTCTTACTCAAATGTGTCCCTGTACTATGAATTCCTGTCCTAAGTCACTTTTGTGAAGGCCAAGTGTGAATTTAAGCGGTAATAGCAGCAGGGAAAAAGCCTCTTTTAAAGCCCTTGAGTGAGAACTATGGGTCCAATTTGATTTGACAGCCTAAGGGACGTTAGGAGAGATAGTTTTGGCCATCAGCTTTGTATGAGAGAGCAGAGAAGTAACTTCAGTTCTCATATAAGCTTCAGCTAGTTTTGGGATGCTCTACAGAGTGAATGTCACACTTGAGTTCAGGACTGAGATTTCCAGAGTCAGAACTGCCTGCACCACGGTTGCTTTTTTGTCTCTCAAGTAGTAATATACAACTAGGCAGAGTGCTTGCCCAGGTACCACAGAGATTTTGTGGTAAGATATGAAACTGAAGATAAAGCATTTCCTAGAATCTCTAAAATATAGGAACTGCATTTTTTTCCAGGATGATATGCCTTTTATTAGTGAATACCTTTATTAATCTTCATAACTGTGGGCTAATGAGTCTCAACTGACACATATGTAGAAAGGATACCAAAATGGTCATAAATATGACTTTTACTCAAAGTCAGAGAAAAATATTAGGTGACCAGATTAGTTGGGTGATATTTGATATTTATCAGGGTCTCAATGTTCAAACATTTAAAAATAATTTTCTGTAGACTTTTCTTTTTTTTCGTTCCCAATTGGCTGGAGAGTCAGTGGCTAGATAATGTTATCACAAAGTAAGAAGTTTAAGTTCAGTTCCTAACACACCATAAAGTTACTGTTGAGCAACTTAGAGTCTCTTTATTTTTGTCTTTTGATTTGTAAAACTGGGAGATTAATATGTTGATCTCATAGGAAAGCTGTGAAACTAAATTAGATTAATAACCAGTAAATATGGAAAGGGTCTGAGCAAATGAATAAAGAATTATTAAGTATGTTTGTTTATATTTAAGGAATACTGGAATGTAAATTAGTACAAACCTTTTAGAAGGCATTTTGGAAATCCCTATTAAAATTCAGAAGTAATATTAGGGAAAAGTACTTTTGCTTTTCACTTTATACCAGTCTGATAATTTTTGCTTGAGAATGTTACATTATCATTTTTAATTAAATAATTTAAAGAATACTGTGCTCTTTGTGAAGGAGGAATGCTTAAAGGGAAGTGAATCATTAATGTGTCTATTCCTACGAGCGAGTGGTGACCAATCAGTTATATAGTTGTCTTAATTTTTTATTTTAGAATGTAACCTATTCTAAATGGGCTCAGTGTCCCATGAGAACAGTTTCAACATAGACCATCAAATTTTGTATTCTGAGCATAGGATGTGAAAGTTCAAATAAAAATGCCTCTGGTCAGCCTAATAGCGCTATGAACGCTAAGAGAAATCTTCGAATGACTACGTCTTTCCATCTCAGATTTCTTCAAGTTGCACTCTAGCTGCTAATGCCAGGGAGGGCAACAAGAGAACCAGAGCAAAAACTGCTTCCAAACCTTCATTAGCACAGTGATAAATAACCTTCTATTTTTACGGGAATTTATTATGACGGGAATTTTTGGAAAATCTTGAGGGGAAAGGGGGAAAAAAAAGAAGAAATTAAAACCAATCTAACAAAAGACCAGCCTTAGCAATATGGCAGTAATAAGATGTTTAAAATCTCTGCTTCAGTTTTGTTCTTTGAAAATACTTCGTGCTGGAAAGTTCCACTTTAACTTTGAGTATACTAAAGGCCTAAATTGTCCCTCATCAGTAGCACTGAATTAAATTTTCATGTAAAAAACTTCATAACTTTGTTTTCTAGTTTAAAAGAAAATGTTTTGTGGGGAGTTCCCTGGTGGCCTAGTGGTTAGGATTCCAGGCTCTCACTGCCATGACCCTGGTTCATTCCCTCGTCAGAAAACTGAGAACCCGAGAGCTGTGTGGCTCAGCCGATAAATAAATAAAAATATTTTTACAAACAAACACTTTTATCCAGTCATTTTGCATAATACATTAAAAAATGCAAAGCTAGATTCTATTAAGAAAAGGTGAAAGTTCAAATCAATTGCAGTTAACTTTATGATTAATAGATTTTCTTTGGTTAGTTGATCAGCAAATGCTCTGCTTTTAGCTAACAGAGAATAGATTCTACACTTAAGACCCTCTAAGAAAATGCAGTAGTAATAATTTAACTATTTAGTTGTTTCAATATTGCAAACCCATTTCTGAACTTCCTGGCAAATAGAAAAAAGAAAAAAAAACACTCAACCAGATGTAGATTAACTTTCTCATTATCTGGAGCTTGAAACAGTTTGCTAATCTTTCAAGTTCAGAAAATGCCACAGTTACATTTGTGAAATGGAGAAACATGATACTAGACTTTAACATACATGAAGGAAGATGAGCAAAGTTGCTAGCAGCATGTGACAAGTGGAAAGGAGAGCTATTCCCTAAAGGTTTTTTTTTTTTTAAACAAATTCTCTAAGATTTCAAAGTTTAGTGCTGATGTAAATATTGTTCTGCTGTTATTCAGTAACAAAGAATTGTAGGCAACATTTGTGGCAGACTACTTGCCAGTTTTTAATGGCTTCTTACAGACTAATAGAATTCTGAGTTTAGCATGAGATCACCCCGAATAAATACTTTTCAGAACCCTTTCAGCTAGTGATGCCATGTAACCAAGTTCTGGACAGTGAGGTATAAGTGGAACTGTCCTGTGGCAGCCTGAGTGCCTCCTAAAGAGAAGGCTGGTACTTGTCTACTATCATAGACACCCACCCCCCATCTTTCTGCCTGGAACACAGATGCTGCCATCTTGAACAATGAAGTTGAAACCTCACCTACAGAAATTTTACTCAAAGTATAAATAAGGAAAAATGAAACCATTTTGGGGATCAGGGATAACTTTATTTTTTATTTTTTTAAGAATTCACAGTTTTTATTCAAGTAGAGGGATTATCCAGAATTCAAGTACAAAAATAACTAGAAACTCTAGAAATACATTATTTTGAATGTACATTTGAACTAGGTGAAAATCCTAGAGTTGAATGTACTAGAAGCGTGTTAATCACATCCATAAAAATGAGTAATTTCAGGGAGAACTTTAGAGATTTCTGTCCCTCTAATAAAGGAATTAGTGCCCTCTGACCTCAGATTCTCAGTAAGGGAATGAATGTGAGTGCTGCACTGAAAGAAGTTTGGTGAGTGAATGTGAGCTCTAAGAAGCAGACTGACTGGAAGGCAGACTGGCATGAATTTGAAACTGGAAAGAAACCCAGGGAGTTTCATTAAGGCTGGACTGCCGTAGTTACTGCCTTTGTAAATGTGATGTTGTCAGGCAGGATTTATTCAAGCCTGGGATTTAAGAGTCATGATCTTAGTAGTTTTTGCTGAGGGAATGTGTGATGTATGAAGAACTGTTTAACAGTTGTATACAGAAATAAGGAAACTTAAGTCATAGGCATTCGTGTATGTTCTACAAATAGCTTTATTTGCTAAAGTGATATTTAGTTGGTAGTCAAGGCTATGGTTTTTCCTGTGGTCATGTATGGATGTGAGAGTTGGACTGTGAAGAAGGCTGAGCACAGAAGAATTGATGCTTTTGAACTGTGGTGTTGGAGAAGACTCTTG
>NW_011494936.1:3237345-3241305 GCF_000754665.1 Bison bison bison | reverse complement strand
GAGGAAAAGGGGACGACAGAGGATGAGATGGCTGGATGGCATCACCAACTCGATGGACGTGAGTTTGAGTGAACTCCGGGAGACGGTGATGGACAGGGAGGCCTGGTGTGCTGCAATTCATGGGGTCGCAAAGAGTCGGACATGACTGAGCGACTGAACTGAACTGAACTGAACTGAAGATTATGTATACCTGTTCTATTGATGATTTAGAAATCTCTTATTCACATAATGGACTTTGTAGATGTATTAGTTTCCAATTGCTGCTATAACAAATTACTATAAATATATTTGTAGGGGCTTGAAATAACACAAATATATTATCTTACAGTTCTTGAGGTCAGATGTTTGAAACGGCTTTCATTAGGCTAAAATGGAGGTGTCAGCAGGGTTGTATTCCTTCTAGAGGCTCCAAAAGAGAATCTTTTTCCTTGCCTTTTTTAGCTTCTAGAGGCCACCTGCATTCCTTGTTTGTGGCCCCTCCATCTTCAAAACATCTTAAAATCTCTATGCTTCTGACATCACATCTCTTTCTCTTACTCTGACCCTTCTACCTCCCTTTTATAAGGACTCTAGGGATGACATTTGGATTATCCTACTTGGATAATCTCCTTATTTCAAGATCCTTATTTATTTACCTATACAAAATCCCTTTTTGGCCATGTAAGGTAATGTACTTACAGGTTCTAAGGATTATGATGTGGATGTCTTTAGGGGACAGCCTTTATTCTGCCTACTTCATTATGGTAGAATGGATTACTATTCCAACTCTTCATTCCCACCCCCAAAATAGGATTATACATCCATATCCTTTGCAGTAATTTTGCACTGTCTTTTCACTTGTGGTTAAGGAGTATTTCCCCACCTCTTGGCTCTGGGACTGAGCATGTGACTTTCTTTGGCCAATGAGATCTTAGCAGTTTCAGTCAAAGGCTTAAAAAGTACTTATGTTTCTGGGCATGCTCTCTTATGGCTCTGTCATTGTTATAAGAACGTGCCCAAGACTGATTCGAGTGGAGTAAAGCTGAATAGTCCTAGCTGAACTCAGTCTAGATTAAGTAACCTTTATCCAACTGTTGGCCACTCAACAGATCTCTGAGAATTATTGTTAAGTCAGTGAATTTTGAGAATTTATGCTTAGTTTTTGTGGCAATAGCTAACTGATACAATAGAGATCTTGGGTTTTCCTCTTTTCTGTTCTTATTCTCCACCTATGTTTATTTTACTGGCTGTTTTACAATTACATATAAATAAATAATGCTTTTTCAATGTGTCTAGAGCATTAAGAAGCACATGCCTTGATATGTTAACTAAACTTATTTGTGGTGAATATTTTGCATTATATACATACATCAAATCATAACATTGTACACCTTAAACATAACCAATGTTATATGTCAATTATATCTGATTAAAGTTGGAAAAATTAAAACAATAACAGCAAAACTCCGTAAGTTTTTTTTACCTGCTTGTAAGAGAATGAGCACAAACGTACTTAATTTTTTTGTCACTACAGTTAAGGTCATTATACTTATATGGATCTACCCAGTAGTTTTCCAGGTTATTTTTTTCCAACCAAAGTCAAGATTTATGAAAATGGGACAATAATTAAATGGGAGGGGATGAGGTGGGAAAGAATGAAGAATATCTGAATATAGTGATATACAATGTAAATCCTTGGTAGATATGATAAGGTAGTGCTTAAAGTTCTGTAAAAAAATTTTTTATTTGTTTACTAATAGTGGAATACTACAAAAAAAAAAAAGAATTTGTTTGAGCCTTTAAAATTTTATTTAATTTGTTCTTATTGATCTCAAAATAATCATTGATAAAACATGCCTGTTTAATATTGACAACTTTGAAAGTCACTAAAAAAATTAAATGGCAACTTAATGTTAACAGCTGCTTATGGTTATCAAATCCATCAAAGCCCTTCATGAATATGTTAGGCACAAACCCACTGAATTACTGTTGCTGAAGACAGCTTGGTATTTTAAAATTGCCTAGTGAGAATAAATGTACTATAATAAGAGGAAAGACTGTGATCACTATGTACTATTTTGTCTTTACATATAGAAAGAAACCTAGGCTTGTTTCTAATTATTTAATGTCCTAGAGTTTCTGCCAACTTAGCTATAAAATGATTTCTAGAAATGTATTAGAAAATTGTGTTTCATCTAAAGTCATATTTTTAATGGCTGCAATAACAAAACAAAAATAAAATAAAATTCTCATAACAAAAATAATTTTTATAGGTAAGGGTAAAGAAAATTGAGTAGTTTATATGGAGTCAATGACTGAACTCTGATTACTTCAATCAGAGTTCAAATATGAGTCCATCAAAGTTAAGAATAAGGCAGTTATGCTCTTCAGTTTCATTCTTCTACAAGACTGTCTTCTCATTAAATGTTGGTAAGGATGTGGTGGGGACCAGAGCTATCCTAAAGAAAGTGGAGGGTATACAGCATAAAACATGACCATGAAAACATTGCTTGCTTTACATGTCCAGTCCTGAAACTATTCCTTGGTAAGACTATGCAGCCTGCACTCTCTCAGGATGTTTTGAATCCTAAAATACTGTTATTGTTCATACAAACCACATTGTGCTCAATTCATGTAGTATATAAGACGACTTCTAAAAGCATTCTAGAAAGTGAACATATAACTCTGCCAAGTCTCTAACTGGTAGAATTTCAGGGAGTGCACATCAGGATCATGCTTGAGAACAGGGTGAACTGGGGATGCTTAAATTTCATCAATGACTTGGCATACTACATCTCAGGTTAAGCATAAGAATAACTCTCTTCAAGGTCACTCAGTTGGACCTCCGAAGTAGAAAGCAGAGATTTGATGACAAGAATTAAGGGGGAGAATCAAAAGTTCTTGTCTTTTTATGTACCTGCTCAGAGTTCAGGATACCCTTAACAAACCACAGAGTAGTAGAACAGTTCACATGTTTTACATAGTAAAAAAGAATAAGCATTTTCTTAGCATGCTCCTAGTGACCATACTCTGGGGACAAGCCTGATCAATAGAAGGCCAGAGAGGGATTTGTGTCCATCTCTTCTCTGGCGTGCTGCAGTCCATGGAGTTGCAAAGAATCGGACACGACTGAGCAACTGAACTGAACTTCTTTGGAGATCCACCCGGAATATAATTCCAGCCTATAAATCAACATTGTAAGAGTAAGGCAGAATCCATAGTCCATGAGGGCTAGAAGGAATTAAATATGTCCTTTTACTAAAAGTAGGCAAGGTAAAAGACTTGGTTTCAGAACCCAGGCAGGTGAAATTTAGTTACTAGATAGAATATAAGATCAGAGTGAGATTATCAGGACTGACCTTACAATTATAAGGTATCTGAGTGTTGAGAGTCTGGATAAGGGAAACCAATTTCAGTTAAACACAGAAAAGAGGGCTTTTACCTGGGCAGAGAATCGGGTAGCCTCTGAGAAGTCCGAAAAGGGATGGACGGTTCTCTTACCTTATTCCTAATTTGTAGAAACTTAAAGATATGTAGAAAGTAAAAGAGGAACTAAAAAGATATGGCAGAAAGTGAAGAGGAACTAAAAAGCCTCTTGATGAAAATGAAAGTGGAGAGGGAAAAAGCTGGCTTAAAGCTCAACATTCAGAAAACGAAGATCATGGCATCTGGTCCCATCACTTCATGGCAAGTAGATGGGGAAACAGTGGAAACAGTGTCAGACTTTATTTTTTTGGGCTCCAAAATCACTGCAGATGGTGACTGCAGCCATGAAATTAAAAGACGCTTACTCCTTGGAAGAAAAGTTATGACCAATCTAGATAGCATATTGAAAAGCAGAGACATTACTTTGCCAACAAAGGTCCATCTAGTCAAGGCTATGGTTTTTCCAGTGGTCATGTATGGATGTGAGAGTTGGACTGTGAAGAAAGCTGAGTGCTGAAGAATTGATGCTTTTGAACTGTGGTGTTGGAGAAGACT
>NW_011494936.1:3229181-3237245 GCF_000754665.1 Bison bison bison | reverse complement strand
CCAGTGGTCATGTATGGATGTGAGAGTTGGACTGTGAAGAAAGCTGAGTGCTGAAGAATTGATGCTTTTGAACTGTGGTGTTGGAGAAGACTCTTGAGAGTCCCCTGGACTGCAAGGAGATCCAACCAGTCCATTCTGAAGGAGATCAGCCCTGGGATTTCTTTGGAAGGAATGATGCTGAAGCTGAAACTCCAGTACTTTGGCCACCTCATGCGAAGAGTTGACTCTTTGGGAAAGACTCTGATGCTGGGATGGATTGAGGAGGAGAAGGGGACGACAGAGGATGAGATGGCTGGATGGCATCACTGACTCGATGGACGTGAGTCTGAGTGAGCTCTGGGAGTTGGTGATGGACAGGGAGGCCTGGTGTGCTGGTATTCATGGGGTCTCAAAGAGTCGGACATGACTGAGCAACTGAACTGAACTGAACTGAAAGATATGTAGCATTTTGTTACGAACTCAAATCCAGTCTACATAAAATTGCTTATTTTTCTTATATTAAAATGATTGACTGGAGTAACAAAATGCCTCAGCGTATGTTTGTGTGTATACAAATGAGATGGAAAGCAAAAGAGAATGAGTTTCCTTATCTTGTTAAATTCGTAAATTATACTAATAGGATTTAGTGACGGTGACCTAAAAATTCAAAAGACAAGTTAGTGAGTCATATCTATCAGAACCTATTGGTTCAGGTCAGGTTCTGTATCACACCTATTTTAAAAAATTTATTTCATTTTATTTATTTGGCTGCACCTTGTGAGTTGTGGGACCTTAGTCCTTGACTGGTGTCCCATGTCAGTGGATCAAACTGGTGTCCCAAGCAGTGGAACCACAGAGCCCTAACCACTAGACTGCCAGGGAAGTCCCCACATCTTTTAAGGGTAAATGACTTCATATTCCAGAATTCCGGTGAGAATATGATTTTTTTTTGTGCTGCCTGCCTCACAATGATAAACTCATACCTATCAGTCCTAGAATATTCAAATGAAGACAGGAATTAAAAATTTAGAAAGTAAAAAGCAAGTCTTCATTTCTAAAAACTTTGAAAAAGTTTCTTACTATTTGACTTAAAAGACATAAAATGTTTAAAAAGTTTTAAAAATGTTATTAGGCTGCAAAATAAATGCAAAATTCCAATTGCTTCTTTTATCTAATCCACTCTTATAAATACAAGTGTATGCTCCGTGGCTTTGCAATCTGTCCACCTTTATTTCCTGGGATTTCTTTTTCTGTCTATTTCTGGTTAGGGTGCACCAGAAAAGAGATTCTTGCGTGAGACTTGCAGATGGGAAGCAACACACATATTATTTTGTGGCTCACAGACATTGTTGCTTATCTTCTGGCTCACTTCATTGCCTTGAGGGCACAGCCAGATCTGTACTTGCTCCACCTTCTGCTGGATCTTCTGTAGGCTCTCTGACTCAGAAGTCCAGTGTGTTTAACTCTGCAATGAAGGATTCTATCTTCTGCAGGACGTAAGTAATACAGAGGTCAGAGGCAGCTAACTTAGGGGTTTAAGTTGTCCTCATAAGCCACGCTTCTGCATTCCAGTTTGTCATGAATTGCCTTCATCTTCCCTTCCTGACTCTTGCTCTGTTGGACTTCAGGTTCAAGCTCCAGCAGTAGATGCAAAAATAACAGTCTTACAAAGGCAGTTTAACCACCTCCCACAATTCAGTTCAGTTTAGTTCATTTCAGTCGCTCAGTCGTGTCTGACTCTTTGCGACCCCATGAACCGCAGCATGCCAGGCCTCCCTGTCCATCACCAACTCCCAGAGCCCACCCAAACCCATGTCCATCGAGTTGATGATGCCATCCAACCATCTCATTCTCTGTCGTCCCCTTCCCCTCCTGCCTTCAATCTTTCCCAGCATCAGAGTCTTTTCAAATGAGTCAGTTCTTCGCATCAGGTGCCCAAAGTATTGGAGTTTCAGCTTCAACATCAGTCCTTCCAATGAACACCCAGGACTGATGTCCTTTAGGATGGGCTGGTTGGATTTCCTTGCAGTTCAAGGGACTCTCAAGAGTATTCTCCAACACCACAGTTCAAAAGCATCAATTCTTCGGAGCTCAGCTTTCTTTATAGTCCAACTCTCACATCCATACATGACCACTGGAAAAACCATAGCCTTGACTAGATGCACCTTTGTTGGCAAAGTAATGTCTCTGCTTTTTAATATGCTGTCTAGGTTGGTCACAATTTTCCTTCCAAGGAGTAAGCGTCTTTTAATTTCATGGCTGCAGTCACCATCTGCAGTGATTTTGGAGCCCAGAGAAATAAAGTCTGACACTGTTTCCACTGTTTCCCCATCTATTTGCCATGAAGTGATGGGACCGGATGCCATGATCGTCATTTTCTGAATGTTGAGCTTTAAGCCAGCTTTTTCCCTCTCCTCTTTCACTTTCATCAAGAGGCTCTTTAGTTCTTCTTCACTTTCTGCCATAAGGGTGGTGTCATCTGCATATCTGAGGTTATTGATATTTCTCCCGGTAATCTTGATTCCAGCTTGTGCTTCCTCCAGCCCAGCTTTTCTCATGATGTACTCTGCATATAAGTTAAATAAGCAGGGTGACAATATACAGCCTTGATGTACCCCTTTTGCTATTTGGAACCAGTCTGTTGTTCCATGTCCAGGTCTAATTGTTGCTTCCTGACCTGCATAAAGATTTCTCTAGAGGCAGGTCAGGTGGTCTGGTAGGCCCATCTCTTTCAGAATTTTCCACAGTTTATTGTGATCCACACAGTCAAAGACTTTAGCATAGTCAATAAAGCAGAAATAGAAGTTTTTCTGGAACTCTCTTGTTTCTTCGATGATCCATCAAATGTTGGCAATTTGATCTCTGGTTCCTCTGCCTTTTCTAAAACCAGCTTGAATATCTGGAATTGTGTAGGTTTAAATCTCTGTAAGAAATTGCTTTATATTATCTATCTATCTACCTATCCATCTATCTATCTATTTCCATTCTAGTGGTTTTGCTTCTCTGATTGAACCCTGATAGAAGTTGGGATAGTGACAGTACAAAATGAAAAGAGGTCTCTGGATTCACTAAGACCACTGGCAGGAGGCAGGTTGAGAAAACTATTCAGATGAAGACTAGACTACCTTTCATGAAAAAAGAAGAATGATTCAGAGGGCAGAACTGAGATATGTGAAGAAGTTAATCCAGGTGGGAGTAGATGTTGTCCTAATCAAAGAACTTGTGACTTCAGAACTGCTATGCACCAGTACTCTCTGTATATTTCTTATCGTTCCCACCCTCTTTGAACAGGTATGTCTATAGTGGTTATCCTACGCCTATCCCATTGTTGTATGTTATGTGGGGAGCAGATAACTTGTCATTTTACTTGATAGGTCTTTAGATCAAGAAAACTGTGCTCAAGGAGCTTTATTTTAGAAGCATCATCCACACCTGAACTTGATTTAGATGAGATTCTGGACTTTGAGCTGATGCAGTAATGGGAAGAGACTGCACAGGGCTTTGGGAAGGGATGGGTGTATTTTACACTGGGATAGATGTGAATCATTGGGAACCAAAGGGCTGATTATGATAGCCAGCTTCCAATATGGCTTCAATGATTCTTGCCTCCTGGTGTTCACAGCCTTTTCTTCCATACCAGGCGTGGTCTCTGTGGATGTGGCAGTAGTCAGTTATGCTTCTTCTGATATTAATTCATAAACACACAGCAGATTCTGTCTTGATTGTGCTACCTTTTGGATCACTTGCTCTGGGGGAAGCCATTTACCAGGTCAAGAAGACACTCAACTAGCCCCGTAAGGTCCATGTAGTGATGAACTTATGTATGCCTTTTGTCAACATCAAAGAGGAATGAAGGGCTCCAACCAAGAGTACTGTGGGTGAACCTTCTTCAAAGCTAATCTGGCTATTGAAAGGTCTTTAAATGACTGCAACCAGCTTGACTGTCACTAGAGCCATCCAGCTTTACTGATCATGGATTCCTGACCATCAGAAATGGTGAGAATTTAGTGAGATACTAAATGTTTGTTTTAAGCTAAGTTTTGTTATGTAGCAACAGATAACTAATACAGTGCTGAGAGAGTCAATTCCTAGGCAGGTTGATTAAAAGTACAGGGTTCCTGAGAAGGAGAAAAGGGTCCAGAGCCCCCAAGAGGGAGAAAGGGGTCTGTCTTTTTCTCAAAGAGAAAAGGACAAACGTTGTTTTCTACATTGCTTTGTGTTAGTCAATATAACTTTGGAGAAGGAAATGGCAACCCACTCCAGTATTCTTGCCTAGAGAATCCTGTGGGTAGGGGAGCCTGGTGGGCTGCTGTCCATAGGGTCGCACAGTTGGACACAACTGAAGCGACTTAGCATGTATGCATGCATTGGAGAAGGAAATAGCAACCGACTCCAGTATTCTTGCCTGGAGAATCCCAGGGACAGAGGAGCCTAGTGGGCTCCTGTCTATGGGGTCGCACAGAGTCAGACACAATTGAGGCAACTTAGCAGCTGCAGTGGAGAAGGCAATGGCAACCCACTCCAGTACTCTTGCCTGGAAAATCCCATGGACAGAGGAGCCTGGTAGGCTACAGTCCATGGGGTCATGCAGAGTCGGATAGGACTGAGCGACTTCACTATCACTTTTCACTTTCATGCACTGGATAAGGAAATGGCAACCCACTCCAGTGTTCTTGCCTGGAGAATCCCAGGGACAGAGGAGCCTAGTGGGCTCCTGTCTATGGGGTCGCACAGAGTCAGACACAATTGAGGCAACTTAGCAGCTGCAGTGGAGAAGGCAATGGCAACCCACTCCAGTACTCTTGCCTGGAAAATCCCATGGACAGAGGAGCCTGGTAGGCTACAGTCCATGGGGTCATGCAGAGTCGGATAGGACTGAGCGACTTCACTATCACTTTTCACTTTCATGCACTGGATAAGGAAATGGCAACCCACTTCAGTATTCTTGCCTGGAGAATCCAAGGGACAGAGGAGCCTAGTGGGCTGGGTCTGTGGGGTCACACAGAGTTGGACACAACTGAAGCGACTTAGCGGCAGCAGCAGAGTCAATATAACAATGTATCTTGCTCGAGGACATGTTTCTCCTGAACAAGAACCTTCTGACTAATCCTGTCACTTTAAAATGTATATTATGGGAGTGGGTCTGGTAATATCTTTATGTTTTTCGTTCTAATCTTGTGAATTTAAGATGTATGTTGTGGGAGTGGGTCTGAAAAAAGTATATAAGGCCTTGATAAGACTAGCTAGGGGGGCATTCCCCATCCCATCCCCCTTCTGATGCCTGTGTCAGAAGCTTTCTCTGTCCCTTTTCTTACAAATTATAATTTTTCTTCCACATGCCTATGAAAGCCAGATAAAGATGAGAGGCAGGGAAACATAAATTGTTTTAGTTCACTGTTTATTCTTCATTGTTCATTTAGATTCTTTTAAAACTAAGCCTGTGGACAAATACTTATT
Source organism: Bison bison bison (assembly GCF_000754665.1). Classification (NCBI taxonomy): domain Eukaryota; kingdom Metazoa; phylum Chordata; class Mammalia; order Artiodactyla; family Bovidae; genus Bison; species Bison bison. The sequence continues at coordinate 3,231,809 of NW_011494936.1, read as the reverse complement.
CAGCTAAACTAAATTTGAAAGATTTAAGGAAGGGGGTTAGCTTTAGTAATAAGGAAATATGTATGTACACACACACACACACACACATCTTCTCTGAACTAAAAGATGCACTTTTGAGAAGTCAAATCTTGAGATTTTTCCAGAATCTAGCCTCTGCAGAATGGTAGAGAAGCTGTTGAATCTCAGGTTGAGACTTAAAGTTTCATTTATTATTCCTTTTTACTGACTAGTTTAAAATGTAAAGTATAACTTGATTTCCTTCCTATTTTTTGTTGTGGAAACATTTGGAAAGGAGAAATAATATATTTCTTCTAGCCTCTCTTTATTTTTCTTTGTGTCTTATAATCAATTTCAGTAACTTTAACAATAAACAGTAAAAATGATAGAGTATACAAAGCATTGCCCAAGTGAATCTATCACAAAGCTGTGTCTGAGAATGGTTTCCTAAATAGGGAAAATGTGTTTTATACGAAGAGTCCATTTTCTGTTATTGCCTTTTTTATTTGGACTACTAGATGCTATATATTTTAAGGCAATCTTAATAGTTTCCTGTCTCTCACTAACAAGAATGACTTGTCATAATGAGTAGTGTAGACAGTGTCCATTTGATCCACTCCAGAAAGCTGTCTATTTGATACAAGAGTAAATCACCTCAATTCCTTTGTGCAATGAATGGAGTGTAAATAAATAAATGAGACCCAAGAATAAAAAAAATCTGGTCAGTTCTATCAGAAAGAAACAAAGGATAAGAACATTTGGAGGCCTGGTTTAATGAAAAAAAATGTGACAAGACAAAGACTTGTGTGTGATAGCTGTATAAGGAGGAAAAATCCTAATATATGTCAATAAAATTGCTTTTTCCTTCTTTAGGAAAATAATTTGGTAGTTTAAGAATAATAATTCTCAATTCTTTGAAGTTGGAGGACTTACGTTGTAAAATGACTTTTTATCCACTTTTACCTCCACCAAAAAGAATTCTGATTTTCAACAGTTTGTCTATAATTCATCACAGTTCTGAATAGGAATTTCAGGTTCCGTTTTGGGGTGTCTTTTTGTTATTTTGCATGTTATACTACAATTCAAAAGTTTTTGTGTTGGTTTTTGTTTTGAGAGAACTCCAAAATGTTTTAATTTTTTCTTTTACAGTTAGTGTTTTGTTAGCTCAGTTGGTAAAGAATCCACCTGCTATGCAGGAGACCCCAGTTTGAAGATCCCCTGAAGAAGGGATAGGCTACCCACTCCAGTATTCTGGCCTAGACTATATGGGGTTGCAAAGAGTCAGACAGGACTGAGCAACTTTCACTTTTCACAGTTAGTGTTTGGTGTATTTCTTAGAGAATTATACACAAATGACTTGTATTTGACTACTTAATTTTTTATTACTGTGTGAGATTTATTTGGTGTCAAATATTAATAGAGCCATTACTCTGTGTCAGGTTGTGGGTTCCAGGTGTGGATGAAAGGTAAGTTATGACACATTTTGTGTTCTATAGGAGCTCAAAGGTAGTAAAGTGATTCTCAAAATAAACAGGGTGTATAGTAGCAGAATCACCAATGGGGCTTGTTTAAAATGCAATCAATCAAGTTCCATCCTAAACGGAATCAGAATTTCTGGGAGTGGGACTTTTGATACTGCATTGTAATAGGTTCTGTCTATGGTTCTAACGCAAACTAAAGTTTAAGGACCATTGATCTAGTGAAGGTTGGACGGTAGAGGAATAAACAATTTATATTGTGATTGAAGCCACAATAAAATCTTCCGTTTCCTATCTGAAGAAAAAATATTTTCTTCTACACACACACACACACACACACACACACACACACACACAATAAAGGCACCAGAACGTGTCTTCTTGCGTTTTAGAGAAAATCTATAAAAGGTTTAGAGTTAGAAGACAGTATCTGATGATTAAACTCAGTAAATTTACTGAGATTATACTCAGTAAGTATCTGATGATTAAACGATCAGGTTGCAATGAACAAATTTTATAATTCCGTTTTAATGGAATTACAGCAATTTTCTCTTTGATGCTTATAGGTGGACAGTGCTATCTATTTCTATTTGTAACTAGAACTCTGCGCTTCCTAGTAGGGGAGATCGGTCACCCTCCAAATCTGAATTACGTATTAGAGTAGTGTAAGAGCCAATCGGAGCGCTCTCTGGAGCAGCTCCGGACTGGCCTCTCTGGGAGGACTGGCGGAAGATGGGACTTTGATGCCATCATGCAATCGGACAAAGAAGGCCTGAATAGGGCGGTCGAAAATTTCATCTGGGGTACTGCGCAAAGTGTTAAACCTTGGCGGGACTTATTAAAACCAGAAAGTCTCTCAATTGGAAAACCTGGACGCACCTCAGAGTCCTTATTTTCTGGGACAGTGCAGAAACGGTCAGCACTTGCGCCGCTACCAGTGACCAAAATGGCCGCAAAGCGCTTCAGGCGCTGGATCAGGTGAGGCAGCCCCAGTCCGCTCTTCCCCCCCAGCCGCTCCTCCTCCCGCTCCACGTAGCGGTGGGTGTGGCCTCCCCTGAGGCTCTTCTCAGAGGCAAGGAAAACCTAGGGATTACACATGCGCAGTTAAGACCTCAGGCCCTTCGGCCCTCCTCCCCGCCCCCCGCCCCTCCCA
>NW_011494936.1:3228753-3229081 GCF_000754665.1 Bison bison bison | reverse complement strand
CCGCCCCTCCCACCTCCCCGCCCCAAATTGCCGGGCGGGGCTGGGCCGAGAGTCCAGCAGCTGTGGCTGGGGCTTCAGTGACTTCCTTGTTATGAGCCTCGGCTTGGCAGTGTCCGGACTCTTAGCCCCGCTGTCCTTACCGGGATAGTCCGAGTCTAGATCGCAGCCGCAGCCCTAGCGGGTCGGTTCCCCTTTCAGCACAGATCCTTTCCCCTCACGCCCCGAGCTCCCTAACATGCCCAACCCCAGCAGCATCTCCTCTCCCTACCCCCTCCCCGAGGAAATTAGGAACCTGTTGGCAGGTAAAAAGCGGGAAGGGGGCGGGTAA
>NW_011494936.1:3221841-3228653 GCF_000754665.1 Bison bison bison | reverse complement strand
CATTCGGAGTCTCTACCCTCCTTCCTGGCTCTCCGCACGCCTCCTGCCCAGTGGGAGCGGGACTGGGAGTGGGGAAGTGGGATGTGAGAATGGGAGTGGGCGTGTGTGTTGAAATTTGGTGCGAGGATGGTGAGGAAGCCCTTCTTGGTGGGCTCTACTAACGCGATCAGGGTATCGTGAAGATTGTGTGTGTGTGTACGCGCGCGATCAGGGTGTCGTGAAGACTGTGTGTGTGTGTGTGTGTGTCAGAGAGAGAGAGAGAGAAAGAGATGGGGAAGGAGAGAGAAGTCAAAGAACTAGTTCTTTGGTCCCCTGGCCGATGGAAGAGAAAGATTTCTGAACTACAGGGGTTAGGAGTTAGGGGTTATGGGACCACAGGGTTTGTCATTTCTAAAACTCCCATTTTTCTTGAACATTCAGCCCACCCATATTTGAGACTTTCAAAGGGGGCCTGACTCTCAAATGACCACTTGTCTTCAGCCTGAGTAACATGTTACAACAAAAAGGGAAGGATGTGTTAAAGTCTAGCTTCCTGTGACAATGAATGTACAGTATTTCGTATTTGCACCCCCATCTTCCCCTTTTCAGTCTTAAGTGACCGTTTGTAGGAACTTAGGAATTAAAGATGCATTCTTCAAGGCTGTTACAAATCCACTGCTACTTCGTTATCTAGTATGGGAGATGTATAAAAACATATTTCTGCACAACGTAGAAAATACGTCCTTTTCTGGGGTAGCAAAAATTTTACCTATCCTGATGCTCTGGAATTCTTCCCATTATTCACTTTGTCATGTGTATATCAGAATTCTGAATATTGAATTTTGATCTAAAATTTTTGGTTTAGGTATCTTTCAATATTGGTCAAGAAAAAGTGGGTTAAAAGTTTCTCTTAGATGCCTATGATACAATTTATTTTAACTCTTAAAGCAATATTTAAAATGTGGCATTATATGTAGTTACTGTTAGAGCACTGTGAGACTAAATCTCTTAATATGCTGTTAGAGAAAATAAAACTAATAGTGTATGAATGCAGACATGTTTTGTGAACATGATTGCAGTGTTATGAATGCATTTGTGGTGGGGTAGTGTTTTACTCTAAGAAATGCTTGTTAATGGGTACCATTGTGGGATATACTGAAAGAACTGTAGGGACTGAGTCAAGGCAGCTTTTATTCCATTCTATGAGAGTTTCAAGTGAGTGCTGATTTTGTTTTACTACAGTTAACATGTTTGTTGTTACCATGCTGGGATTCCTTGCTTAGAATATTATTTTACCAGGTTGGAGAACTGTTTATCATAACTCTAAAAAGAGAAGTCACCATTTTCAGGATATTTTAGGTCTGAATTTTTGAGTTTAAGAAGTAAAGCATAGACCCCTGGATACATGCTTTTAAAGCTTGATAGCTCACAGTAGACAGTTTGTAATCTGGATCCCACTGGCATAATTTGCAGATAGTATGATATATAGGTTATGAGACTCTATTTTCTGATCCCCATGGATTACAAGTATTTCATGTAGCCCTTGTGTAATTTAATTGAAAGCTCAGAATTAAATAATACTTAAGTTATCTGCCATTGCTAACTTTGTATATACTTTAGCCATTTCTCTGCTCTGTAGTCAGATAATACATAATATCTGAAATTAGCATTTCAAAAATAATCTTCTTGACATTTTCAGTATCTCACATTATTGAAGTAAATCACATATTAAAACACATGAAATACTAAGAACTATTAAAACATTAAAGTTCTAGCAATGACAAATTTGGCTTATACTGTATTTTCAAGAGGTATGGCTATGAGGAAATATAAATATCTATGATGAGATATACTTTAAAGAAATGAAACAAGTGAACCAATGTTTCTCAGTTTTCTTTTTAAACTAGCCATTTGAAGAAAAGTAGTTAATGTTTTATGGCTGACTTTAATTAAAATCTTATTTTTGTAGAGAAGTTTTAAAGAATAAGTGAGATCAGCAGTTTTATTCACATTTCGTTTTATTCAAGTGTTTGACTAATAGGGTATGGTTAGATTTAAAATTATTAAAACTATAGAAGAAGAGTTGGCATTGGTTTGAATTTTAAAGGTATTGCTGGCTTACCTGGTTCGTTCTTTGAAACTAAGGACATGTTGGCAGTGGTGGTTGTAGTTAACAGTTGAGCGCTCTTAGAATGCATGGCACTATGCTAGAATTCCAAGGCAGGAAAGATACAGAACTAAACTTTGCAAGCGTTTAAAATCCCTTCAGAAAGAAAGAATCAAAGCAAAAGATATGCCTATCAAAAAAAATGTTTGGATAGCTTCCATTATGTTCTGTGTTCCCTTTATCCAAATTATTATGTCACTCAGATGTATTAAATGTTTGACATTTCAACTGCTTGATAGAAGTATGTGCTCAAATGTATTCTTATCAATTTATTATTTTCTTTCTCTTTTATTTTTCCTTCTGATTATAGTAATTTTAGTCTTTCTTTTCAATGTTTGTTCCCCCTCCTTCCTATTCCTTTCCTATTCCTTTGCATTTTGTAGAAATGCAAAAATCCATAGAGGTTATCATTCTTAACTCGCATTTGATGATGCACTTTAGAAAGTGGCTATATAGTTTGTAGTTATTTATATTTCCATGAAATCAGTATATTCAATGTTGAAAACCTATACTTTTTATAAAAAATGTTGCATTATTTTCTTGTTCTATGAGTAGAAAAAAACATACAGATTTTTGTTAAAAGCAAGTTGCAAACTGCCACATGCAATACAGGCAAACTTTAATTTTTTTTTTTCACAGCAATGGAAGAACAAGTTTAGCTTGGATAAATAGAAACAAAGGATAATCCCAAATTTTGTCCATATAATCTTCTCCCACGTCCAAATATTTTGACTAGGATGAACAGCAAGAATAATCTTGATTTATGTGAGTTTTTCCTCCAGGCAGGCAAGAAAGTGAGAGGAATTAACCCCCCTCCCCCAATCTTGTTTAATCTCCCTTTGAATACTGGTCTGTTCCTGGTTTGCAGTCTGATATTCTCATTCATTTGTATTAGGACAGCACATTTAAAAAGGAAAGCTGTAGGAAAATGCTAGTTTCTTTTCATTGAGATAGAAAATGAAACCAATGTTGAAGGAAGAAAATGGTGGTTGTCAGTATGTACTCTGAAAAAAATCAAACCCAAAACAAACAATAACGAGAGCTGTGTCTGCAAAGTGACCCTGAGAGTTTGTTCACTTGGCAGTCTTGATTAGAAATACTGCATTTTCCTCTATTGGGAATTTCTAGGACATTTTAAAAAACCTTCACATATAATTGATAATCCCTGTAAGGACACTAGATAAGTAATGCAATTCAGCTGAGATATAGGTACACCTTTTTTTTTTTTTTCCTTTTTGAATGCTAAGAATACTATGGTTTGATTTCTACCTTTCAAGTTCCATTTACAATTTGGTCAACATTTTGGTTTTGTTTGTCTTCTGAAAATCATTTATAGTATATCTCATGCCCCATAACTTCCTTCTGGGGCATTGGCCAAGTATGGATTAAGGGAAGAGTGCCACCTACTGAGTCACCAATGGTCACCTACTTCCTTAGCACCTGGTTTTTCCTATAGAGCAAGAACAAGCCTGCCCCATTTTGACAGTAATAACTAATGAGTTTAAAGTTGATAGGAGAACATTTGATCTTACAGTGAAATCAGTCCATGACACTTCTAAGATTTTGTCTTCTAGAAGTAGGAATATATGTTTGTAAATCAAGGGACAAGAAACTGATAGTTTCTTATGTGGGTCAGATACCATAGATGACTTAAGATGTGACGTTAGGAGAATTATTTGCCCATGTTAAGCATACAATATCCTACTTTTTCTTGGCAGGAATTTTTGATTGGCTTTTTTTCCCCAAGACTTTCCTTTTAAAGTATTTTCATCTCAGATTACTAAACAAAGCTCTTGATCGTATGCTTGTATGCATAATTTTATAGTTACTCAATCCAAATTATCATTGGTTTTCTTTTAAAAAAGAAATTTAAATATACTAAAAAGAAGAAGTATAAAAATTTAAAAATTTCTAAATGAGTTTAGCTCTACTTTATCCAGCATTACTGGAAAGAAGGTGGAAACAACAGAGTAAGAAGAGCCTCGGTGATTTGAAACACAGTTCAGTTCTCTCATAAATTTAAGATTAAGTGTCATATATGGGTGATAAAAGTGGCATAGGCTAGTTTTTATATACTCATTATTCACTTAGTTTATCTTTTTCAATTAAAGCTAAGTCTATCTTTTTCATTCCACTGAGTTTACATTTCTTTTTCAATCACATGGTGAACACATTACAATAGATGCTACCTAACGGTGAATATAGTGTAAATCTCAGATTATTGTTTTATTCACTGTGGCTTCTTTGAAAATAAGATTTTGATCATTTTAAAGTGCTATTTATCAAGAGTCATCTTTTAGAGGCAAAAAATGTTCATCTCTATTCTTCAACAGTCCAGTTTTCTATCAAAATAAATCACTTAGCCTCCAAAGCCAATTTTGAAAATTTTGTGAGATAAATGGATGGTAAGACTCACGTATGTTTTACTTATCATACTGTGAGAACTTCTTGTGCTTGCTCATGTCCCTTTTCCATGTTTGAAAAGTCCACAGTTCAACCATGACCTATAAAAGTGCTCGGGTAATCAAGAGAAAGACATTTATTAGACAAATCAATAACTTTTCAATTAGCCATTTCCCAACTTTGGGCATTGAGCTTAATTGGTATACATGTACCCAGTTTAACAGATTTTATGTTTTCACCAGTTTGTGTTTGGTAAGACTGTACCCTCCTTTACCAGAGATGAAAAGCTTCTCTTTTTGTTTTGGTGCCAACTTCAATTCTAGGCTGGAATTCTTCCCACATTAAGTTTAGTGATAGCACCTCAGTGAACACTAAGTGGAACTTGGCCCAATTCATAAAGTAGAGAAAGTTGTGGAATTAAGTCGTGAGGCCATCTGGGGCATGGGGGTATGGTTTGATTGGTTTCACACTCATTTTGTTGATACGGGGCTGAGCACGTGGTGGTGGATTCAGTCTAATTCTTGCCTCTCTCTCCTGTACAGTTCAGGCCATCACAGAGGGGGTGTGTGTGTGTGTGTGTGTGTGTGTGTGTGTCTGCACACTTGCATGCCTGCCCAGGGAGGTGAAGTATTGGTTGATTGGGGGACTAGGCAGAAGACACACCAGGTGTTACCTCTGTGACTTGTTTACGCTCACCAGTCTGGAAGTCATATTCCAGGCTGTTTGCTGGTGGAGGATGTGAAGGCAAGTGGTCAAACCCTGGCTTTGTTTAAGAGTAGGAACTTGTGCTATGTACTCAGCTTGGAGAAGCTGAAAGTTTATAGTTTGCAAGAATTTAAAAACTGGTATAACCTCGTGTGGTTTCACTTTTTCACTCTGTAATCAGTATGGAAACTGGTAGTAAACTGTTCGTGTGAGCGCTTGAGTGTGTGTGTGTGTGTGTGTGTGTGTGTGTGTATTATATACCTGTCCTAGCCTCTGGGACTCTAGGGGGGAGATGAGTGGCAGTTTTTCTAGGGGGTCCTATGTACAAGAGAAGAAAGAAAAAAAAAAAAAAGGAAAATTGGAGTACCATGTGGTGATTTGGGGTGTGTTAAGTATTTGCCTGTTAGGGATTGAGATGATTATTGAGAGGTTTCTTAAACTGAGGATTGCCGAGCCAAGACATGATATCATCTTTTAATTCTGTTTTCAGACCTTAACATTTATCTACAGAGCATTCGCAAATCAGATTATTTTCAGCGGCCCTCTCCCCCATATCTTTACAGTTATACTGGGAGATCAGGTTTACTCTTGACGGTGTTAAGGTGTAATAGGAGCAAAAATCACCACCACATTTGTATTCGCTGAGTAACTTCTTCCTTGATGATGACTTGGGGACAGAAGCGGATGGAGATGGGGTTAAATGCAGGCGGCGCTGACCTGCGGTCTAAGTGACTGCGCAGAGCGGCGATAGGGGTTGACCTGGTGTTTAGGGGGCACCGGAACTGCGCTTTCTCCACGTGGCCGGGTGGGTCCCTAAGCTTCTCCTCTTCCGCGGAGTACGCGAGTGAGCCAAGATTTCCTCCTCTGAGAATGAGGAATTCTGTCGAACTCACCAGGCCAAGAGGCCAGCGAAGACGCAGGCTGACCTTTTCTTGTAATCGAATTACGGCTGTTCCCCGAATTACAGGCAGTCTGGAGTCGGTGAAATCTACATATTAACAGAGGGACACGACCCCTAAAGGAAGGCAGGAGAGGGCTTGCTAGTTTACCGTTTGCAAGGCTATTCAGAGCACAATAAAAAGCTTCAGATCTCTTCCAACCTGCCAGAGAAGTGCTTCATTCGCTAGGACTTTTATTGCTGGCTTTTGAAATACAACCCTGGCTCTGAGCTACAAAGTCACAGATCCAGTCCCATTTGTCTAGCGAGAGCATTGCCCCAAACCAGTGCTCTTTGCTCCCAGCTCTGATGACGGGAACCCTGGGGCTTAACATACCGAGTGTCTCGGACTGCGGAGCTCAAGCATCTCACGGTGAAGCCGGAGAAACTTCTCAGCACACACTCTGTCTTTGCGCCGTGGGAGCGGGTTGGTGCTCGGCGAAGGCCGCGGGCACGTCCACGGGGTCGCCTGTGTCTGCGAGAGGCTGGTTTAGTTCGATTTCAAAATAAATGGGCACTCTATGGATTTTCAGAAAGAAAGAAAAAAAAAAAAGATTTCAAAAACTTGAAGACCAGTTGAGTTTGTGGGCACCAACAGACTAAGATTATTGCAGGAATCAC